>NC_044978.1:76150563-76477347 GCF_008728515.1 Papio anubis
TATGACATCTGTTACTGCATCAGCCAGAAGGTTGTTTCTGAGGACCATGGCATGTGTAATTCCAAGCCCCTGTCCCTCCGCCCCTAATATGAAGCTCCTCAAGATAAACTTGTCTTTTTCTTAAAAGAAAAAAAAAATGTTCTTTCCCTAAAGGAACCGATGTATTTCTTCTTTCCAACCATAAAGTCTTCTAGCCTTTTATATATTCTTTTCACTTTGGCTGCCAGAAAACTCAAAACACTTTTCAAATAGCAAATACAATATGCCCTTATAGCCTACGTACTTATGTTCTATTTTCCACATTGGTCTTGGTTCCTCACACTAAGTTTGTATTATTTCTCAGAAAAATTATCTGAATCTTGGAAATAGGCAAATGAGATTCCTAGGTATGCTTTTAGTGCACTGCTGGGCTTGACTTTCTACTTAGTGGCTGTTTACAACTCAGTTGGGACAGAGGTTACCTTGTAGATTTTGTGCAGTAGAAATGCAAATAAAGTCTGTCTGGTGGAACCTAAGGTATGCTTTATGGCTCTGTTGGGCATTAACCAATTTTATATCTAATTCAGCAATAATAAATTGCAATAAATCTAATACAAATCAAGTGCTCTTTGGACCAGTTTTTAACATTTTGCTGGTTCCCTCATCAATTAATAAATAAAATCTGTGACATGTGTTCATTTTAAATTTTCATGAGTCAGATTTTTCCCTTTTTAAAAGTATGCTTTAAGATATTTTATGTAATCATGATTTTTATTTCCCATTTATATTTTCCCCTTGTATCTGTATTTTAAATTAATTTTTAGCTGATGAATAAAAATTGTATATATTTATGATGTGCAACATCATGTTTTGAAATATTATGCATTGTGGAATAGCTAAATCAAGCTAATTAACATATGCATTACCACATATACTTATCATTTTTTTAGTGGCACACTTAAAATCTATTTTCCTGATTTTCAAGGATACAATATATTGTTATTAGCTATAATCATCATATTCTACAAGTTCTAGATCCCTTGAACTTCTTCATTCTAACTGAAATTTTGTACCTTTGACCAAAATCTACCCACTCTCCCCACCATTAAATAAATATAGATATATATGTGTATATATAGTTATAAGCTGCCCTGAAACATTTGCAGAATAAACTCATGTAGAAATAAGTTAAAAGAAGTGGGCAGATCACAAGGTCGGGAGCTCGAGATGAGCTTGGCCAATATGATGAAACCCCATCTCTACTAAAAAATACAAAAATTAGCCGGGCATGGCAGTGCACACCTGTAATCCCAGCTACTTGGGAGGCTGAAGCAGGAGAATTGCTTCAACCTGGGAGGCGGAGATTGCAGTGAGCCGAGATAGTGCCATTGCACTCCAGCCTGGACAACAGAGTGAGACTCCGTCCCAAGGAAAAAAAAAAAATTATATGTCTATAGATTAACAGTATTGTTACGTAAAACAGTATGACAGAGGCTTGCATCAAAAACTGTTCGGAATTAGATATTAGTCTTCTCATACTTATCACTAGTGAGAATAAAGTACTCCTACAGAGCTCAGCTTACATATGAGAAAATATAATACGTATTATCAAATATAAAAGGAGATTGCCGAATAACTGTTATCCATATCTACCATGGACAGAACAAGAAGATATTGGCTCACTCTACAGCGCAAATCTGGGTTAGATGTAAGAATGAACATTCTATAAACAAGATGTCCTAAAATATTTTGAAAAACTGGCTAGATACAGTTTGTTAGAGTTTTTCTCCTCCATGCTATCCAATTCCTATTCTACCGCTTCGGAGCTTTGGTCTCAAGCTCAGAACACCTTACCCCTTTTTCTCCCCTTTCCACTCTTTTCCTCCCTAGTCTTCATTTTCTTTAAGCCTTCCATGGAGAGTCTGAACTTGTAGAAACAGCACAAGGTGTCAACATTAAAGTCTGGGGTAAAATCAATGGCATAAATCAGAGAGGAAGGTGGAAGATAAGAATTAAAGAGAGAAATTTGGAAGTAAGGGAAAATTAGGGACTAGGCCAACCTAAATGAATGCCTATAGATAGGTAGTCAGCAAACAGCAGACTCTTCCTCAAGAGAAACGAGATGTTGCAAATCCAGGAAAAAGAGTGTTCAAGGAACATCTATGGGCTTTAAAACTAAGTGGAACTGCAAGTAATTCTCATTAACAGAGTTAGTGTGGATTCGAAAAGAGCTCCAGTGCCTGGGGTCTGAAGGGTTTAGATACCATCATTTATTAACTATAAATAAAGCCTTTGCAAAATACCTCCTAGAGCCTCACTGTTCTCATCAGTAGAATATAGGTAATCACACCTACCTTGCAAAATTACGTTGAGGATTAGACAACGTATACAAGGCCCTCAGCATAGTTACTGGACTATACACAGGGCTAGCTAAATAATTCTGATGTGTAATTATTAGTAAGGAAGTGACTCATTCTGAACTGAGACTTTGGGGATGAATCTGAGGCCAAGACACAAAAAGACCTTGTTTCTCTAGGGATCTACTACCAAATTAAAATGGCATAAACAATCAATAAAATCAGTATAAGTAGAGAAATGAATAACTATAGGGCATGTAAAAATATGAAATTCTCCAGAACAGACTGTTCAATGATTTAACCCTATGCTAAGCTCATTAAATAATGAAGAATTGTGTCCCTATATAGAAAAGGCAAATAATTTCTAATTTGGGATTCCCTCACATTGTAGTAAAAGCTGCTGTGAATGTTATAATGGTGGTTGCTATGGGCAACAGCAGTCACAATGTGGGAAAAGAGAAGGGAGAAAGAGAAAAAAAAGACAAAAAGCGATGATTCTACAGGGAATGTGCCTTTGCAAAAACTCTACATCCTCACCCCTTTATTCTTAATTGTGGTGGCAGGATAAATTTACCAGAGACAACTGGAAGAAAAAATCTGGCCCAGGGTTCCATGAACAATTCATTCTTCAACCAAAGACTGGCTCTTTTCTCTGGGAAGGCCATCATCTTCAGCCAAGGGTGTGGCATAGAGGAGATGAGATGGGAAATGGCACGTCCAGCTGGTTGGATGGGACTTGACCATGGGGAGGTGACAGATGTCCCAGCCAGACTGACCCAACATCTGAAAGAAAGTCTGTGGCTGAGAAGATCAATGCCTCTGAACATTATTCAGCAGTACCACCACCTCTTTGAACCCTGTGCAGTAAGTAATAGAGATCTCAGTTCAAGAATTATACTAACCTGCTAATAATTAATGGTTCATAGGAAAGTTCTTCAAATGAATAAGCAATTGAAAAAAAGTTCAATGTTTCTGAAAGTTACACATTCTACAACTTGGCAAATCTCCCTCGAATAAAAAAGGTGAGAGGTTGGGGAAAAAAGCATAAAAATCATCTAATTTTACCAACTAGTGGAAGTAATCAACTATCAAATACCAGGAAAAAAGATGTCTGTATGGTACATGAAATTGGTCAATCAGGAGATTTTTGTTTATGAGGGACAATGGATTCCACAATCTTCCTTGATATATTCACAGGCTTTTTGTCTTTTCAACTCAAGCTGAGAGGGGAAATGATTAAATATTAAAATAAGCAAGCTGCTATCTCTCTGTTTCTGCCACCCACACTAACGATTTTGCATTCAAGATCTGTCTGAGTGTGATTAAAGAGCTAAAAATGAAGGATCCAGCTAAAATAAAAACTGATACAACATCGAAAATATGCGGATCTGACAGGATTTTTTTAAAGAAGACATTAAATCATTTAACGCTTTTGACTTACTACAAATTTTTGCTACACCTCTGATAACTTTGTTTTCACACCTTTGGAAAAGTATACATCATTTCAGTAACCCTTTTCACAGATTTTTTTAAAGGATAACAGCCAGCTAATAATGGGCCACTTTTATCATTTAAGTTACTATTTTGATTATCAAACAATGGAAAAAGACTTCTGAAGCTCTAAACTAAATGGTGGTGAGGGAAAAGGTCATTACGCTGGGCTCTGCCGCTGCAAGTCTCGGCTCTGGCACACAAGTATGTAACTTGGGCAAGTAGTTTAACTTCCTTCAGCATCATTTTGCTCACTTGTAAAAGGAAAGATTTAGATTAGTTTAATCTTGACTTTTGGCTTCCAGCCCCAGGAAGGCACAAGAGCTAATCCAGTCTTTATGTCTGCCAAGGGGGAGCCAAGATCATACACACAGTCTCACAAATCACGCCCTTCTCAATGGTGCAGATGACACTACATTTACTTCTTTACTTGGAACTCAGTATAATACCATTGTATTTCAGGATTAAAAATTAATAAGGACTTATTTCATCAAGGGTTCAACTGAGAAAATTTCTAATTTCTCTATAGAGAATATATTTTCTCCTACTACTCAGAACTGCTTAATGTGTCTTAAGGACACCCCAAAATCACTCTTATACCAAAGGAACCAGCAATTTGCTTGACATGCTACCCCCAAGGCCTTCATCAAGCTTTCTTACATTTATTGACAGTGCTTACTCAGGCTGAAAATGAGATTTGACCATTCTGAAAAGAGAGGGTCAGAAGGAGTAATACCATATTTAATAAGGTTTTACAGCATTTTATGCATTGTCAATCAAATGTCATAGATCAAGATTTTTTTTAACATTTAAAACAACCTCCTAATAGCTTTTAAAAAGGCTTATATAGAATATCTTTTCTATATCCATAATCTTACATATGATTATGGTTGTGATATCTATATATAGACATCTTTAATTCTCTAAAAATCTATTCTAAGTACAAAAATGTTCACCATAACATTACTTAAAATGGAAAAATAAGAAACACTGATAAAGGAATATTTTCTGAGAACAGTTACAAACGTGAAGAAACTTATTATAGAATTAAGATAAAAGATTAATTTTTATATATGATTATAAATTTGGTTTTAAAAAGTATGTGTATACATACACACACTTATTCATTTGAAAAGAACTGGAAAGAAAAACAAAACATTAACAGTATTTACCATGATTAATTCAAATAATTTTCTAAATGTTCTGCTAATGTTATGAATTACTTTTATAATGAAAAATATATATATTAAGTTATGCTCGAATTGCATAAACAAAAATTATTTTAGTATATTTTAATTTTTTATGAGATCTAATCTTTTACAAGGGTTAGAAGAGATCAATTTAATCAAACATTTATAATGTAATTTGGATTCATAGTATAAATGTTCACAAAGAGAAGGAAACATGTCATAGTTTCTTCCTAAAGTATTTTGAATCCTAATTGATGCAGATAGTTAAATTATTATAACTGAAGATGTTTATAGATTTAGATTTTTTAAAGTTCTACACTTAACAATGTGAAAACATAGCCCTATTTAAATATGTTAAAAGTAAGTTTTTCTACATTTGAAAGTGTCATTAAAATACTTTTATGTCCTGCAATGTTGGTTTCTATTAAAAAATTCTTTTATAATTTTATAAAATCACACAATAAGTATTCTTATAATATAAAATACATAAAATATAGTTAAAATAAAGAATTACATTGTTTGCTATAACCAGAATGTTATAATCAATCAGAATGTGATTCAAAATATCATCAAGAATAGAGAACCCCAAAACAAATTCATACACCTACAGTGAATTCATTTTCAACAAAGGTGCCAAGAACATATATTAGAGAAATGACAGAATCTTTAATAAATGTTGCTGGGAAAGCTGGATATCAATATAGAAGAAGAATGTAGAAGAATGAAACTTGACTCCTATCTCTCGCCATATATGAAAATAAATTCAAAGTAGATTAAAGGCTTAAATCTCAGACCTCATACTACAAAACTACTATAAGAAAACATTAGAGAAACTTTCCAGTACATTGGTCTGAATAAAATTTCTTGAGTAATGCCCCACAAGTACGGGCAACCAAATGGAATCACATCAAGTTAAAAACAATCAACAAAGTGAAGAGACGATCCACAGGATGGGAGAAAATATTTGCAAACTACTCACCTTACAAGAGATTAATAACCAGAATACACAAGGAGCTCAAACAACTCTATAGGAAAAAAATCTAATAATCTAATTTTAAATGGGCAAAATAATTGAATAGACATTTCTCAAAAGAAGACATACAAATGGCAAACAGGCATATGAAAAGGTGCGTGACATCATTGATCATCAGGGAAATGCAAATCGAAACTATAATGAGATATCCTCTCACCCAGGTTAAATGGTTTTTATCCAAAAGAGAGGCAATGACAAATGCTAGCAAGGATGTGGAGAAAAGGGAAGCCTAATACACTGTTGACAGAAATGTAAATTAGTATAATCACTACAGAGAATAGTTTGGAGGTTCCTCGTAAAACTAAAAATAGAGTTACCATATGATCCAGCAACCCCACTGCAGGGTATATGCCCCCAAAGAAAGGAAATCAGTATATTGAAGAGATATCTGCTCTCCCATGTTTGTTACAGTTCTGTTCACAATAGCCAAGACTTGGAAGCAACCTAAGTGTCAATCAATAGATGAATGGACAAAGAAAATGTGGTACATATACAAAAAGAAGTACTATGCTGCCATTAAAAAAAGAATGAGATTCAGTCATTTGCAACAACCTGGATGGAACTGGAGGTCATTATGTTAAGTGAAATGTCATATACAGAAAGACAAACTTTTCAAGTGCTCACTTATTTGTGGATGCTAAAAATCAGAACAGTTGAACTCATGGAGACAGAGAGCAGAAGAATGGTTACCAACAGCTGGGAAGGGTAATGGGGATGGGGGTGTGGGAAGTGGGGATGGTTAATGGGTACAAAAAATAATTTAATTGTATATTTTAAAAGAACTAAAAGAGTATATTTGGATTGTTTGTAACACAAAGGATAAATGCTTGAAGGGATAGACGCCTCACTTTTCATGATGTGATTATTGCTTATTGCATGCTTGTATCAAAGTATCTCATGTGCCCCATAAATGTATACACCAACTGTGTACCCACAAAAATTTTTTAAACCTTAAAAATTTTAAAAAGGAAATGTCACCTAGAAATAAAAGGGTGGTAAAAATTGAAAATGTCATGTTTTATTATAAATAACATAAGAATTCAACAATGGGATATAGTCGAATAATAATATAATATAACCATTAACATAATGTATGACTATATACAATCATGGAAGTGGTTACAAGACATCAGTAACTATAAATAGTTGGCTACTGTAAATAATGGAAATAAAAACTCTAAAGGGTCACAAAAAACGAAATTCTCTTAGTATGTTGGTGTTATTTTTATTAAATTTCCACTTTGTGTTTCAAAATAATGTTAGATGTCTTGAATTATAATTGCTTTATTCTTACAAATAATCATATTTTATAGAGACTTGGTTCAACTTCTATATTTTATCAATGTTATTATAACCTATATTTTTTCTTGAAGGGATTATGTAAGAACTTATCAAATGCTTTATTACTGCCATTTTATAGAAGCACCCATCAAGACTGAAAAATGTCATGAAGAGAAATAGTGATTCACTTGGGAAAAAAATTCAGCCTGCCCCTTCTCAAGACATCTGCTACTGTCCAAGAGCTACTCTACTGTGGTCCATGGATTATTTTTAATTATCAAAATTTTGAACCAATAAATTATTTCTGTAATTTCAAGAATGACTACAATCTAAGTAATCTTACTGAAGTCCACTCAACCTAAGAGCTGTAATTACCTTTGGTGCTATGCTGTTTTGACTATTAGAGGTGGGTAGGCAATAAAAGATGCATGAAACAGATTGAGTTCCCAGAAAAGAATGATTTTGCCTTGTATATTATAAGCTATAAAGGTGCAAATGGCTTTAATATCATCAAGATCATTAAAAATTAAAAGAGTCAACCAAGAAAAACCAACAAATATTTGGAAATACGCTTGGTTTTGAAAGAGAAAGAATTATATCAAAATACATTCTCATATTGCTTTCAGAGAAGGGCAAAGCTTGAAATCACTTAGAAGGCTGAACCATATCACCATGACAATGGAATCAGAACTAACTGAATCTAAAGGAATCTGTCACTATCTATTTAAATATTAAGTGATGGAAATATTTTAAAAGTTAAGTGATGGAAAAAGTATATAATCAGTAAATATTCATGTATTAGCTGACAAAAACTGAGATATAAATAAATACAACACTTGATCACACAAGTGATTAGCAGGAATCTACTGGAGATTCCCAGAGAAAATAATTTCCCTTATATAGCTGAATGGCTCCATGCCAAAATTTAACTCTAATTAAGGTTTAGTGAAATCATGTCATTCTACTCCTGCCACAAGTCAGTGATTCTTAAAAGCTTTTAAAAATACAGATACTAAAGTCCTCTCCCTATAGATTCTGACTTATTAAGCTTGGTGGCGGGGCTTAAGCATATATTTTCTTAATAAATTCCCATTGAACACTTATGCGCTGTTGGTGGGAATATAGATTAGTTCAGACACTGTAGAGCAGTTTGGAGATTTCTAAAAGAACTTAAAACAGAGCTGACATTCGACCCAGCAATCCCATTACTGGGTACATACCCAAAGGAAAATAGATCAGTATACCAAAAAGACACATGCACTTTTATGTTCATGGCTGCACTATTCACAATAGCAAAGACATGGAGTCAACCTAGGTGCCCATCAACAGTGGATTGGATAAAGAAAATGTGGTACATATACACCATGGAATACTTCACAGATATAAAAAGAATAACATCATGTCCTTTGTAGCAACATGGATGGAGACGAAGCCCATAATCCTAAGTGAATCAGCATAGGCAAAGAAAATCAACTACTGCATGTTCTCACTTACAAGTGAGAGCTAAACATTGACCACTCATGGACATAGACACGGGAACAATAGACACTGCAGACTACTAGAGGGTAGAGAGAGGGAAGCATGGGTTGAAAAATTTACCAATTGAGTACTATCCTCACACCTGAGTGCAATATATCCACATAACAAACCTGCACGTGTTATCTAAAATAAAAGTTGGAAAAACAAAAACAAAGACAAAAATTAATAAAAACAAATAAATTTCCATTCTCTAAACGTAACCAAAGTCTGAAGACTATAGACTAGATTAGAGGTTTGTAACTCTGGTTGCACACTGTAGATCCTTTGGAAACTTGGAAAAATTCCTAGGCCCAGGCTCCATCCCAAATAAATTAAACAATTCATACTAGAATCAAACAAATCAAGTGGGAATCTTTGGAATCCAAGTATCATTATATTTTAGAGGTCCTCAAGTCATTATAATGGGCAGAGAGGGTTGAGAGCCACTGTGATTATTTTGACTTCTCACAAACTCAGCTCTGATCCTTATAATCATACTAGCAATTTTTATCTGAAAATCTTCAACACAATAATTTAAAGGAAGAGAAAACTGCTAACTAAAAGTGGACCATTGACACATGGTCCAACAGCCCTAAACACAACGGGGGAAATGTAGCATGCTTTTATTCTGTTTATATAAGTCATAGTCTGCAAAAAGCAAATGGTATTCTCCACCTATAGTGCGCACAGTTAAAGTCAAGGCCTGGTCTGTAATAGATTTTAATCTAAGGTATTTAGAACACATTGAAGAAATGAGGAACTTATTACACACGCACTTTTTCTTTCAGAAAAATATTCTGTCCTATATTCAGAATCTTTATTTATGTAGCTTTGTTTGGGCAATTTTGAAATAAAGGTTCTATTTAGTAGTTATTTCTGAGATAGAAACAATAAATAATTGTTACTCTACACATAACTAAAAAAATCATACCTTATGTTCTCCTTTTCCTACCTATAATGAGAGTAGCATTCAATAGCTACATTGTTATTATTACATTGATATTTTTCTTAATCTAGAGATGCTTTCTTCCCACAGAATTCTTTGCAGCTAGATCAGACAAACACTTTCTATAGCCTGTCTGCCTGGACAAGGAAATAGCTTTTCTTATTGAGCTCTTCTGCAGTGACATTTTTATAATGGAATTTTGTCTGTAACCTATGTGTCTCTTTTAAGCCCACCAGTTTAAAAAAAAAAAAAACAAGCAGTTATTTAAATAGTTTACATAAACTAAATACTTTTTAATATAGTTTAAAAACTAAAATTACTACACAAGAATGACATGGAAATTGAGTACTGTAAATACCTTACAAGTCTGGTTATTTGTAAAGTATCTGATTCAAGTCTTATGAAAAAACAAATAACTTTTCTAATCCGGGGTTTTATCTGTAAAATTGGAGTAATTATGCTATCTCTCAATTCCTCGTAGGGATATCATGAAGGTAAAAAGGGGAAAGGGAGATGAGGAAACTTGGCAAGCCAATATATAAAATAAATTATCTTATTACTATGAAAATGCTGTAGCTGAGGAAAACAATGGTAAAGTAAAATAGTTAATGTTAAGGATTATCACTAATTTATCATTTTAAAGAATAAATTTATTAAGAGAGCAGAGTTCGTCTATTTTAAATCCATTTAATTTTGGTCTTGAATTAAATACAGTCTAATTCAGGACATTGTGATGTGCCCAAAGTTTGAGACTAATAGTTTATTTTAAAATAAGGGAAGTTCTTGTTCTGATTCTTTAAAAAAACAAACAGCAACAGAAAAACAAAACAGTGATTACATTTGAGAGCCAGAAAAACTTCGTAAGGAAATAGAAACTTTTTATATGTGTCTGGTATAATAATCAGATCACTTATGTCTGTCATTTTGAGTGGCTTTGTAAATTGGATACCGAAAGATTAAAAAAAAAAAAAAAAAAGAGGCAGACACTAACGCTGCTCTACCTCTGGTTTAGAATCCACCCTGCATACATGTCATCTAGAGTCATCCCTTCTAGACAACTGGACCCCAAAAGGAGGCTGTGGACAATATATGAATATATGCAGGTCTTCCAGCCTAATGGCACCTCCCAATATTCCTGACACAGATGCGCTTTATGTTATCACAGTATGGTTTACTCAGAAGTTAGTCTAGGGGGTGCCATTCATCTCAGTTGTTTGGCTTGAATACACAAAGACTTTTGTCTCTACCTTGGCTATTTTATTTTATTTTATTTTTTTTTTTTTTGAGACAGAGTCTGACTCTGTTGCCCAGGCTGGAGTGCAGTGGCCGGATCTTGGCTCACTGCAAGCCCCGCCTCCCAGGTTCATGCCATTCTCCTGCCTCAGCCTCCCGAGTAGCTGGGAGTACAGGCGCTCGCCACCTCGCCCGGCTAATTTTTTTTGTATTTTAGTAGAGACGGGGTTTCACCGTGCTAGCCAGGATGGTCTCGATCTCCTGAACTCGTGATCCGCCCGTCTCGGCCTCCCAAAGTGCTGGGATTACAGGCTTGAGCCACCGCGCCCGGCCCTACTTTGGCTATTTTAAATAAATCATTATTATTATCATTGCCACCACAGGAGACCACCATAATGATGGGCTCATCAGGGTTTCCACTATGTACATTGTTTTTCTGGTTTCAAGCTATCAGCTGCTTAACATTCAATTAGGCTAAGCCTTGGCCTCTGGATCACAGGAGCGTTTGTCGTTGTGGACAGTTCTGAGGCAGATTTCAAGAAGGGAGTTTCTCAAATTGGGCTGACAAAAAAATACTTCTCATGGGCCCAACAAGTGTCTGGAGCTGGGCTTGACAATTCTCTCGATCTTCTTAAGGTCTATTAGCCCACATTTCTTGTACCTCCACTCTTTAATCTTACTGCCAAGACTTTCATAGAAGCACCACTATTTATAAACATGAAAAATTTAGTATACATATATTCCTACATACCAATACATTTGAGGGAGGAATTCTGGTCATAAAAGGCAGTTCTAATACAGGAAGCGAGTATCTCAAGTAAAGTAAATTATTATATACCTTCCTATCACATGTGAGTGTTTCCCATAACCTGTTCACAAAGTTCCCAAAGCTTCATTTTTTAATCTTTACATCAATTCAATTAGGCAAACATTGATTAAAGCATTACAAATTTTAAAATAATTTCTAAAGCCCAAGGAGCATCCTCTTAACTGCGGGAGACAGGAAGAAAGCAGGGACTGCTTCATTCAGAAAATAACACACCTTATAATGGGGCCTGCTTTGTTTTTGTTTTCGTTTTCATAAAAAAAATGTGCTTCATTAAGGGTTAAGGTTCCACTCTGCATTTTCGTCTTTTTTTTCGTAATAAGATAACCTGTCTTATCTATTGGATACAATGTTCACTATTTGGGTAACGGATACACTAAAAGTCCAGACTTTATGCCACTACACAATATATGCATATAAGAAATCTGCTCTTGGATGGGTATGGTGGCTCACGCCTGTAATCCCAGTACTCTGGGAGGCCGAGGCCGGTGGATCACCTGAGATCAGGAGTTTGAGACCAGCCTGGCCAACATGATGAAATCCCGCCTTTACTAAAAATACAAAAAATTAGCCGGGCATGTTGGTGGGCACCTGTAATCCCAGCTACTCAGGAGGCTGAGGCAGGAGAATCACTTGAACCCGGAAGGCGGAGGTTGCGGTAAGCCAAGATCGCACCATCGCACTCCAGCCTGGGGGACAAGAGTAAGGCTTCGTCTCCAAAAAAAGAAAAAGAAATCTGCTCTTGTACCCCCAAAATAGATTTTTTTTAAATTTCAAATTTCAAAAGATAATCATTATCACTGAGAAGGAATAAACATTTGATCCATATCTTAATAATGCATCATAACATGGTATTCAGGTAGAGTCAACTCAAAAAGCATAACAAAAAATTGATAACATGTGGTATTAAATCTGTAAAACAAGAGCAACAGTGCAGATAATTTAGAGGATACAATGATTTAAGAGACGACATCAATAAAAAAAAATCATATAATACATAGTAGAGGTAGTGCCTACCTCCCTAACCTTACATTAAGTTGAATTAATACCCAGAACACTTAACATCTTTACCCACTTCATTCTCTTCATTCGGTTTCAGTTTCTGAATCAGGACCCCAGGGAGTAGTGACTTAAGAATCATTTCCAACGAATATTTTAGGGATGCTCAATATTTACAGTAGTCTCCCTTATCTGAAGTTTCACTTCTGTGATTTATTACCATCAATCAATCAAGTTCTGAAAATATTAAGTGGAAAGAAATAAATAATTCATAAGTTTTAAACTGCGTGCCATTTTGAGTAGTGTGATGAAATCTCACGCTGCTTAGGACATGAATTATCCTTTTGTCCCAGCAGATCCAGGCTGTCTATGCTGCCCGCCCATTAGTCACTCAGAAGCCTTCTCCATTATCAGATTGACTGTTTGGATGTGGCAGTGCTTCTTTTCAAGTCACCCTTATTTTACTTAATAGCGACCACAAAGCACAAGAGTAGTGATGCCGGCAATTCAGGTATGACAAAGAGAAGCCGTTGAGTGCTTCCTTTAAGTGAAAAGGTGAAAGTTCTCGACTTAAGGAAAAAAAATCATATGCTGAGATTGCTAAGGTCTACAAATGTTTTTTTTTTTTTTTTTTTTTTTTTTTTTTTTTGAGATGGAGTCTCGCTGTGTCGCCCAGGCTGGGGTGCAGTGGCGCGATCTCGGCTCACTGCAAGCTCCGCCTCCTGGGTTCACGCCATTCTCCTGCCTCAGCCTCCGAGCAGCTGGGACTACAGGCGCCCGCCACCACGCCCGGCTAGTTTTTTTTTGTATTTTTAGTAGAGACGGGGTTTCACCATGTTAGCTAGGGATGGTCTCGATCTCCTGACCTCGTGATCCACCCGCCTCGGCCTCCCAAAGTGCTAGGATTACAGGCTTGAGCCACCGCGCCCGGCCTAGGTCTACAAATGTTCTATCCATGGAATTGTGAAGAAGGAAAATGAAATTTGTGCTAGTTGTGCTGTCGTACCTCACACTGCAAAAAGTTACAGCCATAATGCATGATAAGTGCTTAGTTAAGATGAAAAAGACATTAAATTTGTAGGTAAAAGACAAATGGAAATGTGCTCCAATTGATGGCAATTGCTTGGTACTATCTGAGGTTTCTGGCATCCCCTGGGGGTTTTGAAATATATTCCCAAGAATCAGAGGGGACTACTGTATACAACGTGATGGCTCACCTCAGGGGCAAGAGCAGAAAAGAAATCAATGTTTTTTGTGGTTTGGGTTCCCATTACTTCCTGGCAGCAAGCACAGTAACTGGTACATAGTAGGTGATTGATAAGCACGCATTAAATAAGTGAATAAATGAATCCCTATACTTGCTATAAGAACATTTATTTAGAAAACATGATGACATCCATCCAAGCTTCCAGAATAGGGATACTAGTCCTTCATTTTACCGCCTCTCCCAAACCCTACTAATTATCAAAGATTAGCACATAAATATTGGTAATTATATGCGTAATATTTTATTATTCCTGGCATATTACTACATATAACATATTTGTTTTCAACAAGTAACATTCATGACACTGTAGACTAGAATCTCATCGTATCAGGCTTTCTGTATACCCGGGCGTAAACTGACAGTTCTTTAAGCAATCAAGTCCACAATAAATTCACATTCATTTAAAAAAAAAAAAAAAAACTTTTTTTAACAATAAAATGTTTTATGGTTTAAAAGATTTTGAACTGAGAATTAAAAGACTAAGGTGTTAGTCTTCATTACTATTAATGCTCTCATATCTACATGCCAAATGGAAATTTAGAACATATAATCTCAAAGATTCTAGTCCTTTCACTATTAACACTTTTGCCTTGAGCATAATCTTTAATTATAGTAGAAGTAAAAGATGATTTGTGCAATCATTAGGCCTAGGTTACTTTGATGTCTAGTTTTTGGTCAGGAATGTAGCTTATTATGTTTCAGATTTTTGTTGTAAAAGTAATAATTGACCTTTTTAAATTAAAAAAAGATAAAAAGTATGTAGCTCACAGCAACTATTAGCATATTGAATATTTTCTTCCACAAATAGTTTAAGCTGTAGCTTGTTTGTCATAAACTTTATGTGATTTATATCAAAGAATAATTTTCATCCTATTTTTCACTTACATTGTCATTTCCATTTTATTGCCTCTTGTTAACATAGTTGTAATGTGAGCATAGTTACTCTAACTGTACACCTCTTGCCAAAGATTTACATATTTTACAATTATAAACACACAGTTTTTTACAAATTTGGCATTATTTCCCTATAACTGAGTCCTAGATATTGATTATTGACTGTATATTTTTTCAGGCTTTTAATATATATTTCCAAATTATTTTCCAAAATTATTATTCCAGTTTACACTTATATCAGCAAGCAAACTCCATTTATAATACTGTATGATGATTATTACAAAATGGAGAGACTGCCAGATAATTCTCTAAACTTTGCCATTTCTAAAACCAAAACCTTTCTAATTTAAAAAGACCTTGCCAAAGAACATATTTTTATTTTGCTATTCTTACTTATTTAGAAATAAATGTTGGTTAACAGTAAAATAAAATTAAATCTGTTGAGCAGTAAAACCCAGGAATTGCTAGAGAATTAGTGCTATTTTCTATTGAATGAAGCCCAAAAGCCACCATCTGTCTAACAATTTAGAGTTTGTAGTAGTGTGCTTATACTTGAACTTGAACTACGTAATGGATATGAGTTGTCACATTTCTGCTGCATAATCCCTTTCATTAAATACCTTATCTTATTGTTTCCACAAACAGCAAATGGTATAAATAGAGTCCAAATAACATCTTGCCTTGGTTCAGAAAATAACTTAATGAAAGTGCTTTTTGCCCGTTAACTCTGTAGAGGGAACTAATACCAGGACTGACATGTTATCGAAAAGGAAGGAAGGAAAGGAGGGAAGGACAGAGGGAGGGAGGGAAGGAGAAATGAAGGGACAAAGGAAGAAGAAAGGGAAGGATACAGGGTGAGACACCAATATTCACTGGCAAATTTAATTCTATGAAAAAGGGATTAAATTGTTCACATAGTGATGACCATTAGGTACTAAAATCTTGTTTGAGTTTAAAATATAAACAGAAATCGTTCTGCATTTTTCTGAGTCTATAAAGTGCCAGTCTATCATATATTCTAAATTATTTCTTTTCTGCCTTTACATTTATAAGAAAGAAAGATGGGGGACTGGGGGAGAGAGAGAGAAGAAATGAATAAATAAATAATCTGTTTATGTGACTTCAACTGCCTAAAAAACTGAAAAACTGGGATTTTTGCACAATGTCAATAAAATCTCTGACTGATTTGTTTATTTTCACAATATATGAGATGCTTATTAAAACACCAAGTACCCGGTAATAATCCTCATCAAAATTCAGGAGTCAAGATTTAGTGCCGACAAGGCAAAAGAACTACCTCTGGCAGAGTAGAGAGTCAGGAAAGAGCAAGTCAATAATTAGACCTCCAGAGAATGTCAAAAGTTTAATTTCCTTAAAAGAAAATTAATATCTATCTGAAAGAGTCCTATGTGAGTAATGCTAATGGCAAAGCTCTGCAATTAATGCAAACCAAACATATGTAATCCTCTCCACAAACAAATAATGGGATTCTCCCAAACATCGTGTAAGGACTGGAAGCCTTGGAAGTCTCTGGAGGCTTGGGAACAATAGGCAGGGCTGTCCTCATCATTAACATCTCCCTATTTCGAATATCATAAGAGACTCTGGCCTGTGCATCTTGCACAGAAGCAAACACCTGAAAACGGAACTTCACTTCTTTCTAGAATTATGCAAAATAGAAGCATGTATAACCATTTTTACAATATTCAAGCTATAAATTATGCTTTCCTAAAGAATGGATAAACTTACATTGCATTTCTAGACCTGCATCTGTGAATGCAGGACATAGTGGATATCCAGATTAATAATGAGAGGCAGGAGATTATAGCGCCTCCTGGAGGTAAGTTCTGGAATCAGACACACCTGGCTTTCAACCCCAGTGTCCCCACTTACGTATCCTTGAGCAAATTGGTCTACCTCTCTGGTCTGGGTTTCTTACTTGAAAAGTGGAGATTTATGGTATTGTTCATGGGATTAAATGAAACAGTAACTGCAGTGTATTTAGAATAGTGCTGGCATATCCTGCGGACTTTGTCAACAATTTCTGTAGTGATGCTGTTGCTGCTGTTATTATCATTACTAATATAATCTCCTAATCTCTCTTGACCCGGTCAAGTCACTTTACGTCTCTGTTTCTCCATTTCCTAACCTGTGAGATGAAAATGATAATATGCCCCTTACAGATTTGTAGGAGGGTCAGATGAGACAATATGAGGAAGCACATTAAAAGGCAAAAGGATTATTTTATATAACTATCTCTAAGAGATATTTTAGTTGAAGTAATTGTATGATAATAATTTTGCTCAATAATTTAGAACTTTGCATATATATTTTACATGTTCATCCTTTTATTTAACAAGATGCTCAAAGCTTAAAACACACATGTTAAGGAAGATAGGATGATATCGTGGGATTACTCTTCCTTAACATGTACTAATGGCAGATAACAATAAAACATGTCATAATATGCTGCTCAGATACAAATTAGAGCTCAAAGAATGGTCTCTTTCATGGCTCTGCAGCTTCCCCAGAACAATAAAGACAACTCAAAAAGCAAAGATAACAGCTATATTCAGTGGTTTGTGGAGTTTGCTCATGCAAGATTGTGAAAGCTAACTGTTAAATTTTCAATTTTGCAAGCCAGTTTTAATAGTTAAGTTATATAAACTTATAATTATACAAGTTATATTAAAAATAAAGAAAATGCACATTTTGAACATCACTCCCTATTTATTTTACTACATTTACTACATTTTACTGTTATCTATGCTTTGAGGCTATCATGTTTATCACATCTGTAAAGTGAAAATACTACATAATGGAGTGCTACTGTGCATCTGTCCCCAAATTCAGGTTCTGTGTTTTCACATTGGTAGACTGACATCAAACTTAGTGGGAATATTTGCATAACATAAATTTACAAGCACTATAAAGAAGGGTTTGGATTAGTGCTAAAGCTGAAAGAGATTTGAGTTCAATGAATATAATTTGTACAATGGTGAGAAACAGTCCAACAGTAGATCACATGTCAGATTTAATGATATTTGGTAAAGGGTTAATAAATTGGCATACAGTTCCATGTGTCAAATCATGGTTGCACTGCAGCCACAGGTTTGCTACAGATACAGGAGTTCAGCAAAAAGCAATGAAAGCAGTTTGTTATAATCAATTAGCTATTTATGATTTAAATAAAGAGTATTTTCTGTTTTCTTATTATTCGTAAAATATGTGCTCCCTCTACATAAATTGTGTGCATCCTTTATAAGTAAAGCTTATTAGAAATTTATGAATGTATACTTATGTACACCATGCCTTTGGATAGCTGGATGTAAAATGTTTACTAGCACACCGCTGGTGATTTTTTTTAAACCCTTAGAAAGAGCTACCTTCAGGGAAAAAATAAACCGTAATCTTGAACAATAAAAAAGCAAACCAATCCTCATCCACTAGGTGGCAGTAACAAGCATGAAGAAAATAATCAGAAATTGTCATCTTTTTAAAAACCTTTTTTATACCAGCTAGTTATCAAAATAACTCATGCTCAGTATAATTTTTTTTATCACAAATACCTTTTTATGTCAATAAATATAGATCTATAACATCATTTTTAACAACTAAGTAATATTCGGTTGTCTGAATGTTTTATAAAATATCAATTTCCTGATAATCAATGAACATCTCATTTGCTAGTGATTTTTCCCTACCATAAACAATACTTTGTTACACAACCAAATGCATTTCTGTACATTTGTTCAGTAATTTTCTTAGGATAAACTTCCAAGCATTAAATTACTGTCCAAGAGGCACACATTTTAAAATTTGATTCAACTTGCCAAATTTTCCTACTAAAATACTGTGCTAATTTTTACCTCCAAGAATGAGAATACATTATTTCACTCATGCTAGGTATTTTTATTTTTTAACCTTTCTTAATACAAAAGGAAAATACTGTATGTAATTGTTTCCATTTACTTTCTATCAATTCCTTCATTTATTTACACATTTATTCAACAAATACTTGAGAGTCTACTACAGTCAAGCACTAAATAGGCACTGCGGGGGAAAAGGCATAGATTAGGTATCTGACCTCAAAAAGCTTATATTCAAATAGAGAGAGGCAGGTAAGAAGCGAAGCATGGAGTTACAGAGATGAGGGACGTTAGACTGAAGACCCTAGTGAAAAGGAATCAGGTTTATAAAAATTGTGAAGAAAAGGTGAAAGCATTCCAAGCAGACCAAAAAGTGAATTATCTGCAAGATCGAACATCTAATTATATTTATGTTTATTGATCAATTGCATTTCTTCTCTTTTGAGTTGCCTACTTCTAAATTTCTTCATTTTTCTCATATTTATATTTTTCTTAATGATATTTCATTATATATTGAGAACAATAACCCTTTTTGCAATTATTTCTCCACTATAAAATTTGTCTTTTGTGTTGTGTGCATGCCATGTGAAACTTTTTAATTGTTACGAATGCTAATTCGGCATTCTTTTCCTGTTTGTTTCTTACCTTTGGCATCAAATTTAGAAAGGCTTGTTCCAGACTAAGATGACAATATCTTGTTTTACTAGTAGTTTTATCATTTTAATCTTTAATCCATCTCAGATTTATTTTTCTGTGTGGTACTCAAATACAGATCAACTATTTTTGTCCTAAATGGTTAGCAAGATATTCTAATGTCATTTAGAAAGATCTTTCCCCAACATGTTTGATTACATTTGAAAAAGAATGTGGAATTAAACTCTTTTGTGTTGGCTCAGAATTTAAGCTGAGGCCCCAAACTGAGTTAATAAATCAGTAGCATCCACATTAGTTCCAAAAATAATCAATAGATCCATCATCTCCCCAGTAATTAAAAGATTACAAAACCCAGCTAGTGAACATATTATAAACACCTATCCCATATTTAAAAAGCTTATAGATTCCTTAAGAGGACAATTTCTTTGCAGGAAATTTTAGGAGGAGAATGCTCTATTGGTGTTTTTCCTAAGTGAAGCCATGCAAGAAAAGGAGGGACCAAGTGAACCACTTTGGAGATGTTTGCAAGTTTTACTCACCTGGGGGGATACCAGTCTCTTCTTTCAAGATGAAACCAGTGAAACAATTCCAGCAGATATCTAGGCTGATGTCATCTTGACTTGACAGGCACAGCCAAAGAACACTGCTGCCTGCTGGGGCAAAAGGACCCCAACAGTAAATGACTAGAGCTGTACCTCCTAGGGTAAAAGCTCAGGGGTGAGGGGGACTCTGAAAGTTAACAGGAGAAATTCCAGGGGAGATCTTCAGAGAACTCCAGCGGCATCAGAGAAGAGGCAGCATCTGAAGGCCTGAGATGAAGAGGATATTTGATAGCCAGGAAAGCACCAAAAGCAATAGGTGAAAATGCCTTTGCCTCTATCTCTCTACTCAGTAGCCTCATTCTCTCAACCCTAGAAAGTTGAAACATCTAAAAACAAGGAGAATATGGGGCAATCACAGGTGAGACCTGAGCTGAAAGGAGACAAAGCCATTAAACTGGCTATGACAGTAATGTTTTGATATATACAGCCTAGACTTCTTAATATCTGAAAATGAGACCATTTGATTACCAAAAACAGGGATTTAAAAGCTATAAGATGACTTGAGATGATAGCCAGGGCCAGGAAAAAGAGATGGCAGAGCTTGTTTGAATGAAATGTTGGGTGAAAATAAAGTTTTCTGTGTGCAACCCCTTCATTGAATCAAGGCAGTTACTCATTTATGATACAATTGAATTTCCTTCTGGACTCTGTTCTGGCTCATTGATCTGTCTGTCTCTTCCTTCATCAGGGGCCACTCAGCTTTAATTACCAATTCCTGTTATCTTTCATTATCCAAACATAAAAAAAAAAAAAAGTTCAACTTTAATCCAAACAGTTAAAATGTTATATCAATTCTCACAAAAGAACGATATGTAGAAAGTAGACGTGTTCAAGATATAACTTGGAATCATGTATATACATATGGCTTCTCCAAAGTGCTGTTTTTTTATAAATAGGAAGGCAGCTGCCAGCCCCTCAAGCAGCCTTACAGACTGCTAATGCCCAGGTATCCATGACAGGTGGCACAGACCTGATCCTCTGTGAGAAATTACCCACAGCCTACAAATACTTTTCTCCATCTCCCATCTTTCCCTACTCTGGTTTCTAATTTGGACAGAAAAATGAAGAAAGTGATAATTGTGGGTTTGCATATATACATTAGGAAGTGCATCTTACAAAATGGCAAGGTCAAGGAGGGAAGAGTGCTCAGAGCACTAAGTAGAATGAAATATTTTAAATCATGTCATAGGTTAATGACTATCTTAAGGTTCTCCTATTTGCCAAAATCTGTTCTCCAGAAATACGGAAAAGATGACATCTGCATTGTATTCATTGACATCAAAACAGCCTGTGTTGGGCTTCAATAATAATAATAGTAATCATTGTTCACTGCATGCATGCTTAGGTCTAGATGTTTAACACACATTTCATCCAAAGAAGAACACTGCAGTTACGAATGACATACAGCATGTGGTAAATATTTTTAAATAAGTTTCAAAGTGATTATATAAATTGCTGAAGGTAACACAATATTAGTGAGAATACCTGGCTGTGAACTCAAGCCTAAGGAACAGTCTTTGCCCCACATGCTTTCTGCTGCTTCCCACTAGCTCTCTGGTTAGTTAATAGAAACTGCACCCACTTATTTTCATTTTATATATTAATGTTTTAAACTCTATTATATAACATCTATATTAAATATATACCTTCTAATGGTCTGAAAACAATACACTTAAAACTTTCAGTTGTGCAAATTTCAGTTGTCTTCTCTCTGCAACTTTGTTCCAGATGCCTGCATGCTTTGCTTTTTCATATTTTAAGCTTATGGAAATATAGGTAAATAATTCTAGTCATTTTGTGGCATAACTCAGAACAAATTGTAAGCACCTTAGGTGATAGCAGGATCCCAAAGCAAAGATTTCCATTAAAATTTTGGTCATAAGTCATCTCTTAATGAGGAATATAAAATGCCTAACCATAAAGTAACTACACTTCATAAAATCAGCCATTCATTGAAGGGCACAACATTAAAAATAATGGGGGTTAAATAACTGCTTAGTTATGGCTCCTACCCCCAAAGAGCATAAAATATTATGTGAAGAAAATATGGACTCAACAAGCATGCAATACCCATTCACAAGAATGAATCATGCAAGAGAAAATAATACTGATTTGTTGTTTCTGCATCAGCTTCATACCAGAGTTAACTGGCAAAGGTTGTCTAGAAAATATGGGTTGAGCAGGGATCTTAAGAAAAGCTGTTATTCTTCCACTTAAAAGAATAATCAATCCACTGAGCACAATCACATAAGGAAGTGCATTTTAAAAGAAAGCAGGTGTTTGAAGAACACCACTACTTTCTAGCTTTATAACTTTGGGGAAATTACATAATCTCTTCAGGTTTTAGTCAGCTTACCTCTGAAATAGAATTATCATACCTACCTCATAAGGTTGTATATGGATTCAAAACAACTGTCTGTGTAAGAACTTGGCATTGTACCTGTCACTGTTTAGTAGTTAATTTTAAGGAAAATTAGATTTTTACAGTTATGAATTCCAAAATTAGCTGATCTGATATGCTCCCCGTTTCCTGTATAAACTTAATTTATTTGTAAGTTAGAAATAGTTCATGGAGAGCTGCATCTGATTGATGAGAACACCACCACGTTTGCCTTCTAATTCTCCCCAAATTCCACCTTCCTCATTTGCTGATTTGATTTAAACACTTCTTTAAAGATCCATTAGCTGTCTGTGCCTTAATCAAATTATAGGCAGTCTTCAATTTACAAGAATCCTCACAGGCCCCGGCCATCTGCACCTCTGCTCTGACTTGGGCCGCACTTAGGACAGGCGGCAGGCTAACAGCATCACAGCTTGCTCACTCCCCAGTGCTCTGGCTTCTGAAAGCCGACCCCATCCTCCACCCCACCACAGGCGGGCATGGGGATGCAGGCTCTGCTGGCATGGGCTCCTTTCCAGAGAAGGCTCTGGTGTTTGTCTTCTGGGATATTCCTGTCTCCTGCTCACCAAGCCCCTCTCAAAGCCCAGGAAAGGCAACAAACCCCTCTCAAAGTTCAGGAAAGGCAACTGAGCTTCTGCAGGCTAAGCCCGGAAAATCACTAATTTAAAAACAACGTCTTTGTTCTGCTAAGATTATGAGCAGGATTACCTGCAGAGTGACAAGATCATTGCCTCCTCTCCTGAGTCCAGCTGACTCAGCTACACACTCACCCTATCCCAGTCACTGTTTCCTGAATCACCCAGGGTTCAGGTATTTCTCTGCGCCAGTCTTGTCACAAGGTAGCAGAGTATGTGGATGAGAGCATGCACTTTGAGGTCACAGAAACATGGGTTCTAGGCAAGGCTCTCTCACTTCTGAGCTGTGTAACTTGGGAAAGGTGACATAATGACTTAAATCTTCGGCTCCTCATCTGTAAAATGGGCATTATAAGACAACCATCACTCATTATAAAGACTATATGGTTATATTTTTCAAACTGGAGTCTGTTGAACTGAATTCATGGCAGGGGTGGTGTCCCGTGTCTGCCAATGTACTCGCGTTGAATTATTTCACCCAGTGACAAAGGAAATAAACCTTTTTTCCAGTGATTGTGTGGAATTAATAGATATTTTCGGTTTTGTCGAGGTTTCTCAGACTGATGTGTACAGATGCATTCTCAAGTCCGCTTCTTAGAATGACTGCTTGTGGTTACCAATCAGAAAAGGTAGCTCTGACCCAGCAATTTATTAAATACTTTTTGTAATGAGGCACTATATCCATTTTTCCTTACATAATTGTTACTTTTAAAATCTTGATACTAAATGGTAGTCAGAAATATTATTTACTCTTTTTGGTTTTGAGAGGTGCAATTCACCAGTATTTCTGGTTCTCCTCCTTCTGGGCACAAGATGGGACAGCCCTTTCTTACACTTGCTTTGGCCAATGAAATGTGAGCCAAAGTAACATGCATCACTTCTAGGGAGAACTCTTTCACACTCAGAACACATTTTGTCATGTTTGTTCCTACTGCCAGGCCAGGCAACATTATTTCAGACAGTAGATGTTCTGCCAGGCTGTGCCCCAAATGAGGACAATGTGGAGCAGAGCCCCTGCCAACCCAAGATACATGTGGTATGAGGAAAAGATATACCTTTGTGATTGAAGCCACTAAGGTTAGGGGCTACTTGTTACTACAGCACGATGCAGCCCATTCTAACTGATACACAGTTGCTTAAACACTTTGTAATAACTCATAAATTCTTGCCTATCACACTCTTGGTCTAAGAAAGTCAGCTCTCAATACAACACTGCCTTTTTCAGCAAGGTACTTTTTCCTAAAAGATAATCAACTCTCAGAGGAAAAGCTACCTGAATTAGATCATATTTTTCCTTAAAGGTAAGGTATCATCCTCACCAGTCCACTGACTACCTCCCTCTCACATTTCCTCTTACAGTCTCTACAAGGCATGTATTTATTCTGTTATCAGCCTCAGCTCTCTTCATTGCAAACAAGCTAATCTTTTCATTTTTTTTCTATGCTAAACTTTAACTTTGGAATCACGTACCAATTCTCATGTGCATACAACTAGCCTGCTCATCAAACCCTAGATAACCACCATTTAGAGGTCCCAATGGGGAAGGGGGGTGGGACAGAGGAGAATATGGACATAAAAGACAAAATTAGGGTTAATAAGCTCCTAAACTCTTAGGAGGTATCCATAAAAGTTACGGATACCTTTTATGTTCTATAGTATTGATTACATGTATTCATTATTAATAGTAACTTCCTATTATCCTGATCACAAAGAAGTAAACTGTTTACATTTTTAAAAATTCCTAATTAATGGACAGTTTAATTTACCCAAGTTAAAGAAAATATTGTGTTAGGCAGGTCTGTCAACTGCAAAATTCACTTCCTCAGTTTATTAACTGGAAATGAAAATATATGTACCATAGGCTGTGGGTAAGATCACAGTGAACAAATAGACAAGAGAATAGTACAAAGCAGCTAATACAATATATCATTTATGACCTAGGAAAAAGCCATAATAAACGGATGCATGCCAGGCCCTCCTGGACCAATAAGTGAAAGGCTTATCCAGTAAGGGGAAAGGATTTAATGGCTGATTGCTATGTGGATAACCTTTATACATGTGTTTTTTAGTCCTTGCTGGATATAAATATTAGTTCAATGGACTGAAAAATTCTGCAAAATAGAACTCAGGCTTCTCTAATTAAGGGCCACCAAAAACCATCTCCATTTTGTTTAGTCTGAAGTCATCTAAATTACATCTATCATACAAATTAAGTTTGCATCCATAAAGCTTGTTACTGAATACCAACTCTGTTTTCTTAATTAAAAATTATTAACAAGAGTGCCAGAAGATAAATTAAATTATATTCTCTCACAGTAATCTCTTTCCACTATCCCTACCCTCTCCCCCAGATGTTTACAGCAAAACAAGGTAAAGGGGAAAGAAGAAAAAAATTGTAGGCTCGATTTTACTATGTTTTTGTGAAATATTGTTAATCTTGACATTGTCTACAAAAAGATAAGAAAATAAACGTAAGGCTAAAGTCGATACAAATAAAACTTATTTATTTGCGAAATCATTAAAAAAGCATTTGTTATGTGTACACACACATCTGTAGTAAAATATACAATAAAATTAGAAGGGTTTAGAGCTAAATGGATCCTTAGATTTCTAATGTGATAGTTTTAAAGATAAGGAGACAGAACCATACAGACATTGAATTTAGGGCTGAAATCCAGACCTTGTGACTTACAGTCGAGGCTTCCTCCACTATCACACAATGGCCACAGAGAAAATTAACAGCAAAGAGAAGAGTAACAGGAATCTGATTCTCCAACCACTCTAATTTTTTTCAGCAATTGTTCAATCTTTAGAGTAAATTGTTTATTGATGCTGCCTATATTTGCAAGCAATAGAAAGAAGGGATGGAGAGAGGTAGGGAGGGAAGATAGAAAGGAGGAAAGAAAGAAGCAAAAGAACTTACAGTTTATTATAAGAGAGAGTTCTCACAGAGAATACACTTGCCTTTCAAGTTTTACATTTGAAACATTAGCATCTATGATCTAGGATAAGAAGAACTAGCTATCTGTTGAAGCCCTATCTCATTGCTTAAATCTGTTTTCAGAGTGAGAGGTTCATTACCATATTTAGGCTCTGCCACGCCCCTGTTCACAAAAGTCTAGAGAAAAAGAAAGATTAAGGGCTAAAAAATGGAGTAAGAGTGAAAGCAAGACCTTGTTAACCACAGCTTTCATATTCAGAGAAGAAGCAAGCGATTGATGGTTACCAAGTTTAATCATTTATATGTTGGGCAAGTAAAACTAAGTTCCATTTAGCACTTTCATGTTGATAAGACTAGATTGCAGTTAATTTGTTAGGACTAATTTATAGAGAATTTTTTTTTCTTAATATATTTTATGAAGAAAAAGGAATACAAAAAGATAAGAAAATAAACACAAGGCTAAAGTCGATACAAATAAAACATTTATTTGTGAAATTATAAGAAAAGCATTTGTTATGAAAAGGCACACTAGATATGCCACATATTCAGTTTCATTTCTCTTAGCTTTTATCTTTTTAATCTCAATAAATATTTCACAAAAGTCCTATATTATTGATGTAATTCCTTATATAGTATTGCTTTGGTCATTTATCCTCATTTTTTTCATAAGAGGTAGTATACTTTAGTAAGACTACCTGGGTTCAAATCCTGACCCCACCCCTTGCTTGTTGTGAGTTTGCCCAGTTTTCTCATCTACAAAATGGGCATAATATCATTTAAAGATATAATACATAAACCTAATTCTCAAATACAAAGTGACTATTAATTGCTTTGAACATATACTTAACTTTCATTCGCTCGACAAATATTTATTGCTCTCTGACTTGGAACGGGAAAAGCATTAGGCACAAGGAAACAAAACTCAGGAAGACAACACAGCGCCACCGAGTGGAGCTTCCAGCTTACTGGAAAAGACAACCCTCAAACAGATTAATTAATTTCAATATCAGCTTGTGCTGCAAAGGAGAATGATAGGATCCTATCTACCCTTCTAATGTTTGGGTAACAGAGCTTGGGAACTAAAGAATCCTAGAAGTAGATAATATATTTTTTAAATAACTGAGTTACAAAAGTAATGTTGATTATAGAAATTAGGAAAATAAGGAAACAAAAGAAAACTTGTTTTATCAAACACACATAAACATAAAAACAACAATAATAGCTACCATTTGTGCCAGCTATCGTTCTAAGCATTTTATAAATATTATAAGTATTTTATTTAATCTTTATAACAACCCTATGAAGTAGGTCCTATTATGTTCACTTTTAAATGAAGAAACTGAGGCAAACAGCAAACTTCTAACAAAATTTTGAAGTACAGCTTCCCAGTTTTTCCCTATGCATACATTTAAAAATATACACACATATATGTATATGTAATATGAAGTTTTAAAGATATCTATGTATTATATATCTATGTATAGGTCATATAATTTTTATTTCTTTATATATCCTTTTATATAAAGATATATTTATAGAGATATATGTATATATTAAATATATGTTTTTAACTATATATAGTTTATATATGTTTAGTATATATTTACATATCTTTATCTTTATCTATAAAGATATATTTATAAAAGATATATGTATATATACAAAAATATATCTTTTTAACTAATTAGGTTCATACTGTTCATACTCTTTATAATATGTATATTATGTATAATATATTTAATATATAAATTTTTATACGTAATATATTTATATATCTTTTATAAATGCCTACATTTATATATCCTTATATATACATATATAGCTATATGTGTATATATACCTATATAGGTTTACCTGTATACCTATATATAGGTATATATGTATATATGTATATAGGTATATATGTATATAGGTATATAGGTATATGTGTACATAGGTATATATACCTATACAGGTATATATTTTTTACATAACTAAGTTACAAAAGTAATGTTGATTATAGAAATTAGGAAAATAAGGAAACAAAAGAAGATGAGTTTTATCAAACACACATAAAAATAAAAACAAAATTCATACATATATACCTATATACACATATAGGTATATATGTATGAATACACATATATATAGACATATAGGTATATATGTATATATACATATACACACACGTATACCTATATACCTTTTCTATATCTTTTACGAAAAGATATATAAATCTTTTTAACTGAATTAGGTTCACATAGTTAAATGTTCTTTTTTAATATCCTTTTTTAGGCAGCAAAATAACATGAATGTTTTCTCGTATTAACTATTCTTCTACTCATATGATTTTAATAGAGTATGGTATAAAGGAAGAATATGAACATCTTTTTTTTTTTTTTTTTTTTTTTTTTTTTGAGACGGAGTCTCGCTCTGTCACCCAGGCTGGAGTGCAGTGGCCGGATCTCAGCTCACTGCAAGCTCCGCCTCCCGGGTTCACGCCATTCTCCGGCCTCAGCCTCCCGAGTAGCAGGGACTACAGGCGCCCGCCACCTCGCCCGGCTAGTTTTTTCTATTTCTTAATAGAGACGGGGTTTCACCGTGTTAGCCAGGATGGTCTCGATCTCCTGACCTCATGATCCGCCCGTCTCGGCCTCCCAAAGTGCTGGGATTACAGGCTTGAGCCACCGCGCCCGGCCAAATATGAACATCTTAAAGGTGCATTTAGTAACTTATGCCAAAGTAGCCAAACTCTTCTCACAATTTTTCAGTGTGTTTTCTCAACTTTAAAAATGCCAGAATCTTAACAACAACCTCATCAGGAACTTGAAAGTATTTGTCCCCTTCTCCCATTGATGTTGTTTTTAATAGAAATGTGATCATTAGCGGCTGTGATTCAGAACATAAATAAATCATACTCTTTGACACGAGAATCCCTGTTCCGCTGTGCTTTCATCAAGAGAAAACAGATGCCTCAGGAACAAATCAATGTGCTTTAAGCTGCCTGAACTAAAAATTGTATTTTTTCACGCAAAAAAGAGTTTACAGATTTGCAATAAATTCCTTCATTTTGGGTCCTTTTGTTTAAAAATGTAAATACTAAGCTAGCATTGTAGTTGTGGTTCAGAGGTTTGTATGCTAAATAAAACCCTACAGCAGTTATTCAACAGCATGACATTGACGGCTATTCTAATTTTCTATACAATGCCTCTGGCATTTGGGAGAGTCTGAGAAACGCTAATAACATCACTTCTCATTATAACCAAATACAGCAGTGAAAGTGATCTCATGTCTGTAATTTTTAAAAAATAATTAGATCTTCCCTGTGTGTATTCAGATAGAGCCAAATTTTTTACCGTCACTAGCTCGTTTTGTTGTGTGTCCCTTGGTAGAATTTGTCCCACAAATGTTCCAAGTTAATTAGGTGATTTCTACAGTTCCTAGCACAGTTTTAGGTTTATAAGAGTATTTAAGAATGGCTTCTCAAATTAATATGTATCTGACTTCCCTTTACCATTTTCTTAATAGCAAAATTAAGAAATTAAGCCAAAATTGGCTTACCAGGCAAATAAATATTTGGTATGAAAGTAAAATGTCTGGAATTGTGTTTTTGTTTGCTGCAGTGATTGCAGCAAATTACTAAGGCAGTGGAAACACGAGATGACATGGTGGAAGTTTATGACCTAGTAAAACTGTCAACGAACATACTGGGAATCTGTGTGAATAATTTATATACAAATATAAATTTATTATAAAACTAACAACTGACAATGCTAAAATAAGAACTGCCATTTAAATATAATCAAAGGGATACCAAATGGTATTTTTCATTCGCAAAAGACTGATATTTTTGTTAATAACTGAAAGCATATTATGAGAGTTGAAACAACTCTGTGTTTTACATCATATTTTGTTCTTTGTAATAATAGGTATAAATCGTACAGTTGCTACTTATAATAATAACTCATAAACAGGCAAACACCTGAGAAGTCTCAGGAAGAACACATGGAAAGATAACCTTCGTGGCTTCCAGGAAGGGCCACCAAGCCTGGGTAGCTGAAAGACAGATATAAGGAGGGAGAATTTTCACAGTATGCCTTTTTGCACTTCTTGAATTATGAGTCATTTTAATGAATGTCCAACTTTAAAATAAAATTGTAATTTTATAGAATGAACTGGCCAGGCGTGGTGGCTCACACCTGTAATCCCAGCACTTTGGGAGGCCGAGGTAGGAGGATCACCTGAGGTCAGGAGTTCGAGACAAGCCTGGCCAACATGGCAAACCCTGTCTCTACTAAAAATACAAAAAAATTAGCTGGGCGTGGTGGCACACACCTGTAATCCCAGCTACTCGGGAGGCTGAGGCAGGAGAACCGCTTGAACCCAGGAGGCGGAGGCTGCAGTGAGCCGAGATCACACCACTGCACTCCAGCCTGGGCAACAAGAGTGAAACTCTCTCTCAAAATAAATAAATAAAAATAAAGAAAGAAAGAATGAACTAATTCCTGATACGTTTTAAAATTCGTAGTTTCTTCTAAATTTGACTTCACTAATATGTCTATTAGCTTTCTCATTTCTAAGAGGCAAGCAAACTTAACAAAATAGCCATGAAAATATTTCCATAAACCATTATGATTTTAAAATAAAACATTTGTTTTAAGTTTCACAAAATATTAGCATACTAACTTTACAATAGTAGCTAGGGTACAAAACTATAAGGCACAAAAAAGAAAACCAACTCTGACAAACTTGTTTTCATATATGAATGATAAAAAAATTTCCAGCGAAAGGAAAAATGTAAATAATATTTTTATTTTAAAGATAAGAAAACAACTTTCACATTAATTCATTGAGTTCCTGCTATGCGGCAGATACCGTTCTAGATTCTGGAAATACAGTAGTCAACAGAACAGAAAAATTTTTGCCTTCATGGAGTTTACATCCTAGGGTAATATTTCAGTGATGAGCTGTTAAAAGGGTACTGGAGACTCTAAAGTGGTAAACAGACCCATGTCTTAAATCTCCCCTTTCTTCATTCTCCATTTATTTCAGCATTTTTCACTTATATCTTCATGCCTCCTCTAAATCTTTTCTTATCTCTGCTATCTAGAAGAAATCCACTAGGTGGCATTGTCTGATTGATCAGAATAAAAATTTACTTAGCCTGACTCCACTGGAATGTATTCTTTCTGTTTGCTTTAATTTTGCTTTTAACTTGATCTTTGGGGTGACCAAAATACAGCTTAAAATATATAATTTTGGGGAAAACAAAAAATAGACAGAAAGATTAAATAAAAGTAGATTGCTGGAACATACCACCTTCTCTCATAAGACAGTTCAGGCATGATCTCAATCATACCCCAACACATACAGTGGTGGATAGATTCTTCACCATGAATGAATAGAACTCCTGAAAAGAAATAGTATAGAACGATGGAAAAAAGAAGTCTGGAGAAGGAATCTAGAGACGTGTGTTCAAGTCCTAGCTTCAGTTCACCTTTAATCCACTTAAGATGAGTGACCAGGGGTAACGCATGAAATCACCACAAACCTTAGTTTCTCATTAGAAACACATAGAGTAATATGTCTTTACTCACCTGAGAGGGTCTTATAAAGAAGAAATGATTTAAACTCTGTGAAAGTGCTATTATGGACACATGTAGTCACATGATTCTAACAAGATAGTTTGGCTAAGAGAAAATGCATGGTTTGGGGGATTATGAATATAGTAAATAGTATTTTTAAACTTATTTTTTTAACTTAGAGCCTAGTATGTAAAATAAACTGTTCCAAGTGTTTTAAAATATTCATTCATACTCATAACAACACTATGAATGAGATTCTATTATTATTTTCATTCACAGCTGGGGAAACTGTTACAAAAAGATGGAATAACTTGCCCAAGGCCATGAAGATAGCTAATAAGTTGCAGAGGCCATCTTTTCTAAGGACCACCTCAATTCTATAAGCCATATCCATTAAATGAGCTATTTGAGGGGCTCTTGTACCACTGAAAACATCATAGCCAATAGACCTTTTGGGTAGGCTAGGCCTAAAGAATAGGAATTTCTTCTGAGCATAACAATAATGAATGTAACTGCTTCAGGCAAGGAAACCAAACTAATCAGACTGAAAAATGTCCAAGTCAAAAAAGGTAATAAGCAGGTGCAGTGGCTCACGCCTGGAATACCAACACTTTGGGAGGCCGAGGCAGGTAGATTACCTGAGGTCAGGAGTTGGAGACCAGCCTGGCCAACATGGCAAAATCCAGTCTCTACCAAAACTACAAAAATTAGCCAGAGGTGGTGGCAGGCGCCTGTAATCCCAGCTACTCAGGAGGCTGAGGCATGAGAATCACTTGAACCCAGGAGGCAGAAGGTTGCAGTGAGCCAAGATTGCGCCACTGTACTCCAGCCTGGCAGAGAGAGCAAGACTCTGTCTCAAAAAAAAGATAATAATTGTGATTTTACAAAGAAATTCTATACCGACATATCTTGAGTACTTTTATAGCCGTTTCCATATAGAGACTGCCATCCAAAAGGTAAGTCATGGAAGGTGAGATTTTTGTCACCCATCACTACTTTACCCATCCCATGAACCCCTGCTAGGATACTTGTAAGCTTTCAGAACCGAATTCAGATCTATTTGTTGGACAAAAATTTTAAAAGTGCTTAAAAACTATAAATAGGCCAGGCGTGATGGCTCATGTCTATGATTCCAGCACTTGGGGAGGTTGAGGTGGGAGGATTGCTTGAGTTGAGTCCAAGACCAGCCTGGGCAACACAGTAAGACCTTGTCTCTGCTAAAAATAAAAATTTTTTAAATTAGCCAGGCATGATGGTGTATGCCTGTAGTCCCAACTTCTTGGGAGGCTGAGGTGGAGGATCGCTTGAGCCCTAGAGATTGAGACTGCAATGAGCTATGATCACGCCACTGCACTACAGCCTGGGCAACAGAGTGAGACCTTGTCTCAAAAAACAAACAAACAAACTAAAATTAAAAATAAACTTTATTGGTATAGTTGTTTGGAACATGATCTGTGTAGACTATTGACCTCCATGTTGGTAAAATAGGAATAGTAATGGTACCTCATAAATTTGCACGAGTAAAATGAGTTTAAAAATGGATAATGCTGGCCAGGCGTGGTGGCTCACACCTGTAATCCCAGCACTTTGGGAGGCCGAGGCAAGCAGATCACGAGGTAAGGAGTTTGAGACCAGCCTGACCCACATGGTGAAACCCCATCTCTACTAAAAATACAAAAATTAGCCAGATGTGGTGGCACGTGTCTGTAATCCCAGCTACTCAGGAGGCTGAGGCAGGAGAATCGCTTGAACCCAGGAGGCGGAGGCTACAGTGAGCCAAGATCGCACCACTACACTCCAGCCTGAGTGACACAGTGAGACTCCATCTCAAAAAAAAAAAAAAAAAGATAATGATTAGAATAATATCTAGCACATAGAAAGTGCTCAATAAATATTAATTATTAGTGTTATCATTGTTTCTACTTCTCACATCCCAGAGCTCTTTACACTTACTTCCCAAGTCATCAGCCATTTGGTTCTATACAATACCGAAGCTCTTCCATTTACAAACTTTCAATTAACATAATTTCAGAGACAGACAAAGCAATGCTCCAGGAAAAAAGAATGCAGAAGCTGCCTCCACTATAGATGGTGGCAGTGGCCACTGACAGACTGTCATTTTGAGCTAGTGACAGATTAACTTAACAACAGTCTTTCTGAGACTAACCTGTCCCAGGAAAGATTAGCTTTCTCTATTTTCCATCACTGATGCTGCTTTGTAACTTTAAATTTTTAATTTCTGTTTGTCTTTCCTTGTCTCCTGCTGTGAATGACGGTTAAGTTCTTTGAGGGGTCTTATTGTATATTTCTATATTCTTGGTTGGTTTTGTTTGTTTGTTTGTTTTGAGACAAGGTCTCACTCTTTTGCCCAGGCTGGAATGCAGTGGCATGGTCTCGGCTCACTGCAGCCTCTGCCTCCCAGGTTCAAGCAATTCTTTTGCTTCAGCCTCCCCGGTAGCTGGGATTACAGGTGTGTGCTACCATGCCCAACTAATTTTTGTATTTTTTATAGAGACGGGGTTTTGCCATGTTGCCCAGGCTGGTCTCAAACTGCCGAGCTCAAGCAATCCGCCTGCCTCGGCCTCCCAAAGTGCTAGGCCTATTTTTATATTCTTCACAGTATTAACTGTGCAAGACTCTCAAAGGGGATTTGTCGTTGTCATTGTTGTGCTTACTGTGTGCTTCAAAAATAACAGAACTGAGAAGACAAGACACCAGACGGATGATCTCAAAGGCAAGTACCTGGCTCAGACATCTTTCTCCCAGAATTAAGCACTATGCCTGCTCCATCAGAAGTACTCAAAGAATAGTGATTCATATAAACCAAAGATTATATATTTGCCTTCACAGTTTTACACTTAGATTTTTGTTTAACTTTCACTTCTCAAAGCAGTAAATCTGAATGAAAGAAAATATATTTAAAATACAGTTTGGATCATGTCACATCTCAGTTAGAAGCCCTCCTGTGGCACCCCATCTAACTAGGAGTAAAGCCAAGAACTTATAAGGCACTATGTGTTCTAGCACCCAACTGCACCCTACACACACACACACACACACACACACACACACATACACATTCTCTGACTTCGGTTCCTACACTTCCTCCTTGCTTACCTACTGCAGCCACAGTGAATGCTTTGGTGTTCCTGAAACAACCAAAATACGTTAAAGACTTTGTACCCCATTATTCCCTACATCTGTAAGGTTCTTTCTTTCAATATGTAAAGTTTGTTTTCTTACTTCCTTCAGATCTCTATTCAAATGTCATCTAATCAGAACAACCTTCCTGTCTATCCTGTACAAAGAACATCCCCTCCTCAGCCCTTCCTACTCCCAGCAGTCTCATGTATTTTTCTTTGTAGCACTTATCATGAGTGTAATATATACATCACATATATATAGCATATATTTCGCTTTTCTGTCACCTCCCACTAGAATATAAACAACACGAAAGCAAGGATATTTTGTTTATTTTGTTCAGCGCTGCATCTCCAGTGACCAAAAATACTGCCTGACACATAGAGAATGCTCAATAGTTATTATAAATTAATTCTACCCTGTAAGCATGTGTTTAACAAAGTGTGAAGAAACAAATACAATAAAAACTGAGGAGAGGAAGCGGGGCTGAAAGAGGAAATGTGGTCGTGGAATCTAATAAATACCACTGAATTGACTAAAATGTTGAAACTATAGAAAAGTTGACTAAAAATTCAAATAGAAAGGAATTAGGAGACCGGAGGGAGAAGAAAAGAATGTTGAGAGAGTAATGTTCTGGATAAAATGAAAAGTAGAAAGATATGGAGCAACAGGGACTCATGAAGCCACAGACAGTGAGAATGTTTCTCAAAGCTCAGCCGGATCCAACCTCAAACTCAAAGACAGAAACACCTTAACACAGCTCTACAGATGGTCACTAGCTTCCACTGAAAACTTCAATTACGGAAATCATCTTGTTTTACAAGACACTTAACTTCTATCTTGCACAAGTTTTTATTAAGAAGTTCTTCCAAATTCTGATCCCAAATCTTCTAATGTATTCTCTCATAAATTGGTCACAATTCTGTCTTCCGGGACTACACTAGGTGAATTTTCATAACTTGAAATATTTCAAAACAACTAACAGACTCCAACTCCCCGAACCCTTTCACAAATCTTCCTTTCTCTGGGCTCAATCCCCCGAGCATCTTTAACCATTCTCACATGACATCGTTTCCAGATGGTCATCCTCTTAGTCAATCTCCTTCAGATCTATCACAAATTTGCAATTTGCTTCTCAAAAAAAAAAAAAATTGCACAAGGTGAGGTGATTATGTTTACATTAATTATTTGCACCTTATTTTAGAAAATCACTTTCTACTTTTTTCAGAGTTCTTTCATATGAATTAGACCATCTAATCCTCACAGCTAGGTGGCTCTTTTTTTCTTCAATTATAAAATTGGAAAAACTGAAAATCAGAAGGGTTAGGTGATATAGCCAACGCTACAGAGTGTGGGTCAGAAACCAGAATATCTACCTCTGGTTTTGTTTTTATTTAATTTTTTATTTTGAAAAATTTCAGACATATATAAAAGCAGAGGGAGATTTGTAAAGTGAACACCTGTATTTCCATTCCCTAGATTTAACAATTAATAACATTGCCTTTACCTAATTTTGTGATACTTTGCTAAAGTATTTTAAAAGAAATTCCAGGCATCCTGGCATTTCACCACAAATCCTTTAGTATGCATCTCTAAAATATACGTAAGTACATTTGTTTATGTAACCATGAACTGGTATGACAGCTAACAAAATTAACAACAATTTCTTTTTTTTTTTTTTTTTTTGAGACGGAGTCGTGCTTTGTCGCCCAGGCTGGAGTGCAGTGGTGCATCTCGGCTCACTGCAAGCTCTGCCTCCTGGGTTCACGCCATTCTCCTGCCTCAGCCTCCCAGTAGCTGGGACTACAGGCGCGCACCACCACGCCCGGCTAACTTTTTGTATTTTTAGTAGAGACAGGGTTTCACCGTGTTAGCCAGGATGGTCTCGATCTCCTGACCTTGTGATCCGCCCACCTCGGCCTCCCAAAGTGCTGGGATTACAGACGTGAGCCACCGCGCCCAGCGTTAACAATTTCTTAATATCAACTAATTCCCACTTAATATCCAAATTTCCCTGCTTATATCCAAAACACTTTTTGCAGTTAATTTATTCATGAATCATGCCCCATAACTTCTGATCCATTCTTACTTCTGCTATACCATGGAAATTATAACCAAACAGAAAAAGGTATAACAGAGACAAAGAAGAAAGGGAAAGTTGATTTTGGTGGATCATTTAACTTTTACATTATTCTCAATATAGAAAGAAATAGAATTTCAAAAGTAACACGAAGTTGATTCCTTTGATTAATTTCACTCATTTACATAGTGAAATTTTAATGTTTTCTAGTATTAAACTATTTTGAAAATGAATTGAAAGAGATCTTTGAAGAGTGAAATTATATGTAGTAATCTGGGAAGTATTTTTAAGATAAAGATTCTCTTTCTCATTGGCCTTACATTTTACTAAATCTGATTACAAAGAACTTAAGCTTTGGACTAACACTAAAACTTACACCCTTTACAGGAAAAAAAAGTCACAGCTGCAGAATGAAACCACTTTGTTTAAGATTATGTAACATTTCAGCCAAATATGTCATTTTTATCACTATCATTGGGCTAGAGACTGTCTTTTGCACTTATTAAACAAGTTAACACTTGTTGATAAATGGCTAGTTCTTAAAAGTAGGAACACTATAATATCCTATGTTGTCTTTTTAAGTATGAATATATGGATTAAATTGAATCTTCAGTACCTATGTTCTTTTTTTTTTTTTTTTTTTTTTTTGAGACGGAGTCTTGCTCTGTTCCCCAGGCTGGAGTGTAGTGGCGCAGTCTCGACTCACTGCAAGCTCCGCCTCCCAGGTTCACGCCATTCTCCTGCCTCAGCCTCCTGAGTAGCTGGGACTACAGGCGCCCGCCACCGCGGCAGGCTAACTTTTTGTATTTTTAGTAGAGACGGGGTTTCACCGTGGTTTCAATCTCCTGACCTTGTGATCCGCCAGCCTCGGCCTCCTAAAGTGCTGGGATTACAGGCGTGAGCCACCGCGCCCAGCCCAGTACCTATGTTCTATTAAACAACAATTCTCAATATTTTAGAGTCATAAGATTTATTGTTTTATTTCATGTCAGCTTCCAATTATAAGCAAAACTTAGCTCTACCTGTTTAAAATGTGCAATTCCTATTAAGATAGTTAGAGACATCTGGATTGGGGTTATAAATCAGCATAGGATACTGTTTGAAGGACTTATCACATGATTCTCCAAGCATCAAGACCAACCTACAGTTACTTCAAGTGGGCAGGAGCCTTTATGGAACTTATCAGGGTCAAAATCTTTGAAACGCCAGCCTAGCCAACATGGTAAAACCCTGTCTCAACTAAAAATACAAAATCATTAGCCAGGCATGGTGGCACATGGCTGGAATTCCAGTTACTTGGGAGGATGAGGCCCAAAAATCGCTTGAATCCAGGAGGCGGAGGTTGCAGTGAGCCGAGATTACACCACTGCACTCCAGTCTGGGTGAAAGTGAGACTCTGCCCCCCACCAAAAAAAAAAAAAAAGGAAAGAAAGAAATCTTTGAAATGTACATAAAATAAATAGAATCCAATCAAGCTTATCATGAGTTTACAGCAAACCTACAGCTTCTCGAAAATCACAGATTTATGCTTTGAGTCTACAATAAAATGGGATTGAGGAGAAGACCTCAGTTTTGCAGGGTGTCTCTTATTTCCAACCACTAAGACTCCATTCTCCATGGCCCTGCTCTGCTCAACCACTTCCCCAAAAACTCCCTCTGATCATCTGCACCCAGCCTTTCTCTCTAGCCATGTGCAGAGCCAACTCTGGGTTTAAAAGCTCTTATCATCACTACAAGGAAAGGACTGAAGGAACTGTTAGAAATCATCAGACTTCCTGCCTATCTACAACTCTGATACCTTGAGGCCTCTGTGACCTTGTGTTCTGACCAAATTCTGGTAGTTCTTCTCAGTGCCTAGCTAATTTGTTTTCTCCTCTGAGACATTTTCTATATGTAAATGTCTTGAGGCTCCGCTTATTATTTGTCTGTTGTCCTTTCCTCACTTTAGTCTTTTTTTTTTTTTTCTCGAGATGGAGTCTTCATCTGTCACCCAGGCTGGAGTGCAATGGCGTGATCTTGGCTCACTGCAACCTCTACCTCCTGGGTTCAAGAGATTCTCCTGCCTCAGCCTCCTGAGTAACTGGGATTACAGGCGTGCACCACCACACCTGGCTAATTTTTTGCATTTTTAGTAGAGATGGGGTTTCACCATGTTGGCAAGGATGGCCTCGATCTCCTGACCTCGTGATCTGCCCACCTCAGCCTCCCAAAATCCTGGGATTACAGGCGTGAGCCACCGCACCTGGCACCATCACTTTAAGTCTTATTACATTTTTTTTTTTAACCATTTACAAAGTCAAATCCAGCCTTCCCTGTGTGTCCCTCATACTACAACTCCCCTGCCTGGGTACAGGTAGCACTCCTCAACAACACTTGAATACGTTCTTTTCTTTCCTTTGAGACAGTGTCTGGCTCTGTCGCCCAGGCTGGAGTGCAGTGGCATGATCTCGGCTCACCATAGCGTTGACCTCCTCGGGCTCAGGTGACTCTCCCACCTCAGCCTCCCAAGTAGCTGGGACTACAGGTGTGCACACCAAACCTGGCTAATTTTTGTATTTTTTGTAGAGACAGGGTCTCACCATGTTGCCCAGGCTAGTCTGAAACTCCTTGGCTCACACAGTCTGCCCACCTCAGCCCCCAAAAAGTGCTGGGATTACAGACGTGAGCCACTAGACACAGCCTAAACATATTCAATGAGCAGGAAAATGGCTGTAAAAAAGGGAGCTTTCATTTCTGATCAGATCTTCCTCCTTCCATTCCTCTACCCTTTCAGCACACCCTATTCACCAACTCCATTATGTGAAATTGGAAGCAAAAAGTTCATTATTTCACAAGTGACAAGACAATCACTCAAAGACTATACTTTATGAATCAGAGATCCTATCACAGTCTCCTAACTGGGCAATGTCTACTCCTCGTAACCTGGGCATAGGATAATTTTTCTTTCAACATCTGTATAGGCTACCACTTTCTAGGAAGAAGAGAGAACAAGTCACCACGCCTGTCCTCATGCAGAGAGGGGCGTCATTAGGATTGTGGTCCTCAGAGAGAGAGAACTAAGGCTGGATCTTCAGTGCAGATTGTGAGAGTGAGAACAACCATGGAGGCGACTGAATCTGGATGCAAGAACAATCCCTCATTCTAATCTGGACCTCATTTATCTCTGAATTCACCTAGAGACCAGTCATCTGAGGCATCTGAGGTCAAGAAATAGAAGATTTCTTAGGAAAAACTAAGCCTGGCCAGCTGGCTAGTGCCTATGTTGGCCATGACAGAAGCACAAAAGAAAGATTAATGCAGTGCTGCCCATGAACACAGTAACACAATGAATCCTCAAAATGGATGAAGATCGGTCACAACAAGCCAACAAGTTCAGGAGCTTCCCTGCCATAAAACTCTTTTCATTTCTTCACTTGTTCATAATCCTGAAGGCAATTTGCCTTTCTCATTGCAATTCCTTTTTAGAACAGATATTTACCTAATGAATAAATAAGATGTCAATCATTTTCAAGCTAATAAGAGAAGTATAGTATTGTAAATCATGGACTTCCTAAAAGCAGAAGTTGACTTTGACCAAAGAAAGGAGTCAAATAATTTTAACTGGTAAGTACAAATTTACCTATTTACAGACTAATCTGAGTGTTGGTTGTCATATTCTACCCTGAACTCAATTTAAAAAACTGAAGACGGAGGCTGGGCATGGTGGCTCACGCCTGTAATCCCAGCACTTTGGGAGGCTGAGGTAGGCAGATCAACTGAGGTTGGGAGTTCGAGACCAGCCTGGCTAACATGGTGAAGCCCTGTATCTACTAAAAATACAAAAATTAGCCCAGCGTGGTGGAGCATGCCTGTAGTCCCAGCTACTCGGGAGGCTGAGGCAGGAGAATCACTTGAACCCGGGAGGCGGAGGTTTCAGTGAGCTGAGATCATACCACTATACTCCAGCCTAGGCGACAGAGCAAGACTCTGTCTTAAAAAAAAAAAAAAAAACTAAAGATGGCATGAGTGGGTTAAACAACAGAAATGTATTTTCTCACAGTCTCACAATTCTGGGGGCTAAAAGTTCAAGACTGAAGTGTCAAGTAGGATTGGTTTCTTCTGAAGCCTCTCTCTTTGGCTTGCAGATGACTGTGTCTTCCCTATATCCTCAGGTGGTCTTTCTTACAAACATGTGTGTGTCTTTGTCCTGTGAGTATCTGAGTCTCAACTTCTTCTTCTTAGAAGGACACCAATCGTCTTGGATTAGGACCCACACTCATGATTTCATTTTAAATTAATCACCCCCTTTACAGACCCTAAACCAAGTACAGCCACATTCTAAGGTACTGAGGGTTAGGACTTCCACATATGAAATTCAGATAAGACACAGTTCAGCCAGTAACAATTACGATTGCCAAAAAATTCTACCTTAGATCTTTTAAGAAAAATGTGTATTTTTATGGTTGACAATGGAAATCTCTCAAAGTACCATACTACATAACTACATTCAACAGTACCATGCTGTTTTTCATAGTACTATACTATTTTTATAGTACCATACTGTTTTTCTATTTAAGACATTTTCTAACTCTATCAGCTTAGAAAAATGAAAGACACTTCTTCTGGCAAGTATAATTACTTCAAAAGCGAGTTCAAAAAAATAAAGCAACCATTTTAATGTGAAGTCCAGTGTAGTAGTATTTTCTCTGTATTTGTATTATTTTTAAATGTACTTATAATCATAATTCTAAAATTTAATAAATAGGTTATCACAGATGATTTTACTCTTTGGTAAATGTTTCTTTTTATGACATTTCCAAAAGTGTACTTCTTTTTCATTTTTTTAAATAGAATGAACCTACTGGACTGTTAGAAAATCAGAAAGTGCTTATAAATTATACAGGCTAATGGCACAGCGAGGGTTTTCTTCATTAAGTACGGAAAGTATCTAGAGACAGCTTTTTCTTGTTCTGGTTATTTAGTATGAGAAAGTTTATTGGTCTAGAGAACAAAAGAGAGTATCTTTGAATTGTTTCAGGAACAAAGTCACATCTCCATACAATAGGTCAGAGAAATATGTACAAGTTACATATCACTTTGACATGTTTTGCCTGTTGCCATGATAGCAAGGAATGTTCCTCCAATGAATGCAGTGGAGTTTATGACTATAGTTTAGTAAAAGACATGAGAATGACTATGATGTAACCAATGGTTACAAGATACTTGATTTTTTTTGACAAATCTGAAAAAATAGATTTTTCAGAAAAAACAAGGAAAGATGATGTACACATTTTTTCTGTTTTTTAGTGTTGTGATATCAGAGAAAGACTTGTGAATGTATCATCTCAACTTCTGAAAGCAGCAACAATGAGCAAAGGGAATATATATCATATCTCCTGATCCAGTGACATGTAGTGATGAGTAAGAAAACAGCCACTACTTGAAAGAGCAACAGATATAGAAATATCCCTGCTGGAAAATCCATTCCAAAGTCAAATCTGAGTCACTTAAGGATTTATAGTTGCTAAAGCACCATTTTCAAAATGGTAAAATCATAGCTATCATACCAATTAAGATGATTTAAAGGATTTTATGTAGCTAATTAATTAATAAGAGGATCAGTAAGATGTTAAAACTGGTTCAAAGGTGAATCTGATACATGTACATGTGATATGGTTTGGCTGTGTCCCCACCCAAATCTCACCTTGAATCCCCACATGCCAAAGGTGGGACCAGGTGGAGATATTTGAATCATGGGAGTGGTTCCCTCCCCCTGCCTATGCTATTCTCGTAATAGTGAGTAATTTCTCACCAGAGTGGATGGTTTTATAAAGGGCTTCCCCTTCGCTCAGTTCTCATTGTCCTTCCTGCTGCCATGTGTCTACTTCCCCTTTGGCCATGATTGTAAGTTTCCTGAGGCCTCCCCAGTCCTGTGGAACTGTGAGTCAATTAAACCTCTTTCCTTAATAAATTACCCAGTCTCAGGTATCTCCTTAGAGCAGCGTGAGAATGGACTAACACAATATGGACAGCCACATATATGCTAAATACTGAAATGGTTTTGCTAATAAATGTAAAGCTGGTTAGTATCTTACATGGCAATAAAATATAATGTTTGGGATTACTTTTCTCTAGGACAGAAATTAATTCTATTTCTGCTTGACAAAGTGTATTAGCATTTCTATGGAAAAGATTCATTTGCCTTATCAGTTTTCTACAAATTAACATCTACCTCTACAAGTTATAAAACAGCCTAGAAAAAGAATCAAATATGCAAACACTTATAGAATCAGATAATTCCTGGAGGTCTGTTGGACAACACCTAGCACTCCAGTGAACAGACATCCAGTGATTTCTTCTGCCCATTTTAGATCTTTGATATTTCATGCCGACATAATTGAATCAATCACTGACCTGTTCTTTGCCCTCATATTCCTGGCATGGTAGAACCTCAGACAATAGACATAAAAACTATCAACATGTGGGAGGACAGTTCATGACAAGAAAAGATCTTTTTTATTAGAAAAAGAAATATTTTACCAATTTTAAAGAGTAGACTCTGAGTTGCTCTTCAGAGAATGAACAACATGAAGATCTGCCTGATAACTTACTTCTTTGTATTCTCCCAGTCATTCTAAATTTGGACTGCACACCAAAATGACTGGAGGTGGCTTTCTGTTCTGTTTTGTTTTGCTTTGTTTTGTTTAAATACAGTCTCTCTGACACTACTGTAAACCTATTGAATCAGATTCTCCAGGCACAGAATCCAAGTCCCTGAACTTTTAAAATGACTCTGATAGAGGTTCCCCCCACTTTAGCCTGAGATGGGTCACACTGTTGGCTAAAACATAAATGATTCAAGCAAGTTATTTCTGAAATTTTTGTATAGAGGTCTAGAACACAAACTATTAATGCCTGACTTTACTTATAAACATTCTATTAAAAGAAAAGTATCACCAAATTTTCTTTTCATGACTACTTAAGCTTTCTCCCTTTGCTGACCATAGTTCCATTCAACTGTGGAAGAATGGATTGATTACCAGAGAAACCCAGGAAAAAAAACTCATTTCATGCTCTACAACTTTAATTAAACTACTTATAATTCTGTAACAGCTAACTCTTCTATACAATCTCCCAAAGTTCTTCCAAGTTCATTCCATTCAAGTAGGCCCAAAATGTTTATAGTATACTTACACATTTTGATTGTATGAATTAAAAATTTCAACGGCCGGGCGCGGTGGCTCAAGCCTGTAATCCCAGCACTTTGGGAGGCGAGGCGTGTGGATCACGAGGTCAGGAGATCGAGACTATCCTGGCTAACATGGTGAAACCCCGTCTCTACTAAAAATACAAAAAACTAGCCGGGCGTGGTAGCGGGCACCTGTAGTCCCAGCTACTTGGGAGGCTGAGGCGGGAGAATGGCGTGAACCCCGGGGGCGGAGCTTGCAGTGAGCCGAGATCGCGCCACTGCACTCCAGCCTGGGAGACACAGTGAGACTCCGTCTCAAAAAAAAAAAAAAAAAAAAAAAAAAAAAAAAAAAATTTCTTTGAGGTGCTTACTATCACTATCATTGGGAACTAGGAGGACTATGCCAAGTTTCATATTAGCAGGGATCTACAGATTGAAGCTATTATTTTTTTCAACCAAGTGAAATTTTTCTTCCAGGACATAATTTCTATAGTCAATAGGATCTACATTATGCAGATATATCTTTTGTATCAATGGTAAAAGGAAACATGCATATTTATAAAAATGTTATGCAATGTACTGTAGCAGATAGAAAACAGATGGATGTTATTCTTCTAAGACAGTGGTTGCTGTACTTGAGAGACAAACTGAAGCATTTGACCCCAGTTTCAGGTTAATCTAGGTATTTTTTGCATTCTTTGCTCTTTTCTTTCTTGTACATTTCAAAAAAACTAGCTTTTATCATAAACTTAATAATGATTATTTTCACTACTGTAATTTACAGTGACCTTTGAAATCAGTAAGCTTTTAAAAATGTAGTTTCTAGCCGGGCGCGGTGGCTCAAGCCTGTAATCCCAGCACTTTGGGAGGCCGAGGCGGGCGGATCACGAGGTCAGGAGATCGAGACCATCCTGGCTAACATGGTGAAACCCCGTCTCTACTAAAAATACAAAAAACTAGCCGGGCGTGGTGGCGGGCGCCTGTAGTCCCAGCTACTCGGAGGCTGAGGCAGGAGAATGGCCTGAACCTGGGAGGCGGAGCTTGCAGTGAGCCGAGATCGCGCCACTGCACTCCAGCCTGGGTGACACAGCCGAGACTCCGTCTCAAAAAAAAAAAAAAAAATGTAGTTTCTAATTATAAAAGGTAATAAATGGCCGGGTGCGGTGGCTCACGCCTGTAATCCCAGCACTTTGGAAGGCCAAGGCGGGCAGATCATGAGGTCAGGAGATCAAGACCATCCTGGCTAACACGGTGAAACCCCATCTCTACTAAAAACACAAAAAATTAGCCAGGCATGGTGGCAGGCACCTGTAGTCCCAGCTACTCAGAAGGCTGAGGCAGGAGAATGGCGTGAACTCGGGAAGTGGAGCTTGCAGTGAGCCAACACTGCGCCACTGCACTCCAGCCTGGGCAACAGAGCGAGACTCTGTCTCAAAAGAAAAAACAAAAATGGTAATAAATATTTAATGTAAGAAAAATTTGAAATTAAATTATAAAGAAAAATTATATGTATCCAGATAAAAACCACTACTGTCATATATGTATTTCTTTTGCATTTTTCTATGCATATAAATAATAGAGTTGAGAGCATGTTGGATACATATTTTTACATCCTAAATTTTAAAATTATTGGTAGTGGACTTTTTTCCTGTCATTACAATTTCTTTAAAAACTACTTTTAAATGGCTACATAATATCTCATTTCATAGGTGTTTCATAATTTAACAATTTCCTTATTATTAAATATTTTATTGTTTTCTAAATGGGGCTATCATAATATTGATAAGTCAACTTTTAAAAAGCTGTTTTCTCACCCAGGAGTAGCCAGAATATGTACTGGTTATCTCAGATGAAATGTTATCCATGAATATACAGCTCACATCTTTTTTTCTTTTTTTTTTTTTTTTTTTTTTTTTTTTTCTGAGATGGGGTCTCAGTCTGTCTCCCAGGCTGGAGTGCAGTGGTGCGATCTTGGCTCGCTGCAGCTTCCGTCTCCCAGGTTCAAGCAATTCTCCGCGTCAGCCTCCCGAGTAGCTGGGATTACAGGCACCCACCACCATGCCCAGCTAATTTTTGTATTTTTAGTAGAGACAGGGTTTCACCATGTTGACCAGGTTGATCTTGAACTCCTGACCTCGTGATTCCCCCACCTCAGCCTCCCAAAGTGCTGGGATTACAGACGTGAGCCACTGTGCCCAGCCAGCTCACATCTTTTAGAGATGTTTCAAGAAATCTAAAGGAGTCCTTAGTTTTAAAATGTCAGTATATCTTCACCCTCTTAACTACTTTAAAATCATTTTTATATATCATTCTTCATTTTTTACACTGGGACTTACAGAATTATCTTCCAAATCATTAAAACAGAGGTGCAACTAAAGTGTTTCACAACTGGAAGAATTATTGTTTTAAAATCTGTGCTGAATTTCAGAGATCATTTCCTCTTGGTTTGAATCAAATTCCAAGAATTTGGGCGTTTTATTATATTCCTTTCCAAATTCCTCCTTCCTCTCTATTCCAATATCTAAAACTTAACAACATAGTAAAAGTGACCAATACTATTTTTTACAACTTTACTCAAGAGATTGCTTAATGTTAATATTTTAGTTCCCATTTTGTTCATTTCACTGTTCAAATTTCAGCACTTGGCCCTTTGGGAGTACTTAAAATGAACATTCTAATTTTAGAGCAGTCATGAATTTTTTGCTTAATATCTAATTCATGTTTGTAAAAGACAGTCTTTCTTTCTTTTCAAAAATATCTAGCTCATGTTATTTTTCCCCAACTTTATGTATCACTTGTGCTTGTTATTTTGGGGGATTTCATTAGACAGGTGCTCATTAAAAAAAAAAAAAATACAACAACATATAGAGCTTAACATTTTAGTTCGCAGATTCAGTACCCACTACATGCAGCACTCTACTAGGGCAATTGTTTTCCTGTTATATTTGAAAAAGGCAATGAAGCAACATTAAAAACATTTTAAAATAACTCTTCAATTTTATCCCTTATAGCAATTTTCAAAGTCTTGGAATATAAATGTATTTGATTTCACTGATGTCAAGTTTAGTGCTATGTGTTGAGTGGGATTAGCTTTGAATCTAGTGCTACTAAATGTCAAAATATAAAAATGTTAAAGATAGAATAATGTGTCCACTACAGTATGCTGATTGATGAAACTGCACCTCTATTTTGGAAGTACATATCTTGTGACATTTAAATCTACACATGTCTAATAATAAATTCAAGGTATTTTTTGTAGCTAGAAAAAAAATCCTAGCATTATTAAGATACTATCTTTTCTTTTAAGACACAGTAAAAACAACTTATCTTTCATAATAATAGAAACAGAGGAGATAACCTAAAATAAGAACTTTATTTCCTCTTCTACTGTATCTTGGGTTTTGCTAGGTTGGTATCAGTGACAAGGAATATCAAAGAGTCATTTTCAATTAAAGCTGTTTTTCAGGTTTTGACCATAGCTAAATAGGTTAAATACAACATCAAGACTGAATTGTTTACATTGATTATTACATCAAGCTTCTAGGGCCTTCCTTTTCCTATTCAAATAAGCTCTACATGAAACCTTTGCTCAAAATAATTGACTTACCCCATCTTTGACTCTGTCACACAAGGCTGAACAGTCTATGCTACTATCTCAAATATTTCCTGGCAGAACTACATTACTCAATGCACTGTCGTATATTTAAATCAAATCGCCTATCTTTTACTTCTTTGTATCATTTTTCTACAGAGTATTGAGAACATTGCTGAAGGTAAAAGTTTTTCAACATTCAGCCTAGTTGGGCTGAATCAGATGAACAGGATTTCATTGTTGGTAAATATTCCTTGTCAATTATTTTGTTAAATGTGGCCCACGTGGATAGTAAAAAAAACCCAGCCACAGATTGAATGTGACACTGTGAGCCATATATAGGACCCTTGGGCTACATGAAGAGGAGGACTGAACAACCACTTAAGAAAATTACAGCGGTTAGTATGAGGATAACTAAAGTGAAGCTCAATACAGATCTGCTCAAAAAATGCTTTCTGTCCTAAAAACTCTCAAAGAAAGAGCCAGTCTTCCCTCTGTAAATCTGCAGTTAAAGGAAACCAAAGGTTCTAGAGACTGGTGTATGTGGGCACACCTAAGACGAGTTAGAGTAGCCCTACAATTTCAAGAATTACAATATTTGAATCAAAAGGAACTTTAGAAGTTATCCAGTTCTACTTCTTCATTTAACAACTCAGGAAACAGGTCCAAAGATGTTAGTCAGTTGTTCAATGCCATAATGCTAAACAGCACTGGAGCTGGTTACCAGCATCAGAAACTTCTTTCAGACCAGTTTTATTCCATCTGGTACCTGTCAGATGTCAGTTCCCAGACAAATATATTCAAAGACAAATGAATTAAAGCCTAATTACTATAAATTCTAAGTAGTATCCATAGAAGACCATGCTATTTGACATTTGACAATGAAAAAGTAACAAATTTTCTTAGCAGCCATGATATTAAACATTTAAAAAACAGGAAAAAATAGTGGATAATGCAAAAAAAAATAGAAAGGTATTTTAAATTCTCCCTTTAAGTTCTGAAAAAAATCAGAAGTCAAGTACAGTGGCATGTGTCTATAGTCCCAGCTACACTGGAGGCTGAGGCTAGAGGACAGCTTGAACCCAGGAGTTTGAGGTTGTAGTGTGCTATGATTGCACCTGTGAATTGCCACTGCACTCCAGCCTGAGCAATATGGCAAGACCCCATCTCTTTAAAAAATAATTAGAGGAATGGTACCTCACAATCCTCAAAATTATTTCTACTTTTAGAAATGTCAGATTACAGAACAGTAAAAAAAAAAGAAAAAAGAAAAAAAAAAAAACCCTAAAGAAACCTAATGCACCATCCCGGCTAACACAGTGAAACCCCGTCTCTACTAAAAATATTTTAAAAATTAGCTGGGCGTGGTGGCGGGCGCCTGTAGTCCCAGCTACTCGGGAGGCTGAGGCAGGAGAATGGCGTGGACCCGGGTGGCGGAGCTTGCAGTGAGCCGAGATCGCACCACCGCAGTCCAACCTGGGCAGCAGAACCAGACTCAGTCTCAAAAAAAAAAGGAAATCTAATGCAGAAAATATTACTCATAAGTAAATAATACACAGAATCAGCCGAGTGCGTTGGCTCATGCCTGTAATCCCAGCACTTTGGGAGGCCGAGGCAGGAGAATTGCCCGAGCTCAGGAATTCAAGACCAGCCTGGGCAACATGGCAAAACCCCGTCTCTACAAAAAATACAAAAATTAGAGGGCATGGAACATGCCTGTAGTCCCAGCTACTTGGAAGGCTGAGATGAGACGATTGTTTGAGCCAAGATCGCACCACTGCACTCCAGCCTGGGCAATAGAGTGAAACCCTGTCCCAAAACAATAAAATAAAATAAAATAAAATAAAATAAAAAGAAAGAAAGAAAAAGAAAATAATACATAAAATTATTCATTTGGACTAATCACCATTAAAAACACTCTAATAACATGATGTGTTTAAATAAATAAAATTCCCTGAATATTTTATCAGAGATCCATGAGCTATACAACAGCTTTTATTTAGGTTTAACTTTAAATATAAAATTTAACTATTTTCTATTTGGCATTCAAAACAATAAAAGTGGGAGGTGAGGCACAAGAGGGCATCCTTGATCTTCAAGTACATGTATGTGCAATACGGTATAGTGAATATGAGGGTTCAACTAAAATAAGAGTAGAACAGACCATCCTTGATGGCAGTATGAAAATACACACTATATAAGGAAATTAAGCAAATAAATGGCTTATCTGTGCTGAACTGCACACTATTTATAACTAATATGGTAAATCCCGTGGAAATCCAAGATAATTTAAGATATTAATGTTCAATTTATAAGTAAAAGTAAAATGTATGTTTAAACAATCAAAGATCCTTAAAGACTGTTGTACTTTGTTCAGATTTTTAAAACATAGAAATAAAATGCATTTTGTCCCTTTAGTGTTACATTCTACATCCTCTGGTATATGTATAATATTTTGGAAACGTTTATTATTTCTTAACTGATTGGTTTTTTTGATAGGAAACATATTTTATCTGGCTGTAGGAAGGCAGTATATATGGACATTTCCCACTCTAATGTCATGAGATCATGTCTCTCCCTGAAACCATCTCAGTAGTTGTTGCCAGCACACAATATGTTTTATAAACATTGGTTAAAAAGAAGAATGAGTTGAGTCTTCTCATTAAACATTACAAATGCAGATTGACTTTGTGTCTTATAAAGGATTAGTGGATATTACATGCCATATAAATCAGAGGCAATATAGAGTGGTGAAAAAGAGTCCTGGGCTTAGAGGCGAGGGACACCAGTTCTAGACCTAATTTTGCCACTAACTGGAGAGAGGAAGAACTTTTACTCCTATAATACTTAAAATAATATCATTGGACCAAATGATCTGAAAAGGCCCTTCCCAGGAAACCTAAAATTCTATAATGTTATTATTCAACTCTAAGTATATAAATTATTATTCAACTCTAAATATAATAAATTATTATTCAACTCTAAGTATAATAAATTATTAATAGCTGCAAGAAAGAAAAGCTATAGTTAGGCTGACAGATTCACTAATCAAAGTGATATTTATTCTTGCATTAAGATGTTCCATTTTCATTAATGGCAGATATAATGCACTTAAAGTTCACTTTTGTATTTCTCAACTGGAACATTAGTTTGGCCATAGTTTGCTACATTTGCAAAACACTTAGTAAAATTAAAGCAAAGACATGACTATTTTATATGATAGGAGTTTGAATAAAACACTGGTTTATGAATTTTCTACTTGTTAGTTTTTGTTAAGGAAAATAAATTTGGTATTATACTTATTTCATTTGTCTTAGGAAAAATAAAGAAAATATTGAAAGTTCTATGTATCTCACACTGTTAATACTTAGGCACATTAAAAATAAATATATATGAACATTAGTATATACATTAATTATATTAAATTGGCCTTCATAAAATAAACTAATTGTTTTATTTCCTTACCTGACACGTTGGACTTCAACCGACATTAATGACCATCAATGAGCGAGTTTCTATAGAGTTTTTAATTTAAAATAATGCTTGTTTTTATAAACATTAAAAAATAGTTAACATTTACAAATAAAAATAGCTGTGATAAAGAGATAAAAGATGAGTAACGCTAATGGAAGTACAAATTATAAAATAATAAATTGCTTTAATGCTATACCCTGCTCCATATAACTGCTACAAGTCTTCACTATCACCTATAAATCCATCTAATACAAAAGATGCTATTGCCAATTGTCAATATGGAGCTAAGACTGAAAGACAATATTAGTATGCATATTCCAGTATACTAGGAAATTTATTCTAAGCTGAGAAAAGTTCTGCTTTAGTCAGGCCTAAAAGGGTATTTGCATGTGGAAAATGATAAATAAATCTTTATTAACTAAAAAGTGAAAGAAGGCCGGGCGCGATGGCTCAAGCCTGTAATCCCAGCACTTTGGGAGGCCGAGGCGGGTGGATCACGAGGTCAGGAGATCGAGACCATCCTGGCTAACATGGTGAAACCCCGTCTCTACTAAAAATACAAAAAACTAGCCGGGCGTGGTGGTGGGCGCCTGTAGTCCCAGCTACTCGGAGGCTGAGGCAGGAGAATGGCGTGAACCTGGGAGGCGGAGCTTGCAGTGAGCCGAGATCGCGCCACTGCACTCCAGCCTGGGTGACACAGCGCGAGACTCCGTCTCAAAAAAAAAAAAAAAAAAAAAAAAAAAGTGAAAGAAAATAGAAAATCCATAGAAAGCAGAAGTAATCAGGGGCCAATTAAAGCAGAGCATATTACCACCCCTGATTAGCTATATATAAACTCAAATAATTATGCAGATATAATCATATGCAAACATGAATTCCACGTTCCAGAAGTAGCCAAATAGACAACAGCCAAGCAAACAAACAAGTGGGAATTTAGAAAAACAAACTGTCATGGAAAATATTCAACAAATTTTCAAAAACAGAAAGCAAATAGCATGAAAATTAAAGGATACAAAAAATCATTTGCAATCCAAAACTATTCATTCTGTTGATATGCCAAATAACATTCAAAACACTTAAGAAGACCGCAGATTGCATCACTAATATTACTGTCATGCTTTTTAGTTTTATTTGTTAGAGTGTGGCATCATTCTCCTCTCTATTCTTCAAACAGGAAAAATAATATTCACTCAGACAATAAATGCAGCAGCCATGGTGAAGGCGATCATAGAAAACTGGTGTCCGGACTTGGATGTTTCTGCCACATCTCCCGGCTACTGTCAAATAGCTTACATTCAGAGTGAGGGTGGGTGGGACAAATCTGGGAAGGTGACTTGATCATCTTTTTTGTTTTTTCACTAAATGAAAACTTGTTGATGTCACTTTCCCACTTATGTTCTTTCAGGTGCTTTCATAACCTGAATTATTTATGCAAGGATGGCATATGCATCAAGCTATCTTCATTCCACCCTCCCTGAACCCGGGCAGACTTCAACCATCACCTCGGGAGCACGCTAGTCCACTGAGCTTGGCTGAGCTCAGAGCCCTTCTCAAGACTTTTCCAGGAAGCTGCCCCTAATCAATCAGATGGCCTGTGCAATAAAACCCATTTAACCTCTTGAATAGGTGACTACTCAGAAGAATGCTTTGACTAAAAGCATAAGTAAAGAACTGACAGGTAAAGCAGGGTCAGAGAAGAAAGATTTTGATAGTGCCAGTCCAAGCAAGGGAAGCAATGAGCAGGCCCCAAATCTCCAGCACTCCAATCCTGGTAGCCAGATAATCTTTATTATGCAGGTAGTGCTTTGAGGTACTAGGCTGATGCCATTGACAATCAAATTATATTATTTTTTCCCCTTCTTCTGGTCTCGTGCTTATGTAAAAATCTTTTGGTTAATATTTTGTTCCCACATAGTTTTATTGACCCATAAAATCAGAACACCAAATTAATTTGGCACAACTATTGAAATTTTACGTGACAATACATTGAAAGTCCATATTATACATCACTTCCTGTGAGGTTACTTAATGTGAATTCACCTCTAAGAGACTGCTCTCTTCTTAGTGCACTGAAAAACTTAGTTTCTGAGCCTGCAAAGTAAGGATTCAATGCTGAACCATGATAAATCCCCAAGATATGTATGTCATCTAATAATATATCTTAATATCCAAACAGTTGAGGTTTATTGTCAATGCCACTTCTTTCTCTTTAGATTTTCAACATGTAACACATGGAATAAAGGTTCCCTCGTGATCTGAGCTCCACATTTTTTTCTTTCCAATTTTACCTCCAATGTAGTCCTACAGTTTGTATCAGCCACAGGAATTCCAATCATGGCAGTGTTGGTGGTGGAGGATAAGTATATTGCTTCAGGACATCAAATCTAAAGTTATAAAGCAAAATCTCAAATAGGAGAATAAGCAACAACATTGGAAGTTGGGAGCATTAAAAGTCTGTAGAATTGACCAGAATGTAATATGAAAAGGAATGCGTTTTAGATCCAAGAGAGCTACCAATAAAGAGTCTGTGAGAAGCTCTTTTTCACTGTGGCGCTTGTCGCTTTAGCAGAAAGTTGGTAGCATAAAGTAGTTGTGTAGTTCTTGGAAACCACAACTCAAACCTATCTTATCCACAAACCCTGAGGTGTAGCTATCCGGAATGACTTGCTGCTCTGGAATTTGCATGTTTCACACATCCCCCTGCCTTTGCATATGCTTTTCCTCATTTCCAGAACATCCATCGGTCTTTATTCAAACCATGCCTCTCTGCTCCCATAGCATTTGTAGCACTGGAATTTAAGTTGTCCCTATATATTTTCTTTATGATTCTAAGTTCCTTAAAATCAGGGCCCATCTTAATGCCACTGAAGTACCTATCACAGTACTTTATATATAATAAGGAGATATATAATTTGATCATTGAATTGCTTATTAAAATACATTGAATAGCAAATCCTGATGCTATTATATTGGTTGAATATATTCTCATAAATCCTCACCTATTCATTTATCTGACAAATGTGTATCAGAGTTTTGGGGTTTTGTTTGCTTTTTACTTTTTTAATGTGTCTGAACTTGTGCTAGGAATGGGAGCTATTAAAGTGACTCAATCCCAGCCATTAAGAAGAATGAGGTCTTGGTAGAAAGTTGACACTTTTACTCGTAGTAACATCGCTATCCAAACTGCTACCAAATGTACAGACCACAATTGTTTCACTGAAATACTTAAAGATTTAATAGCTTAAAGGCAGGAATTGTATTTATGCATTGATCATTCAAGTTTTCACAGATCCGTTTCCTCTGCTTCATAACTGTAGTTTAGGTATAGAATTATGACGCACATTAAAGGTGATTTTGATTAATAACCCCATATTCTCCTATTTTCTAGCACTGAGGCTCACAGTCCTGCTCAGTTATTAAGATGCTTTAGCATAGTGCATTTAGTGCAGCAACTTTCAATAACTGAAAAAGGCAGATTTTTGTCACTTATATCCATAAACTATTAGGTTTAATATTAGCCCATTTCCTCATCAGAACCATGTCAGAACACAAAAATCCTACAGATTCATGTGACAGGTGTATTAATTCAGGAACCATAACAATCAAAATTCAGAAGTAAATGGTGCTATTTGAGCTATAAAACAAACATATTTTTACTAGGTAGTTTAACAATAACTTTTTATCTTAAACTCACACAACAGTTTTTCTCAATGCAGCATCTAAATATCAATAATATATGACAATTAAAAACACTAAAGAGTTACACAGGAATAGAAAAGTTATTGCATATATTAATTTTTTATGTTCCATGTATAAAATTCTGTGATAAAAGGCAAATGTTATAGTAAGTATATACTTGTATAATAATTATACTAAGCAAATTCATGTGCCCAGAAACAAAATTGCAAAGCCTCAATAATGAAAGCAAATGCAGGATTAAATCCCAAAATAAACTGAAGAAAAAATTTATTTATTATTTATTTGTTTATTTGTTGAAAGAGTCTTGCTCTGTTGCCCAGTCTGGAGTGCAGTGGCACAATCTCGACTCACTGCAGCCTCATCCTCCCAGGCTCAAGGGCTCCTCCCATCTCAGCCTTCTAAGTAGCTGGGACTACAGGTGTATGCTACCATGCCCGGCTAATTTTTTTTTATATGTTTTGTAGAGACGGGGATTCACCCCCTTGCCAAGGCTGGTGTTGAACTCCTGGACTCAAGCGATCCACCCAACTCGGCCTCCCAAAGTGTTGGGACTATAGGGATGAGCCACTGTGCCCGCCCAAATGAAAAAATAATTCATACTATCTTGCTACCAGTCTTTTAAGTTTAAAATAGACCCCATTTTATATTTTTCTTTGAAATTCATCCTTTACAAACATGTATTTAAAGTCTTATTTTTCTGTTGGGCCTCATGTTCTTGGTAAAGTGGTCTTTAGATCAAGTTTGACATACACAAATATCATTTCTCTGTCTATCCCAGTACATTTGCTGAGCTCCCATCATGAACGTTGAGTCCCTGAGGATCTTGAAGTTAAGAAGATTCCTGCTCTAAGAAACATGTAAGTTGTATAAAGAACAATAACAACTAGGAAAAGCATGATAATCTAATTTCTGTAACTCAATTCAATTCAGTAGAACTCACAGCCTTATTATCCAGGGAAAATCAGAACATACAGGCCCTAAATTTAGTCATAAACTTTAGTCTAGATGTATTTTCCAGTAACTATTCAGGAGAAAGCGGTAGTCATGGGACTCAGCCCCAGAAGCAGCCGTCACTTGCCATTATATCAGCCTCTGCTGCATTAAGCTTTCCAAAAATAGAATTCACATCTTCAAATTCACATATTCCTTCAGGTATCCCCAACAGACCTTTTCCCCCAACAGACAAACATTATGTTCTTACCTTTGACAATCATTTCAACTGTGATACAAGAATTTGATTCTAAAAAATCAGGGGTAGGATTGGCTCTTTCCAGCCCCTTCTAGCTCTAAATTTTAGGAAACAGTGGGTGCTTCTTCTTCCCAATGTGAAGCCACATGGGCTGGGTCCTTTTGTTTTCCTCAGATCACAGAAAGAAAAGTAAGCAAAGAAGGGAAAAATCAGATTTTAGTTCACTTTTTTTTTTTTTTTTGAGATGGAGTCTTGCTCTGTCACCTAGGCTGGAGTGCAGTGGCACCATCTCGGCTCACTGCAACCTCTGCCTCCAAGTTCGAGTGATTCTTCTATCTCAGCCTCCCAGGTAGCTGGGATTACAAGGGCAAGGCCACACCTACACTTTTATATTTTATAGAGACGGGGTTTCATACCAGTAGCCAGGTTGGTTCCAACCTGGCCTCAAGTGATCCCCTACTGCTCTCCCAAAGTGCTGGAATTACAGGCGGCTTCTCACGATGCCCAGCCAGATTTTGAGACGGAGTCTCGCTTCCTGTCACCCAGACTGGAGGCAGTGGCCGGATCTCAGCTCTCACTGCAAGCCCGCCTCCCGGTTCACGCCATTCTGCCTCAGCCTCCCGAAAGTAGCTGATCATATACCACACGCTGTTTTTTATTTTAGTAGAGACGGGGTTTCACCGTGTTAGCCAGGATGGTCTCGATCTCCTGACCTCGTGATCCCCCCGCCTCGGCCTCCCAAAGTGCTGGAATTACAGGCGTAAGCCACGATGCCCAGCCAGATTTTAATTCACTTTAGATACATATGCACACGTAATTTTACCCTACATCAATTTTGTAAATGACTGATATAATAATAGTAACACAAATGGGTTTTTCATCATTATCTTAATATAAAACAATTATAGATGTATTTAGATACATAAGTTACAGTTTGACTTCATGATGAAAAGCATGAGTTTTGGAGTCAGACAGGTGGATTTGAAGTCTACTTGAACCACCACTGATGTGACCCAAACAAGTTACAGAAGCCCCAGTGTCCACTTTCACCAAATGAGGATAATAAAAATCTACCTAAAAAGAAACCCGAAAATAATCTATCTCAAAGTATGATGTGCCTGAGTTCCTTAGTAGAAAGTAAGAACTATAGATGTTACTATTACTCAACAAAATATTCCCATCAAAAAAAAAAACAGGATAAATATCCATGAAAGTTCTCTAATATTAAATATATATATAGAAAAAATATTTCAAAGATGCTGTATTTATCTAAATTCCATGTCAAATTGACTCATTTTTATAAGTTTCGGATCTCTTTCAAACTCTAGTCCATGCACTATGTTATAACTTCTCTATGATTTCCAAATAGGGCTCTCAAGTTACTGAACAAAAATAAGTATATCTAACAAGATATACTTTATGATGCATTCTAACAAGTTTATAGATGAGGCAATCTGTAAACTTGTACAAATGAGGGAAATAGAGGCTATAAACAGATTTTTTAACCATCCAGAGAATTCAAGGTGTTAAACTCATATACAGATTCCAAAACTTAACTGAGCAAAATTTAAGAACATATAGTTTCAAAATGTATTATTCAAAAATTAATGCTGATCGGAAGCACAGTATTAAGAAAGTTTAGAATAAGTAAAAGTACAAAGTAAACTCAATTGTTTTAACATTAAAATACATTGTGTACAGGAGGTTGAGGTGGTAGGATTGCTTGAGCCCAGGAGTTCAAGGCAAGCCCAGGTAACACAGAGAGACTGATAATATTGACTTTACATATTCAACAGGAAAAATAATTAAACTAGTCAAAATCCTTTACAATAAGCTTCATTTTGCCATAAAACTCTACATTACAGAAAGGGAATTAAGTACCCATTACTGGCCATTTACACAAATTTTAATATTCAAGTAATATTTAATATAGCACTATGCTATTATCAAATAATTTGGATGGTTAGAATGGGATTGATCCTAGCAACAATAGATATGAAAAACTTTGTACTCTACCACCTGAGCTAATGTGAGTTTTTTTACTGTTACATAGGCATCCTGAGCCTATATAATGTACCTTGTTGCAATCATCTACATATTATAACATAAAATTATAAATTTGGAAAAAAACTTAGAGACTTCAGGGGATTTTCAGTCTAGTGCTTCCCCCACCCCACCCCACCAACATTCATTACATCATGTTTTCCTAGATGTAGTCATTTCTAGAACATGAAAATTATTTTTTAATATTTATTTATTTTAAAGACATGGTCTCACTATGTTGCCCAGGCTGGACTTGAACTCCTGGGCTCTAGCTATCCTCCCACCTCAGCCTCCCAAGTAGCTAGGACCAGAACCCAAAAATTATTTAATTTACAAACACACATCTCTACTTCACTCTGGTCACCTGGCTGACTTCTTCCTAAAAATATCAAAATAAATTAGGCTGCTCACAAATTTGGTCTTCTAGAAACTATAGTGTGGGCTATCCTCTATCCAGCTCTCATAATTGTGTGATATTCTTCATGTTACTTTTCTAGGAATATATGTTTTTACTTTGGGATTCCCCACTTAAAAGATAAGAAAATGAGAGGGATAGGAAAGTCACAATATATACTGCCCCTTACCCCACTCAAAAAACGGCAACTAGATTTTCTTAAATTCAATACTACACGAGTGAAATTTTGCTTGGGAACTTTGAAGTAGGAATAAATGGCTTCTAAAGTAATATATTTTATCAGAGTATCAGGGTTTGGTCATCTTTTCATAGAAAATAAGTGTTCGGAAATAATTGGCCCACATACCCGGTTCCTCCTTTTTTCCAATTGTTGTCACTTAAAAAATATTCATCAGAAAGGGGAAAATTTGTTTTGAACTGCACTTGCTGTCCCTAAAGTGCCACATCAGCTTCTTAACAACAAAGAAGACATAATTATGAGCACAAGAATCAATTAAATAGATGTATTTTTAGCTAACTCACTTTTAAAACTTAAACTATTTTTCTAGCTAACTCAAATAATTCTCTAAATATCTTATGTACATAGCTTTTTTCTTTTTTTATCTGAATGACCTGACAAAATATATTATATAGAGAAACTTTAGCTTCTCCCTAGTGTCAATGACAACATAATAAGGGAAAACATAGCAACAGAGTTTAAAAATATATTGATAATGGCACCCAGGTGTGGGCATGCACCCATAGTCCCAGCTATTCAATAGGCTGAAGTGGAAGGATCTCTTAAGCCCAGGAGTTCAAGTACAGCTTGGGCAACGTAGTGAGATATATCATCTCTTCAAAAAAAACAAAAAAGCACACTTCTGGCCAACATGGTGAAACCTCATCTCTACTAAAAATATAAAAATTAGCCAGGTATGATGGCTTACGCCTGTAATCCCAGCTACTTGGGAGGCTGAGGCAGGAGAATTGCTTGAACCCGGGTGTCGGAGGCTGCAGTGAGCCGAGATCGTGCCATTGCACTCCAGCCTGGCGACAGAGCAAGACTCCATCTAAAAAAACAACAAACAAACAAAAAAATACACAAAAAACAAACAAAAAAAAGCAAATGGCAAATAATAAACAAAAGTCTTCAAATTATAAACCAAATGACTTGAGCTTCTGCCAATTATGATAAATTATTTTGGGACTACAAATGGGTATTAAAAACTTTTTAAAAGAAGGCTAAATATAGAATCCTCTTTCAACATTTTTTTAAACATTGCCTCTAAAATCTCTTAATAGTTGTCTTCCAAATATTATCCTCTTTCCAAGGTAAAAAAGACAAAAGATAATTAGTTCCTCTGGAAATCTCTATGTTTGCCTGATTGTACTGAGCAGAAATATGCATATTTGCAGATCTGCCAAGTGCAACCCATTTTGCTGGAGAATTCCCAGTGCATTGAATCTCTGCCAAAAACATAAGCTGGGTGTTGAAAGTTCCCTTTTATCTGTCTGCAGAATTTCACTTTCTCCCTCTGCTGGCTGCCATAGATCCCCTTTACAGATATTAGGTTTAGATGTGCAATGAAACACACATTTGTTCTCTTTAAGTTTTATGATAATGAATACTTCAGTACCCCTTTCTTATAAGTATTTCTCTTTAGAGCAGCTCTCAGTAACTGGAGTTCACCATTCCCTGTGCAACTGAATAAAGCTTTTCTGTGATAGGTCCTTCCTATAAGATTTGCAACTCTTACCATTATTTAAAGAACTCAGAAGCACTTCTAAAAACTGTAAGCATTTTACAATGTTTTCTTTGCACCACTGAACAGCCCCAGCTGAGGAAAGCAAAATGAAGAGGGCCAGATTCATGCTGCGGAGGGCATGATCTTTTCTGTGAGATCAGTATTTTCAGATTTAGTTCACTGATTAGGCTAAGCTCCTATTTCTTTATATGTTTTGCCTCTAACCATGTAAACACAGACATTGGAGATCACTGTGATTCATATAAGTTTGTGGAAATTTATGCTTATTCTATTATTTATTTGTTTGCAAAATTTTAAACACTAAAGAATACGGTTGATAATAATTAACACAAATTTTACTGTTGTACCCTTCATTAATTCTATGACCATCATAGTAACTATAATAGAGAATTACTAGCATTTCTAGAATTACAATTAATGTGTATGAATTAAATGGAGAAATTGTGGGAAAGGAAGAAAAAAAATCTTTGCTTTGAAAAAAGTAAATAATGAGTGAGCTCATTAGAACTTTGTTCACTTTTATCAGATACCAATACCTTCTACACAGTCTCTGCTATACATAGACTAACCACAAAATAAGGAATTGGGTCTAGGTAGGGTACAGAAACACTCGTCACAGAGTGAATACTTTTTCCCCAAAATTCAGTTCTTTTCTTTCAAAAAAAACCCGTGCTACTTTGGTTTATTGTGTTTCCATTTTCATCTTTTTTCGTATAAGAACCAAGAAGAGTTTTAATGTAGATTATAAACCATTTTAACCCAAACAAAACAACAAAACAAAAAAATAGTAGGAAACAAAAGATAATTATTTTCTCTGGTCACAAGAACTCCATATAAAATACAGTTACAGTAATACAAGGATAAGATATCTATTAAGTTTAGATGAGAGAGAGACTAGAAATCTCCCATTTGATTTGATGGTTAGAAACACTTAATAAACGGATTAAGACGAACAAACTTAACTCTATCATTACTCCCATTTATATATGTTCTTCAGGAAAAAGAATTTCAGAAAATACCAAGCTTCAGTTATCTAAATTTAAGCAAATTATGTTACAATTATTGACCAGAACAAAGGGTGACTATTCCATCACTTCAGGAAATGGCTCAAAGATTACACCTAGTTTACACAAGTAGATGGGAAATTAACACCACTGAAGTATACAAAAGATTTTTGGCATCATATGCAAACAGAAATATACACTCATCAACAATCATGTAAATGCAAGGTATTCTATTCCCCAGTATCTAAAAAGTTTAGTCTTCGCTATTTTCTTCCAGTCGTCCCAGAGGTCCTCCTAGGCCTTGAAAACAACTTTTTTTTTTTTTTTGAGACGGAGTCTCGCTCTGTCGCCCAGGCTGGAGTGCAGTGGCCGGATCTCAGCTCACTGCAAGCTCCGCCTCCCGGGTTCACGCCATTCTCCGGCCTCAGCCTCCCGTGTAGCTGGGACTACAGGCGCCCGCCACCTCGCCCGGCTAGTTTTTTGTATTTCTTAGTAGAGACGGGGTTTCACCGTGTTAGCCAGGGTGGTCTCGATCTCCTGACCTCGTGATCCGCCCATCTCGGCCTCCCAAAGTGCTGGGATTACAGGCTTGAGCCACCGCGCCCGGCCCGAAAACAACTTTTAAAAACATGAGACAAAATTTTAAATCTGGTCCATATCATTTCATACTTAACCCTTTTAATTATTCTCATTTCCTTTTGTGATTTGCTTCTATATAACTAGAACAAGATTTCATGTGCCAGTAGGTACAGGTCTTAACATGTGGTTCAGGGATATACAACAGAATAGAAGATGGCAGGGTCACTGGCCAGACTGAGTTGCTTCAACTTCAGCAGGAAATGAGTTTTGGAATGAAAGGGCCCCCCAATCCCAATCAATGAGCCAGACTTCCAAAGCCAGGAAAACCATGGGGAGTCCTCAGCCAGCCAGAGATCTTCCTATCTGACCTCGGTATTAATAGCTTTTGGTGGCATAAGTCCCAAGAGGCCTAAGTCCTGCAGAGACAGTCCTCTAATCATTATAGTATTTAGAGGGAAGGTTGTGAGGAAGTGACTAAAAAGGAAGCAGGTTCTAAGGATATAAACCTTCATTGGACTCTCAAAGCCACTTTTTTCTCAGTGAGCCATTGTAGGTATTTGACTTGAGTAGCACTCTTTGATTTTGAAGACCAGCCCTTTTCTTGCTATGTCTCTCCCAGTCTCAACTACATCTCATCCTAGCTGTCTGTTTGTTCAGTCTGACTTCACCAGCCTATTTTAGTCTTAAAATAAAATGATCTGGATCTGAATTTTGGCTCTGCCACATTTGCTGGTGATTCGCAGTATGAGTTTGACAAGTTACTTAACCTGTATGAGCCTCCATTTCATCAAATATAAAACCAAGTTACAATATCCACCTCATTGCATTGCTAAATATTAACAATAACTCAAGTTAAACTGCCCTCTTTAATTGTCTTTATCACTCTGTTAGCAAGTTCTTCATACTCCAGTTTAACCCTCTTTTAACCATTTCTTTTTTTTTTTTTTTTTTTTTTTTTTTTTTTTTTTTTTGAGACGGAGTCTCGCTCTGTCGCCCAGGCTGGAGTGCAGTGGCCCGATCTCGGCTCACTACAAGCTCCGCCCCCCGGGTTCCCGCCATTCTCCGGCCTCAGCCTCCCGAGTAGCTGGGACTACAGGCGCCCGCCACCTCACCCAGCTAGTTTTTGTATTTTTTAGTAGAGACGGGGTTTCACCGTGTTAGCCAGGATGGTCTCGATCTCCTGACCTCGTGATCCGCCCGTCTCGGCCTCCCAAAGTGCTGGGATTACAGGCTTGAGCCACCGCGCCCGGCCTTAACCATTTCTTATTTTGGCTTTTCTACTTTATCAATACTCCTCTTTCCAACATAAAAAGTGTGGTTGAAAACTTCTATCCCATCTTTATGGATGTTTTCAGCCCTAGGCAAAGTCATACCCTAATGGAAAAGCAACATCCTGGTAACTCATACTACATGCTTTCATGGCTGTTCAAGATCAAGGCAGTTAATCCTCCCTGCTACAGTCATACATCTATCCTTTGAGGATAATGAAGAACAGTTCTACTCATGAGCTTAGTGAAGGGCTCCACATTTACGAACTTTGGTAATCCTGATCAGCAAAATTAATTAAAAGGAGGGCTTGGCTTTTCAAATCCCAGATTTGCAATATATTTAGCAGTGGTTTTTGTTGAGCTTCCTTGATAAAATTAGTATCTACTATCACTAAAATTATCAATATAAGATAAGAATTTATACTTTAGGTTAAAGTAGATACTAACCTGCCTATTTTAATTGTAAAGAAAAAAATTATCCTCAAACCACAGTTAATTTATCTTAAGAATTTCATGTTTCGCTGAAATTCAATATAGTTGTGATCACCTAGAATTGTACTTTTCAAACAATGTTTAATGGAGCCACCAGACTCAATGAGGATGTCTCCAGGGAACTTCCTGAAAGTGGGATGAGGAGGAGGGGAAAGAAGAGGGATAAGTGGGTGGGTTCCATATCCCCCATGCCCACTGCAGTCAGAATAGTTCTCTTTGTTAATGCCAGATTTTATTTTTCAAAACGGTTTTGCAACTAAAAAAAAAAAAAAAAATTTTAAGTACCTGAACTAAAAGATCCCTTCAGTCTTATAAAGAGCTCTATGCCCTCAAGTAAACACTCCTAAAAGTCACATGGGAAGCAGAAATTTAGAGTTTCTAGTTAAATGGACATATTAACCTTCTTCTAATTCAAAGTCAGCAAACTGAAGTCTTTCATCTTCAGGGCCTGTTTAACACTTTCAGTCTAACTCTACTGTCCAAAGAATGCGTAGCAGAGCAGAAAGAATGTGCCTACCTAAGGACACCTGGGTAAGGACAGCAGCCTCTCTTCAGTCATGGCAAAAAAGACATACATTTTGGAGTGCTAAAGTAATCCTTTCTTCAAGGTTAAAAAGTTTTTTGTTTAATACTTTAAGATCTAGGGTACATGTGCACAACGTGCAGGTGTGCTGGCACATGTATACATATGTAAAAAGTGTCCTTAAATTTTGCCATGAAAATGCTGTCATTAGGATACAAACCAAAACTGAGGACCTAAAAAAGAAGAGTCAAATCTTTCTTATACCTTCCCTCAAAACAGATTATCCCTGATTTCTGATTTTTAGAGAGTAATATTCGTGTACTTAATACGCTTATAAATTTAAGGAGTTTGATGATACTACAAATTCCCAGTCATCAGTACTTGCCTAATCTAATATTGATCTCTCTGTCTCTCATTCTCCACAAACAATACTTCAATCCTTGCCCTTTTCCTCAAATACTTACTAACAACTCTGGCCACATCTTCTTCACAGAGAAATTACAAACTTTTTCTTGACACCCCCTTCAGTTTTCCCTACCAAATCTACAAACCTATCTGTATCTGTACGTATCCTACAGAGATTGCCTTAGCTGTGTTGATGTGCGTGTTGTCCTTCCCACTGGCTATAGGTAATTCCCCTTCCTAGACCACCTCCTCCATCACTTCCTTCCTTTTCAGAAACCCATACCTCCAATCTCTCTCTTTTTGCACTGTTCCCATTAAAATGTAAACATGTTTAAGATTCTCTCAACCCAACTTCCCTATCCAGACGCTGGATTCTCCGCACTTTCATTTCCTGACAAAATTTTCAAAAAGCTATCTTTTTTGCTAACTGCATCCCCTTATCTCTTATTTACTCCTCAAACCACTCCGGTCTGGTTTCTGCCCCTGCTTCTCTACCGAAACTTCCCTTGCCAAAGTTACTCAGGACATTTACATGTAAAACTCCTGTTGGTTTGTTGATGCGTTTATCTTCTTTGATCTGTCAGCAACATTTGGCACTCACTACAAATCATTATTCTTCCCTTCTTTGTCAAGAAGTGGAATTGGTTCTTTTTCATACTATAATCACAGATCTTTCCTCTGAGCTTCTAAGATTCATCTATCCAACTTCTGACTTAGCTTTTATACCTGGAAGTCTCAAATGATGCAAAATGTATTGAAATATATTCATATAATAATATTAATTATATAATAAAACAGAGTAATATCCGCCCTTTTAAAAATAGCCCAAGCTGGCCAGGCACAGTGACTCATGTCTATAATCCCAGTACTGTGGGAGGCTGAGGTGGGCAGATCACTTGAGCTCAGAAGCTCACGACCAGCCTGGGCAACATTGTCAGAACCCATCTCTACAAAAAAATTAAAAATTAGTCGGGCGTGGTGGTGCATGTCTGTAGTTCCAGTTACTCAGCAGGCTGAGGTGGGAGGATCACTTGAGCCCGGACGGTGGAGGCTGCAGTGAGCCATGATTGCACTCCAGCCTGGGTGACAGAGGGAGACCCTGTCTCAAAAAACAAAACAAAAAGAAAATAGCCCAAGCTGATTAATGCTGTCTCGTTATCAACATTAATAAAATTGTCTAATTCTCCTTTAGCACTCAAAAGAATAGCCACAAAGTATAGAAAATGTATGTTAAATAACTATCATTCAAAGAGGACAAATTTTTAAGTTATTCCCCCCTCCTTTTATCTTATCTTCAATAGTACATGACCTGAATTTTGTAAGGTCTTGAGGAAATTTCTAAGCAAAATGAGAAATGCGTTAAAAATTACAATTTTATTAAAAAGCTAAGTTGATTTCTCCTCTTTTGGCATTCTCGCATATCTTCTGTTCTTGGATTAAATTATGAATCTAGTACAAAGGCACCATATATGATTTATTGCACCTGAAACATCATGGATATTTGCATGATTGTCAATGTTAATGATGTCATACAACTCATCTAATAGTTCACCAGGTAATTTTTTCCTCTGTAACCAAATGAGATGATTTTCACAATATTTAATAGATTCCTTCTAGAAAAGAAACGTATTCTTCTAGATGAGATTCATGACTTAAAAATACAAGCAGATTTCCCCAAATCGTGTATACAATATAGATAGACTAATAATTTTTACATTCTATCATGTAAGTCTAATATTTTCTTCTTCCCTCCTTCCCCTTTATTTAAATGTAGAATCTGGAGAATTCTCCATATGGATGCAATCTGTTTGAATTATTTAGAATCAAATTACTTTATTGACAAGCTTATAGCAATCAATTTTATAAGTAATTATGAAGATAATGTTCTGATCACAGAAAACAAGTTCATAAGTTCTTAGAGAAAATAGATGACTTTGGTGAACAAATCTCAATGTGTTTATTATGTCTATTTATTCAGATTTCTTTCCTCCACCTCCCTTTTCCCAGCAACGAATATCTTGAGGAAGAGACAATCAATCTATTTACCTTTTCATTCCCAAATAATACCAATGATAATTGCCTAGACTACAGAAAGAAAAGTCTTACAGTATATTACATTTCTTATAATTACAAAATTGTTAATGCTATAACATCTTTAAATCTGTTTTCATAAAAATTGTTTTTACCAAAATAGTACTTAGTTACATGCTAACCTCCGTGTCTTTTTATAAGATTCTTTTAAAGTAATATTTAAAATACCAGAAGTACCTTTTGCAACATGGTGGTCATTTGAAATATCAATTCTTCATGTCTCTTTTCATTACTTACCTAAAAGGATAAAAAAGAGAAAATATTAGAAGTTTGAAACCATTTCAATTTATCATTAAGAACAGTTTCTATATTTCAAATCAAAATAAGTTTGTAGCAGGCACTGATAGAGTTCTTCATTTTAAAAAGTCACTATTATAAATGCAAAAGAGCAAAGCAAAAATATTTGAACATTTCAAGAGTTCAGTAAAGTAACCAAAACAGAATGTGATAAAAGATGAAAAATAGCCTATTAATATGTAAGAGAAATAGATTTTTTAAAACATGAGAATGTCCATTCAATCATAAGTAGATTCATAAGAATCTTGAGTGACCATGTTTACTTTCAGAGTCTGTCTAAATGCATGAAAAAGCATTGCCTGAAATTGCTGACCAAAGAGTATTAAATTGAATAAGCATTCCCTAACAGTCAATGACAAAAACTAAGAAATGACAGACACGTGTGGCCTGTCCCTTCTTCTTCCTTTTATAACTGCCATTTGTTAAACATCTACAATATGTCAGCAGCTACACTAGCCATCTCATATATCGTATCTATTTATCCTTCATGACAAATCATAAAATAGGAATTACTAAGTCTCCTTTACAGGTAAGAAAAACTAAACATCATAAAGTTTACATGACTTGACCAGCATTGCAAATGCCAGGGCCAGGATATATCCATCTCTAAAGTCTTCTTTTTTATTACATTTTGCTGCTTCCTTTCAAAAGATTTGGTTTATTTACATGTTACATAATATCAAGAGATTGGACAAGTTTTTAATGCCAAAATCTTGTTATATTACATCAGGTTATGCTAACTGCTCGCATTATTGTAGCACAATATATCAGACTTTCATAAGATTTGATTTCACCTCTAGTATCATTAAGCCACTAACATATGGCCATGCTTCTATTTTATTTTCTCTTATTCTTCAAAGCATATTGGAACTTTAACAGCCATTCACTGACATTCAAGCCCATGAATGGTTATGGTTATGAAAACATGAAAGATTCAAATACTAAGTGTTAGAAATGATCCAATGGCTTAGGATCCCTGGACCAATTACAGCAGAATCACTAAGCGTGCTTTTTCAGAAATCTCAGTGTTGAGTCGCACGTCAGTATACTTTTTAAAGACTACACTTTCTACAAACTCTCCAAGATGATCCCTCTGCATATTAAAGCATAGGAAAATATGTCAAGAATCACTGCCTTATACCAGTGGTTCCTAGACCAGCAGAATGAGCATCACGTGGAAACTCGTTAGAGATGCAAATTCTCAGGCCCCCCTCCACCTTCCAACAAGAAACTGGAAGTGGGGCCCAATACTATGTGTTTTAACAAGCCTTCCAGATAATTTTGATGCAGTTGGAAGTTTGAGGACCATAGCCCAATGTGAAACAATCCTGGATTTTCTTGGCCAGAGGGTTTTCACTATCTCACTTGTGAACTATTAATATTTAGAACTATTATGATGGAGTCAAGGAAGTGTCATTCTTCAGTTTCCAGGAGGCTCTCTGAACTCCCGGGAATAGCCATCTGGCACATACCATGTTCAATGCCCCCAGTCCTCTTTCTTCCCCTTATCTTACTTGATCTACTCTTTGTCTAGATTAAAATATTATAGTTTCAACAGATATGGTGTCCACATTCACATAAACCTTAATAGGAGCTATTAAAATTATAAACACGTATTCAGACACTGAAATCACAACCACCATTTTTAAATTTCCTTGGAATTGTGTATGTAACGACAGTTATCAGATGGGTACCATAATACTTCTTTGAAGAAAAATCTTCCCATAGTTCACTTTGTTGTTTTTTTTTTTTTGAGACGGAGTCTCGCTCTGTTGCCCAGGCTGGAGTGCAGTGGCCAGATCTCAGCTCACTAGCTCACTGCAAGCTCCGCCTCCCGGGTTTACGCCATTCTCCTGCCTCAGCCTCCCGAGTAGCTGGGACCACAGGCGCCCGCCACCTCGCCCGGCTAGTTTTTTGTATTTTTTAGTAGAGACGGGGTTTCACCGTGTTAGCCAGGATGGTCTCGATCTCCTGACCTCGTGATCCGCCCGTCTCGGCCTCCCAAAGTGCTGGGATTACAGGCTTGAGCCACCGCGCCCGGCCTCCCATAGTTCACTTTGTATGTGGTGAACAATCCTCTCTGTGTCTTAGTACAAATTCAGAAAGGACAACATTTAAGCATTCATAAGAACTTTCTATGAAAAAGACTAATCAAGGCCGGGCGCGGTGGCTCAAGCCTGTAATCCCAGCACTTTGGGAGGCCGAGACGGGCGGATCACGAGGTCAGAAGATCGAGACCATCCTGGCTAACACGGCGAAACCCCGTCTCTACTAAAAAATACAAAAACCTAGCCGGGCAAGGTGGCAGGCGCCTGTAGTCCCAGCTACTCGGGAGGCTGAGGCAGGAGAATGGCGTAAACCCGGGAGGCGGAGCTTGCAGTGAGCTGAGATCCGGCCACTGCACTCCAGCCTGGGTGACACAGTGAGACTCCGTCTCAAAAAAATTTACAAAAAAAAAATAAAAAATTAAAAGAAAAAGACTAATCAAATTGAAATAAGAACATAACCTCCAGGTGTCAAAAGAATAAAACAGGTTCACAAAAACCTGGCCCAATTAAAGTCCAAGGCATATAGACAGTAACATCACAGAATATTAATTGTGGACCAAGTTGCTTTCCAGCTCTTATATTAGTGAATGCGCTAACAGGAACCTGATTCAACATCTCACACAACAGTGTGGAACATAGGAAAATCAATGTTGTGCACGGCATGCTGAGCAAAGTGTTCCATCTGACATTTAGAACTGGTTGCACTCAGCTACTTTTAATTTTAGTCCCAATTTCAAGAGACTGCCAAAGACACAAAGCTACTGCTTAAAGTCCTTGCTTCCAGCTCCCATTGGGCTGATCTGTAGAGCCTTTGAATACTCAGTTCCACTGACAGAACACACATTATTTCCTTTTGAAACTGAAAAACCAGTTCCTGGGCTTTTGCATACATGTTTATTCTTCTCCAAGAAACTCAAGAGCGATTTAAGTGCTCTCCTCTTCACTGTGAGTCTGTAACTCTTCTCTCTTAATGATGCAGTGTCTTATGCTTAGCTCAGTTTAAAATGCACTTTCCTGGCTGCCTTCAGATTCACAATTCAATTTGATTCTCCTGGCCTCTGGCTGTTGAATAACTTTCGATGGTGAAATATATTACATCTCTTTTTCTTCTTCTTCTTCTTCTTTTTTTTTTTTTTTTTTTTTTGAGACGGAGTCTCACTCTGTCACCCAGGCTGGAGTGCAGTGGCATGATCTTGGCTCACTACAACCTCTGCCTCCTGGGTTTAAGCGATTCTCCTGCCTCAGCCTCCTTCCTGAGTAGCTGGGATTACAGGCACACACCACCATGCCCAGCTAATTTTTGTATTTTTAGTAGAGATGGAGTTTCACCATGTTGGTCAGGCTGGTCTCAAACTCCCGACCTCATGATCTGCCTGCCTCAGCCTCCCAAAGTGCTGGGATTACAGGCATGAGCCACCGTGCCTGGCCTTTTTCTTCTTTTAAGGCAGATTTTGCTTTGAGGTTGCAAAGAAACAACACTGAAAACCATTTGTAACAAAAAATTAACTAGATACTTTCAGCATCAGTTTATCAGCATCTCTTTCCTCCCAAACTTTATAAAAAACTTCCTATAAAGATGAAGACTCACTAATTTTAACCCAGTACTTTTTTCTCCTAACTTTAACAAGCACTAAGATACTAAATAATAGATAACGTTGCTTTCCCTCATATTCTAGCCATTTTCTGGAATGTATGCTTCCATTTATACCTTATAGTTACCCAATTACAACTGCTAAAAACTCATATCTGAATAATTGAATGAATAGTTAGATGGCTGTTGAAATCCCAGGGGCTAAATGTGGTCACTCTAATACTCAAAAAAAATGACTCCCTACAAAAAGGCATGCAATGCTAACAGTGTATAAGGCATTATATAGGTGCCTTCCAATCTAGTTGGAGATGACATAATGAAACCAAAAAAGTTAATAATAAAAACTTATAACTTATAGTGCGTTCCCAAGTACCAAAAATTATATTGACTACATACATTATCTCAACTGGTATTCAAAACAACTTCATGAAAACCCTCCTATTATCTACATTCTGCAGACAAGGAAAGTGAGGCTCTTGCCCAACACCATATTGCTAATCAATGGCAGGAATGAAAACCAAATCTAGATTTTCCTGCTTCAAGAAGCCTTGGTCTTATCTGTAATTGGTTTTATAAATCAAGCAATGTAAATTAGAAGGCATATTGGTGGGTCAGGCATTAAAGGGCTTGGTGGAGGGTAGTCTTCACAGAGGTGATGAAACTTAAGCTGAGTTTTGACATAATTAAGAGGACAGAATAGAAATAGAAATTGGGGGAAGGAGAAAGATGGAAAGAGGGAGACTTGAAGGAAGGTGTTAAGTGGGGTTAATATTGGCTTAAGCAAATGTACAAAGCAGGATTTCTCACGGTAAGTTCAAATAGTGAACATTGTACCCAATAGATAAACTTTAACCCCCTCCCCCTTGTTCCCCCTCCCCCGCTTTTGAAGTCCCCAGTGTCTGTCAGGAAATACATTATTTATGCAGATCATCACTTACCATCTTTGACATAAATCATACTCCCCATATGTGAACATTAAATAATGCTTCATCATAACCAAAAGCAATGTACAGACCATGTATGGATCCTAATCTGAACAAACCAATTGAAAAAAAAGGCAGGTTTGAGATAAGAGATAATCAGGGAGATACGGGTATTAGATATTTGATACTAAACTATCTTAAAGAGGTGTAATAATGGCATGGTGGATATGGTTTTTTTAAATGTCTTGCTAGTTAGAGGCATAATAAATTATTTACAGGTAAAATGACATAATGTCTGGTGTTCACTTTAAAATGCTCTGGAAAAATGAAACCAAAAAAATGTGGGGTGGAAGATAGATGGAACAAAATCAGTAAAATGATGACAATTTTTGAAGCTAAGTGGATACATGAGATTCCTTATATTATTCTCCTTACTTTGGTCCACATTTGAAATTTTCCACAAAAGACTTTTTTTTTTTTTTTTTTTTTTTTGAGACGGAGTCTCGCTCTGTCACCCAGGCTGGAGTGCAGTGGCCGGATCTCAGCTCACTGCAAGCTCCGCCTCCCGGGTTTACGCCATTCTCCTGCCTCAGCCTCCCGAGTAGCTGGGACTACAGGCGCCCGCCACCTCGCCCGGCTAAGTTTTTGTATTTTTAGTAGAGACGGGGTTTCACTGTGTTAGCCAGGATGGTCTCGATCTCCTGACCTCGTGATCCGCCCGTCTCGGCCTCCCAAAGTGCTGGGATTACAGGCTTGAGCCACCGCGCCCGGCCCACAAAAGACTTTTTTAAGAGCCTCATGAAATGTGGCCAGTAAGACAAAAACACCACCAAAATTTTGGTCTATACAGAGAGATGACCCCTCAAAATAGCTATATCATTCATTCATTCATTCATTCACGCTGTGGTTTTTGAGTCTACAGTGTGCAGGGCGTTGTTCAAAGGTGAATGAGACACTGTTCCTGCACTCACAGATCTTATAATCATATAGGGGATGCAGGATGGAAAACTAATGACAGCAATCCAGAGTCATCATGGTGAGCAGATATGGACAAAGGACGTGATTAAGTTTAATATTTAGAAAACTTGCTCTGGCTACAGGGATGGATTGATGAAAAGCAGAGAAAATGAAGATGGGAAACTAAGACACTACCACTGAAACTGAAAAAGATGTGATGGATATTAGAAATGCAGAAGAAGTAATTTAATTCTCGTACTACTTATAATTTATTTCTAGTATTCATAAAATAGTTCAGGCTATTAGGTACCTACGTTATACCCAATCCTACAGAGAAAACCTTGTTTAGAATCCTCTCATCTATGCTAATGGCTAAGAAAATGGTGTTTTTATGGGGCCAGAGAGAGAAAAAAGAAGAAATTGTATATGCATGTTCATCTTAGTAATAATGTAAATAGCAACTAACAAAATGAGAAAATTATAAATAGTTTAAAATTATTTTGGATGTTACTAAGAAAATATGTAAATACACAAATTTAAGCAACCAGTTTAATTGAAAGGGAGCTCCTTTTTTCTGAGCTCCAACATGTGGCATTTGGAATCCTAATTACTAAGGTCACCTCTGTATTCTGTTAAAGAAATTATTTTCCTAACTTTCACTACAATTAAAATATGCATAAAGATATTCAAGTCTTTGTACTATTGCTTTCACTCATTTTTAAATAAAAACAATGAGATTACACCCACAGGAAAGTCTTCACAACCCCCATCAACCTGGATAGAGTTGAGCTAGGAAGCAGCACACAAGGGTTAGGAAATGCCTTTCCCTTCCCTAAGTGAGGTATTAGAAATGCTGAAAATACCCTCGATGGTGGTCATTTCTTTCAGTGTCTCTCAGTTGGAATGAAATATCTGAACTGGCAGTTGTGGATCAGTGTCTGTAGGGCAACAATTTCATCATGGAGCTGACACATCCCAGAGAAAAACACCATCCTCTGCTTCCTCCTCTTTTATCTCCTGGTGTGTCAACTACAAAAAAAAATTCTTTCTCTTGGAAAAAGGGCTGACTAAGTCATGAGCTAGTTATTTAGGTCTATGTTCATTAGACAGGAGAAAGAAGAAAATGAACTGTTTCATTTGTTTTTATTATTTTCAAGGTCTTTTTCTTGAGTTAGTTTTAAATTAATTTCCAAATATGGAATCTAGAATTTTTATTTGAAAGAATAGTCAACACTGGTTTAAAAATGGTTGGCTTCAGTGGAGAAACCTTATAAACACTGTGTCAGCCAAGTGACCAGAGTTCACAACAATAGCACTGTCATGTTCACAGTGCTACTCTTGATATAATGTGATGAAAACAGCACTTTATTCTGTGATCAAAACATGTAATCTATGAGAAAATCATAGACAAATTTCAATAAAAGGATATCCCACAATGTACTTAACCAGTACTCCTCAAAACTGTCAAGAGCGTAAAAAACAAAGAAAGCCTATGAAGCTGTTACAGACAAGAGGAGACTAACAAGACACAGCTATATAAATGTGGTATCCTAGAAGAGAAAAGGGGCATTTGGTTAAAAACTTTAAAAATCTCAATAAATTATGGACTTTACTTAATAATAACACAATAACTTTATTTAATAATAATTTGTTATTAATTACAATAAATATACCATGCTAATATAAAATGTTAACAAAGAAGAAATTAAGGAGAGAGGATAATCCCATAACTCTGTACCATTCACTCAATTTTTCTATGAATGTACAGATGTTCTAAAAAGTAGTCTATTAATAAAATAAAGATGGTTGGCTTCTCCTTTGATAAAATGTCAAAATATTTTCTCACCTTTTTGATTTATAGTTTATGTCCTATAAATTAATATTGATTTGATAGCAAATCTGTTTTTTTGAGATATTTGAGAAGAATATGCATATTTTCTTCACTACCACAAAATAGATCTCCCAGCCTCAAAAAGGAAATATACAGGAAACTAGTTCTTATTATTCTTGGAAATAACGGGAAGAAAAAGCTCTTCCAGAGACAAGAGTGCTGACACCTTCTGGAGAGGCATTCTGCCGCTGCTAGCTGAAACGGTGAGCAAGGGGAATTGCAACGCCTTGGTATCTCAGGTCCTAAACAGATGTTCAAGCCACTGACCAAGCAGATGCACAGCATGGAGAGCTGAGCATCCATCTGGCCTCCCCCATAAAAAGACTGACCATCATCAGTGCATGGATATTTCTAGGGCTAGAAAGATCCTTAAGAGATGATCTGTTTTAATCCCTTCATTTTCACAGATGAGGAAATTTTAATGGCCAACTAATTTCTGATTGGCAATCCTCTTACTACCCTTAAGACATGTGAAAAATAAAGAGGCTGATCCTAAGAGGTTAAAGAAAATCAGTTGCTTTTCTTCATAACGATGTATGCAAATAACTTCTGCTTGAGACAGATGATGTTTTCCATTTGAACTCCTATTGTGGAGAAGGGGAAAATGAAAAAAGTAACAAGGATGAAGACATGAACAAGAGGCATTGAACAAAGAAACAGAATATTGGCAAACTGGGTCAAAGAACCCCAGGCTCCCGGGAAAACCCAGGAGAGAGAAACTACTCCTGTCATGGGGGACCGGAAGCTATAGCTATGCCAGGTGTTTGAAGAGAGGCATGGTTTTAGTTTTGCCTGAATGAAAATGTAAAGAATTGGCCACTTCCTCAGTAACCAGTTATCAGAGAAAGTCAGAGAGAGAGTTTCTCTAACCTCGGCTGTAAGAGAAATATGACTTGTCAGATCACCAGCTGTAAAAAAAGCAGAGGGGAGAGTGTGCCAGGCAAAGAAAATGCAAAAAACAAATTCATGATTGAGGAGTTATCGTCCCCTTTCATAGAGAGGCTTCACTTTAATTGGCGTATCTATATGTAGTTCACATGTTGAGCATCCTCACACTGGAGCTAAGTGGTTTGGTCTTTAAATAACAGCTTCACTATAAGGGTGGCGGCTCATTGGAAGGAGCAGGTAAGTAAGTGGCTGTGGCCGTGGTTCCAAGACTGAATAAAGGGAGAAGCCCTGAAGGTCTCAGGTTGGTGACAGGAGAAATCACAGCTAAAAAAACAGGCAGTTTGAGCCTGGCATTTACAGTGTTTATCCAAACCAGCCACATAGCAGCAGTAAAAACTTGATCAAGGCCGGGAGAGGTGACTCATGCCTGTAATCCCAGCATTTTTGGGAGGCTGAGATGGCAGATCACGAGGTCAGGAGATCGAGACCATCCTGGCCAACATGGTGAAACCCCATCTCTACTAAAAATACAAAAAATTAGCCGGGCATAGTGGCGGGCGCCTGTAGTGCCAGCTACTCCGGAGGCTGAAGCAGGAGAATCGCTTGAACCAGGTGGCGGAGCTTGCAGCGAGCTGAGATCGCGCCACTGCACTCCAGCCTGGACGACAGAGCAAGACTCCGTCTCAAAAAAAAAAAAAAACTTGACCAAAAGCTCTTTAACCTCATTCCTTAGCATCTGAGGTCATGAATGAGACCTCAAAGGTGTCTTTCTCTACTTCAGAAAAGCATTATCAGCACTCACATTTATCTGTCCTTTCTACAAGGAAAAGGAAATCTCAATAAGCTGGAAGTTTTAATGCTACATTTCTCAATCCTTTTTTTCTCCCTTCGCTTTTTGTTCTGGTAAAAATGGTTTCTATTCTGTTTCCAGTGCACAGATTTTACCTCTCAGAATTGTTACTTGCTTAAATAAAGCAAAGGGCTTAACAACAGACTGAAGGTAGGAGTAATTAATGTTTACACTTGAGAATTTGCCCCTGATGAATGAACGACTATGCTCTAAACAGAACCTACAGCCCATAGTCTATATCACACATGGCAAAAGAAACAGCTTTTGAAGACATATACTGTAGCTCCTTCCTCCTGTGGCTGGAAAACAAAGTACAAACAGCTAAGCTCTCTCTAAATAACCAATGGACATAAATTAAGTCAGAGCTTTGCTCCAAGTCCAGCAATCCTGCTGACCCTTCCAAGTCTTCTAAAGTGAGCTCCTTTTTCTCTGTCAGAGACTTTGGGCGTAATGGCCTGGAACTGAAGCAGTAGGGTGGCGAGTGGTGAGAGAATGAGAACAAATGCTTTCATTATGCAGCTTGCTGTGGCAAAATGAGTTTGACTCACAAATGCAACACAATTGGGGCAATGTAGAGGCCACAATGCAGCAACACTGAATCACAGACAGTTTGAATGCTCTCGCTTTGACACATACTCTCAGTTGCCCAGTTTTCTGACATTACTGTCAACCAAGAAAACTTTTTTTGAGTTGCTTTTGTTCTTATTTTGATTTTGGAATTTATAAACCTCAGGAAAATAAACTCTCTAGTTTGGGGACAGATTTTGTGGGATGTTAGGCAGACTTTCAATGTAACCAAACAATGTAATGAAGTTGCTTATGAATTAAAAGTGTTCCTTTGGATTCTTGGCATGATTGTATCTCATCTGAAAAAAAGACAGAAGTGCCAGCATCTGCAAGCTCTGGGGCTATCTGAGCATAATCGCAAAATTGTGGCCTCAGTGGAGCGTTAAAAAAAAAAATCTATTTAATTCCCCAGAGAACAGATAATGATAAATTTCTGCCACTCTGAGGAGAAATCCATGGCATTCAGCACCTAAAAGATTGTAAAATTGTGGGGAAAATAATCCTGATGGTCACTAATGAATGAAAATTCCTTTTGCAAATCCTGCTCTGAATGATTATTTTTTCTTTTAAATTGAAAAATAGGCTTGCCTACCCAAGTCTATGAAAGGGACGATTAAAAGACTTTAGGGTGAGTGTATCAAGTTCTCCCTAAGTACTATATTGATGTCATCCACTGTGGTATTAGGCTAATATGTCTGGTTTTTTGGTGCCGTCCGTATTTTTCAGACAAGTGGAATATGAGAGCAACAATTCTAAGTGGTTCAATGCTTATCACAACAAAAATTTCCATTAAGAATTTTCCATTAGGAAAATATGTTTAAGACTATTTAGGATAACTAAATTACTCTTAGGCCACTTACCAGCACATTGATGCTTCATCTCTAAGCATCTCCATTGGGAGAGGCTTTACAAAACTTCTGCACAAAATGTGTCTAATGCACCAGCATCCTGATGTCACCAGTTCATTAACTCTATCAGGCATTTGGCAATTTACTGGGAATTGTACCACTTATTAGTTATAGTGAAAGACTGGGGGGGGAGGAAAGAAATACTGTACATCAAATCTGGCTTTCAGATCTTGCAACCCTGTCATATCTATGAGCTCTGCTATTCTAAAGCATGTTTCATTGATGTGACTCAAAGAAATCATAGCTAAAATATAACAAACTTCCGTCTTGTTTCTGCTCCTATAAAATCAAGCTGAAACAGCCAAGGGATGGTGGAAAAAGTGGAGCACTGAGTTCTAGGGGTGACAATACAAAAGAACATCATGCTCCCAATAACAAATGACATGGATTCATGGCTCTTCAAGTATTTGCATTTTACCATGTTTTCTAGGCCCAGCTTTTAGGAAATTGTGGAACATTCTACAGCACACTGAGATAAATGTTTAGTTCCTCACAATAATATGTTACTAAATCTACAGCTTTCCATTATCGTCAACTCTTACATAGAACAGCAACATAATCAGTATTCATTTGTAAAGTACTTTCATAACTTAAAGTTTGAAAGTTTTCAAATTATAAAAATAATATATATGTATGTATACTACATATGTACATGTAACACCAAATACAAAAATTTTATGTCGATCAATAATTTTAATCTCCTTAAAAAGAAAAGACTAGAGATTCCTTCTATTCATATAAATGAATGGAGCTCACCTCCACTAGACTGAATTTCTCAAGGACAGGAAGCCAGGCTTGTATTCACTTCCATATCACAGGGCCTATTACCTGCCTAGCCCATAGTAAGTGCTCAAGAAATGAGAGAATTTGATGTTTTTTTTTTAAAAAAAAGAAGAAGCCAACTAGGGCATTTTGAAATGGGACATCACAGAGTTTAGAGATGAAGAGTCGATGTGGTGCTGTGGAAATTGCACAAGAGCAAGGGTCAGCAAGCTTGTGTTTGCATCCTCATTTTCCCATTTCCTGTCTGTATGATCTTTTGTTTTGTTTTTTGAAACCGAGTGTTGCTCTGTTGCCTAGGCTAGAGTGCAGCGGCACCATCTCTGCTCACTGTATCCTCCGCCTCCTGGGTTCAAGCAATTCTTGTGCCTCACCCTCCCCAGTAGCTGGGACTACAGGTGCATGCTGCCACGCTGGGCTAATTTTTTTGTATTTTTAGTAGAGACAGGGTTTTGCCTTGTTGGCCAGGTTGGTCTCAAACTCCTGACCTCAAGTGATTGCCCACCTCAGCTCCCAAAGTGCTGGGATTACAGGTGTGAGCCGCCGCACCTGGCCTGCATGACTTTGAATAAGTAACTATATCTCTGTGGAGGTTTCCTCCATCTCTAAAAAGGGGAGAAGAACTTTGCAAGACCATTATGGAATACAGAATGTATGCAACATGCAGAGGTTGATAAATGGTCATTATTATGACGGTGTTTCCCGAAGTTGTTTATATTAGGTTAGTACAAAAGTAATTGCAGTTTTGCCATTAAAAGTAATGTCAAAAACAATTACATTAGCAAACTAAGATTTAAGGTGCTCGCTGGGTGTGGTGGCTCACACCTGTAATTCCAGCACTTTGAGAGGCTGAGGCAGAAGAACTGCTTGAGCTCAGGAGATTGAGACCAGTCTAGGCAACATAGAGAAACCTCATCTTTACGAAAAAATATTTTTTTAAAAATTAAATAGGTGTGGTGGCATGCACCTGGGGTCCCAGCCTACTTGGGATGCTGAGGTGGGAGGATCTCTTGGGCTTGGGAAGTCGAGGCTTCAGTGGGCCTAGGCAACAGGGTGAGCGACCCTGTCTAAAAAAATAAAAAGATTTAAAGTACATTATTATTATAATTTACAATAATAACAATATTCATACTTGTAGGTATAATGCACTTTCCCAAATACCTTATATGCTTTATCATATTAATCTAGTCAATAGCCATATAAAGTAGTATTATCTTCATTTTACATATGAGAAAATTGAAATTAACATTCCCAGGATTGTTTATAAGATTGGAGCTAGAATATCAGAATGAGTTCTTAAGAAAACAAAAACAACTTTAAAAAAACTATTTATCTGAAATATAGTTGAAATAACTATTTGGGGTATATATTATCTGCTATAAAGGACTTGTAAAAAAAAATATTTTTAGAATGTGCAAATGCATGAAGATTTACCCACTCCGCATCCTAAAGTCCATCCTAAAATCAACAGCTTAAGGAGCAAAATATGTGGAGTTTGATTGGTTTTGCAGACATCAAACTAATATCCCATATCCTATGACCTCAGGATTCAAAAAGGATAAACTAATAACAAGAACAAAAAGAACAATTATGCCTCAAAGTTTCACTTCAATATCCTTAGCATGGATATCAGTCTCATTGATTCTGAATCTTTACAGCTCTGACCATGTGAATATGAAACACTGCTATTTTCTAACAGCAGTACATCCAAGGTCTAGAGCTGGTAAACAGGACAATGTCAGCATTCGTAACAAGTCCGTATCTTTATAAAGTACTTTATATTCATAAAGAGCTTTCAAACACTTCAAAATTCTTCAAAATTCTGAGTTGGGTAATTGTTATGATCCTTAATAATTACAGAAGCTATCATTTGTTGAGTTTCTATAATAAGCAGGACATTATATACATGCATGCACACACATGCAGACACTTACTTCATTCTGATCCTCACAACAGCCCCATAAACTAGATATATTTATAGTTTACCAATGAAACAGCTGGGGCTGCTTGCCCAAGGGACTTACCCAAGATTAATAAAGGCAGTCTAATTCCAAGGGCAAATGTTCCTGCCATGCCAGGGCTATTTCCCCTTTTCTAGCACATAACGCCAATCAAATTTTTGTGTACATAGCATTTGCATGATGGCCTCTTCCATTTCCATCCCTTTCTTCCCCCTGGAATCCAGAACTGTTTCACTGGCCCAGAGCCACCTAGAGCTCCCACACCCCATCTGAATCAGCCCTCCAGGATCATCAGGTGCTAAATATTTCTCCTACCCCAATTCCCACCTACCCACTACTATCATCAAAACTTACCGAGTCCATCTCTATATTCTTAATGTCTTTTTGAAATACAAATTATCCATGTAACCATGGATGCTAGCACATTTTATTCTTCTGGGATAAGGTATTCATTCATACCTTTAGTAAATATTTATTGAGAACTTATTAGGTAATGCTTTCAGAAAACGAATGCTTTAATTCTAAGGACTGACTATAGAAATGAAGCTGTATTTATCTTCAGGCAAGTCTTTTGATACCACTCAAAGCATAATGACAGAAATCACTCTTTCTCCATGTGTAGTAATAGACAATACTTATCAAGGGTTTCCTCTTTCCTAATGCTATGCATGTATAACCTCATCTAAAACACAATTAAATGGTATTAATAATATTATTTTTATTTTATATATGAGGAAACTGAGGCACAGTGGTGAGGCAGTTTGACAAATATAAGATGGCTAGTAAATGGTAGAATCAGGATTTGAACTTAGCTCTGCCTCCAGAGCTGCTACTTCTAACTACTAAGCTATATTACCTCTAGCTTTTTAAATAATTAGGGTATTTATAGATTCTAATTTGCCTCGGATAATTTTGATATAAGCTTGCTTTCTTCATGCATAATTAATAGCACTCCTTTTAACTCTCAAAAGCATACTGTTTTGAAAAATAAATTATATTGTCACCCTGTCTCCAATTAAAAAAAAATTTATAACTTGACATGGCTAGAATAGAAAATAGCACAAGATCATTAATTTTATAGATTTTATTGTAAGCAGATAAACAAATTATATCATGTATTCGCTGGGACACAAAGAAAGCATGGGAAGGAAGAAAAAAAAAACGAAAGATGAGGAGTCATCAATCTTGATTTAAGAACAGGATCTGCTATGGTTAGTTATGTGGCACATAACCTCTGAGTCTCAATCTCATCTATTACATAGAGTTTAAAACACCAAATCCAGTGTTATGGTGAAATGTAAACGATATTACATAGGAAAATACCTGGAACAGTAACTTTATACCTGGAACATAAAAAGCTGTCAAAAAGATAGAAGATTAGTTATTCTTTGGAACACAGTTTCCCTTGGCCTGCACACTACATTGTTTTTCCACTGTAAATGAAAAGGAGTTCTTAAAAGGACTAAACAGTCTTTGGATAGGCACCTAACATCGCAGAGCCCATAGAAATGTACATCATAGGTGGGGTGCAGTGGCTCACACCTGTAATCCCAGCACTTTGGGAGGCTGAGGTGGGTGGATCACCTGAGGTCGGGAGTTCAAGACCAGCCTGACCAATATGCAGAAACCCTGTCTCTACTAAAAATACAAAATTAGCCGGGCATGGTGGCCCATGCCTGTAATCCCAGCTACTAGGGAGGCTGAGACAGAAGAATAGCTTGAACCTGGGAGGCAGAGGTTGCGGTGAGTTGAGATCATGCTATTCCACTCCAGCCTGGGCAATAAGAGCAAAACTCCATCTTGAAAAAAAAAAAAAAAAAACAGAAATGTATATCATAAATTCCTGCTACAAACTTTATTCTTCAGAGTTACTGCATTGGGAATTATGTATGAAAACAAATCCACTTCAAAATGCATTCCTTGAAGACCATGTAATATTCTACAGCCCAAATATCTGATCATTGTAGGTGGCCTCACATGTAGGTTGAAGTGGCAGAACCACACCATGCTCTTGAATACTATTTAATTTTATTCTAGAATCTGGTACTTCAAAGACTGAGGAGCCAAGTTTCAAGGCTCATCTTGAGGGAACAGGAAAGGAAATCTCAGAGCAGCAAAGTACATAAAGAAAGCTCTTTCCCTTTCTCCCACTGTGAAAGAACAAAACTATTTGGCAAGAAATGTTATGTTTGTACCTCCTTGTACTGTTTTTAAAGGAAGAAAAAGAGGTAAAAGAGAATGGAGGGGTCTGAATGTGTTATAAGCCCCAATGCTATTAGTTTAACATTCCCTAAGCCTGTTTAATTGTTTCCTTCGTCTTTTGTTTAAGTAGTCTCTCCTTATAGCATGTCTTTGCTAGACAGTAATGAGGCAAAATGCTGAAGAATGATGTATTTTTTACTTACAAGCTATAAAAAGAAGAAACAAATTTACAACTGCACTCAACAAAGAAAACATTACGGTCCCACAGACCTCTGCAACCCTGAGTCCTTGTATTGAGATTCATCCAGCACTGGCTAACATTATGTGGTAATTGTGTTTCCTCAAACTCAAATAATTCATGCCAATTACATAACTCACGCAACTCCCTATGGATTCAGCAATTCTCGAACAGCTGGGATATGAAGTAAAGACCATAAACTCAGCTCTTTTCAAGGAGAAATTACAACACAAACCTACTGGATTATGACATGCTTTATTAATAAAGAAAGTATCATGTTTTACTTTCATTTCTCACATTAATTTGTAAAGTAGAAATAATTCATCATTTTTAAAGAAAATAATTAGGAACCCAGCCAAAAAAAAAAGAACAAAGAAAAAAATAGAAAAATCTAAATTTTAAGAAAAGCACCAAAAAAAAAAAAAGGTGAGTCATCTAAAATAAAGTGGAGAAAATGTTTATTCTTGTCTACACAGTGTACCTCTGCAGAATGAGCTAGCTTGTAGTCAGAAGGATGAGCATAGGCCATGTGGAGCATACATCCCTAAGTGTATATAATAGCCCATAGTATTCTGCCTATTGTAGAAACAACATCATGCATCACTCACCCCAAAGAGAAGAAAGGGCAATATCTCCCATAAAAGAGATGATGAATGGTAAGTACACCCTGTTCAAGAGAATTTAAGGTTTTGTTTTGTTTTTGTTTTTGTTTTTTGAATGAGTGATCCCAACAGCTATAGCACTCATAGAATTCAAGTACTGTAAGTGGTATTGTTTCTACTAAAAAAGCTGAACAAACTAGAGGAGAAATGTTTATTTTAAGAAAATCTTAAATAAATTGAGATTTTTAAGGAGAAATGTGTCATTTATAGAGAAACTAGAAATTATAATTCACAGTTTTGTAATTGCATTTGATATTAGTTGCTACATGTATATAGTCTAAGGGAACCAATATAATATGGGGTTTGTGCTATGATTTCTTTTTTCTATCACTATTAACAAGCCTTACAGAAAACCCACCAGAGTTAACAAGGTTCAGTGTACTCGGGTCAGCATTCTGAATCATCCTCTTCTTTGTTTGGCTGTCCTGACATGATACATGTTGGTACCACAACAAGGACAGCTGACAACTGCTTTTCCTGTTTGAAAAGAGTTCGCCTTGGCCGGGCGCGGTGGCTCAAGCCTGTAATCCCAGCACTTTGGGAGGCCGAGACGGGTGGATCACGAGGTCAGAAGATCGAGACCATCCTGGCTAACCCGGTGAAACCCCGTCTCTATTAAAAAAATACAAAAAACTAGCCAGGCGAGATGGCGGGCGCCTGTAGTCCCAGTTACTTGGGAGGCTGAGGCAGGAGAATGGCGTAAACCCGGGAGGCGGAGCTTGCAGTGAGCTGAGATCCGGCCACTGCACTCCAGCCCGGGCGACAGAGCGAGACTCCGTCTCACAAAAAAAAAAAAAAAAAGAAAAGAAAAGAGTTCGCCATTCAACTTGGACCAAAAACATTTGTCATGTTGTAGGCAGTGGATTAACTGTAATCAGACCAAACTAGTGGTAGTGCCAGTGCCAGATTGAAATAATCTGGTAAAACAAAAGCTAGATTTGTCATTTTGAGCATTGCTAGGTTGTTTCTTTGGGGGTAGACGGGGGAGAGTGGAATGTTATAAAATAGACATGATTCTATGTAGAGTCAAAAGAAAATACGAAAATTAAAAATTTTCAGAGCTGTTTCAAGCTCTTTACCATGCTAAAACTTGCCAGAAGTAGAGATGTTTTGATATTTTTATTGTATTTTAATATGCAAACCCTTGTTATTTTCAGAATACAAAAAACATCTTCTTCATATATTTTTGTTTTTAAAAGGTTGTAGTAGTTATACAAAATATGAGCGTATTCTAACTTTGTGAACAGCTCACTTTAACTTTCTAGAAGTCATTTTTCATAGGGTATAGTGATTAGATAATCTCTAGAGTCCATTCTAACTTTGGAATATGATGACATTAAACATTTTATTAACCATTTCCACTTTCTATATAGCTAGACAAGTCCCCACCAACTGACTTTTTTTTAACTTGTGAATTGTTATCAAAGAGAGCTTATAAATCCTGTCAGTATGAGATATATCTATATATATATATATATATATTTTTTTTTTTTTTTTTTTTTTTTTTTTTTTTTGAGACGGAGTCTAGCTCTGTCGCCCAGGCTGGAGTGCAGTGGCCAGATCTCAGCTCACTGCAAGCTCCGCCTCCCGGGTTTACACCATTCTCCTGGCTCAGCCTCCCGAGTAGCTGGGACTACAGGCGCCTGCCACCTCGCCCGGCTAGTTTTTTGTATTTTTTAGTAGAGACGGGGTTTCACCGTGTTAACCAGGATGGTCTCGATCTCCTGACCTTGTGATCCGCCCATCTCGGCCTCCCAAAGTGCTGGGATTACAGGCTTGAGCCACCGCACCCGGCCGAGATATATCTATATATATATCAATAAAATCTACAGCTAAAATCATCTTTAAAAAACTAACAAGTAAAGGAAAAGATTACCTATCTTAGCTTTTGTTAAAATATAGTTTAGTTAATAGGCCTTATAGTACAGCTATGATATCTGAGAAAAATTATTTTAAAACTCTGCAGGCTTTTCTTGAAACACTCAAAATGGCTTAAAATAAATTATCATGAAATGGTAAAACATTTGTCAAAACTTGGCCAAATACCAGTCAATGTAAAACATTTAATGAGTACTTACTGAGCATGTACTATGTGTCAAGAATGGAAAATTCTGGGGATATTAAACAATGTCTCTGGCCTCATGGACCTTACAGTCTAGTGAAGATAGACACAAATAAATTTATATTTAATCTTCTGGAATAAAAACAATAACCAACTGCTTTTTTTATTTGTACAACAGGAAAGAAGACCAATCTCTTTAGTCTGCTAATTCACGGAAACCTCTATGAAAACTCATAATTTAAAGTAACATTAAGAAGGATTTTTCACTCATACCTATCTGTACATGATTAAATACAAAAATTGCAGAGTGTATATGGTTTTAAAACAACAGGGAAATATGAAATACATATCTTTTATTCACATATTCAAAAATAATTATTGAGTGCTTACTACAGATGCTCCTCAAGTTACAATGAAACTATGTGCTGATAAACACATCATAAACTGAAAGTACCATAAGTCAAAAATGCATTTAATACACCTAACCTATCAAACAGCGTTGCTTAGCCTTGCCAATCTTAAAACGTGCTCAGAACTCAGAACACTGACATTCGCCTACAGTTGGGGAAAGATCAAAATTTTAAATTTGAGGTATGTTTTCTACTGAATCCGTCTAGCTTTCACATCACTGTAAAGTTGACAAATCATAAGTCAAAGCATTGTAAGTTGGGGACCATCTGTACATGACTTTGGTGGCTAAACATATTACTAACTAAAAAGATGAGAAAAGACAAATCCTTGGCCTCAACCAAGGAAAGAAAATATGTATGCAGACAACTATAATATAATTAGGTATCACAGGAGAGACATAAACCAGTGAGAAGTCAAAAGAGAAATCAATTATTTCATATTGGAGGAATTCAGGGAAGCCTCTTGAAAAAAAACCTACCATTTGAACAAGATCTTGAAGAATGTGTTAAATACTGGCAAAAAATTGGGAGAAGGCACTACAGGTTTCTGTGGGATGGCAACATCTAGGTCATCTCAGGTTATGTTTCTATTGACTGCCTTTTTTTGTGATTATAGGTCTCATTCCACTTCTTCACATGATTAGTAATTTTTTTTATCATATGGTGAACACGGTAGGGATTCTGGATTATGCGGTCTTCCTTTAAAGTGTGTTGAGCTTTTTTTTCTGGAAGGCAGTTAAATTATTGCTAGATCACTTTGGTTCCATCAGGATCAATTTTACATTCTTTTTTAGGAAAAGTCTATTTGTTTTTTGTCTGTTTGTTTGTTTGTTTTGAGACGGAGTCTCACTCTGTCGCCCACGCTGGAGTGCAATGGCATGATCTTGGCCCACTGCAACTTCCACCTCGCAGGTTCAAGCAATTCTCCTGCCTCAGCCTCCTGAGTAACTGGAATTACAGGTGTGCGCTACCACACCCAGCTAATTTTTGTATTTTTAGTAGACACGGGTTTCACCATGTTGGTCAGGCTGGTCTTGAACTCCTGACCTCGTGATCTGCCCACCTCGGCCTCCCAAAGTGCTGGGATTACAGGTGTGAGCCACCATACCCACCCAGTCTATTGGTTTTGAACTTGGACTTAGGGCATAGCTTACTCTGGAGTGCAGCCTTTTTGGTGTCTCAACAGAACACTTAAGGTACCTAATGTGGTATTTATATTCTAGCTGAGCCAGAACTTAAACATCTCCCAGCACAGTACAACCTCTGTATCACCATTCAGCCCTGTTACTGGCAATTTCTCCTAGGCCTCATGGAGTCTTGACCTATACATGTGCAGGTCAGCTTTTGGCAAATGATGTTGAACAGCAAGTCCCCAAACAGACTTCTGTGACTGCCATCCTCTCTAAGGACTGGCCTTGAAAATTCCAGCTGCCTCCGCATACTCAAACTCTAATCCCTACCTCCTCAGCCCAGTGAGACTGAGCTCTGCAGAGGCTCCATTTCCATGTGCCAGAGCAGAAAAGTGTTCCCAGACAGAAGCAAGGGCTTACCTCATGTATATATCTTCCTTTTAGATGTTCAAAAAATACCATCTCAGAGACAAACTTGGTAAGGAATAGATGAGTATCAATGTCAATGGAAGTTTGCACTGCTTATTTAATTTTTTTTTTTTTTTTGATGGAGTCTCGCTCTGTTGCCCAGGCTGGAGTGCAATGGTGCGATCTTGGCTCACTGCAACCTCCGCCTCCCGGGTTCAAGCGATTCTCCTGCCTCAGCCTCCCAAGTAACTGCGATTACAGGCACGCGCCTCCACGCCCAGTTAATTTTTATATTTTTAGTAGAGACGGGGTTTCAACATGTTGGCCAGGCTGGTCTCGAACTCCTGACCTCGTGATCCACCCGCCTCAGCCTCCCAAAGTGCTGGGATTACAAGCGTGAACCACTGCACCTGGCCCTGCTTATTTAATTTTTAAATAAAGAGTTGAGCATGATTATGGACAGGGAAGGAAGTCAGTGGGGAACGATTAAGTGAAGACAGAGGGAAAAAAAGGGCAAGTATTGAGACCAAAGACCCAAATAAAAATGCTTTAAAACTTAATAAAAGAATAATATATATTGTATTTTGATAGCAAACATGTCAATCTAGTGTTAATACTTCTATGTGCCCAGTACTATGCTGAGAGAAATGAGAGGAAGTATAACACATGGCTTCTGTTCTAAGAAGTTATAATCAAAAGAAGAATCAAAGCTCACATATCTGAAATAATAAAAGACTAATTCACACTAATCATATGAAAAAATATCAAAGATACTAAAGGAAATTTGGAGGCTAGGGACACACCTGAGGGCTAGTGAAGCTGTGAAAATTATCATGAAAGACAGAAACATTAAGCTGATTTTGGATTAGAAAACAGAACAGAAAATGTTCCCAGCAGGAAAAAATATAAGCAAAATATATGTAAGCAAATATGAACACACTGTGTTTCTGTGACACTAAAAGCAGCTAGATTATAGGGTCATGAGAAAGGTAGTGTTGGAGAGCTAGAATGAGGCTAGAGCAGGGGAGAGAAACAATGGTCTGCAGGCCAAATGCAGCCTTCCACATATTTTTGGACAGAGGACAAACTATGAGCTAAGAATGGATTTTACATTTTTTGATGCCTGAAAAAAAACTAAAGGAGAATAATATTTCATGACATATGAAAATGATATGAAATTGAAATTTTAACACCTATAAAAAAGTTTTATTGGAACACAACCATTCTGATTTGTTTGCATGCTGTCTATGGCTGCTTTAGCTACAAGAGCACAGTTGAGTAACAACCGCAAGATCCACAAAACCAAAAATATTTCCTATCTAGCCCTTTACCAAAAGAGTCACCTGCTCTAAATAATCAAACTCCTGATCTATTCTATTACCCACAGGCCAAAAAGTAGAATAATTTAAATCTAAGTAGGCCAGTTTGTTTCATTTTGGAGATAACAAAACTACAGAAAAATTATAAAGATACAAATTTATTTTGTTATCTATCACTTATTTGAAAATCTTTTATCACAATCTCAAGCTTCTCTTAATTACTTATCAAAAGTATTGATTGATCTAAGTCATATTTTCAGTCACTCAGAGGAATTTGTGCTATGAGACCAAATTTGGCTGCAGCCTTATTGAATAATTGTTTAAATCTCTATTTAAAAATATTGATAGTATAAGCTCACATTCTTTGTCTAGAACAATCAGACCCAGGTGTTGGTTGGTAAACTGAAAAAGAATTGAGAATCATTTTATGTATGTATGAATGGTATTTTTTATAAATATGTATAATGTAAACATTTTATTTTGATTAAAAGTGTATTTATATGCCATTTCATTCATGAGTAAAGGCCAACGGCCTTTCTTTGATTGCATGACTGCAATATGGAGTTCTAAGTCCTCTTCCTTGCAAAACCCACGTCTCCAATGGATAGTCTATTCCAAATTTTAGCTTTTTTAAACTGGAGAGGGGAAAAAAGTCAAGGGAAATGTCAAGCTAAATGTAGGCAGTATGAATGCAGATTTCTTAAAGATTTTGATGAATTTCTTTCTAATCTTTTACAGTTTTCTGCCCCGTCCTGATTCACTTTTATCATTTTTCCTAAGCATTCCATTTTTCATGATATGTTTCATCCGCTCATATATTTAATTAAATTGCATAATTATAATCGTAAATGCAAATGAGAAGAAGCACACATGATCATAACTTATCTGTACATGCAACTCCTCAGGTTGGAACAAGACTGATCAAGTAGGCCGAGCGCGGTGGCTCATGCCTGTAATCCTAGCACTTTGGGAGGCCAAGGTGGGTGGATCACTTGAGGTCAGGAGTTCGAGACCAGCCTGGCCAACATGGCAAAACCTCATCTCTACTAAAAATACAAAAATTAGACAGGTGTAGTGGTGAGTGCCTATAATCCCAGCTACTCAGGAGGCTGAGGCAGAAGAATCGCTTGAACCTGGGAGATGGAGGTTGCAGTGAGCCGAGATCGCGCCACTGCACTCCAGCCTGGGCAAGAGTAAAACTCCATCTCAAAAAAAAAAAAAAAAAAAAACCTACATTAAATATTATCTGCCTAGTGATAAAATCAACAGAACCAAGGATTTGGCTTTCTTTAAAAAATATATTTATATTATTAATGCATTAAACCTGGTGTTTTGGCTTAACTTTAAATTGGATAATTCATTTTGCGGAGATAAATTTTCCCAAAGTTTCAATTAGATATGGCATCCTTTGATTCTGATCCTGAACCAACATTCTTATTTTTCTGAATCATTGAACAGCTGGCACATTCCGCCCCCTAGATCAGGTTTCCATCCATTCCAAGTTAGTAAACATCATTCAGAATTCAAAATTTTTTTTAAAAATGCATCTTGAACTAGTAATAATTTTTTTTAAAAGAGACTATGTCTCTATGTTGCCCAGGCTGAACTCAAACTCTGAGATCAAGCAATCCTCCCACCTCAGACTCCCGAGGATCTGTGACTACCGGCACGTGCCACCCCTCCCGGCTAAATATTTCAACAACTTCAGAGACACTTAATTTTCCTGCTTTTGTAAACTGGCAATCTTGACTCTAACATTGCTAGGAATTACTTATCTATATTTGTCCTTAAATACAGGACTTTAAAAAAAAAAAAATCAAGGGCTGCTTATCTGCCCACGGACACCGCTGAGGAAACCTCGTTAAAGTCTCTCTTCCCAGGGCCGTCGTGTCTAAGTCAGAGACTCCTAAAGAGCCGGAACAGCTGCGGAAGCTCTTCACGGGAGGGCTGAGCTTTGAAACAACAGATGAGAGCCTGAGGAGCCCTTTTGAGCAGTGGAGAAGGCTCACAGATTGTGTGGTAAGGAGACATGCAAGCACCAAGCACTCTAGGGACTCTGGGTTTGTCACCTATGCCACTGTGGAGGAGGTAGATGCAGCCGTGAATGCAAAGCCACACAGGGTGGATGGGAGACTTGTGGAACCAAAGAAAGCGGTCTCAAGAGAAGATTCTCAAAAACCCGGTGCCCACTTAACTTGAAAAAGATGTTTGTTGGTGGCACTGAAGAACATCATCTAAAAGATTATTTTGAACAGTTTGAATAATCGAAGTGATGGAAATCATCACTGACTGAGGCAGTGGCTCATGTGTATGGGCAAAAAACTCGAGGACTGTGTTTGTGACCAATTGTATTTTAGTTTCTGTTCTGCAGAAAGTGTAAAGCATTCCAACAGAGAGTTTTAATGTAGATTGCTTTTTTTACACCCATGCTGTTGATTCCTAAATGTAATAGTCTGATCATGATGCTGAATAAATGTGTCTTAAAAAAAAAATCAAGGATCAAAGCTTCTAGAAAAAAAATGGCTTTGAATATTTAGCAGCTGACACGGCTAAACAACAGTATACAATTCCATTAGTTTTTTGTTTGTTTGAGACAGGGTTTCTCTCTGTTGCCCAGGCTGGAGTGCGGTGGCACAATCTCAGCTCACTGCAACCTCCACCTCCTGGGCTTAAGCGATCTCCCAGTCAGCCTCCCGAGTACCTGGGACCACAGGCGCATGCCACCATGCTTGGTTAATTTTTATATTTTTGGTAGAGTCGGGGTTTCACCACGTTGCCCAGACTGGCCTCGAACTCCTGAGCTCAAGTGATCTGCCCTCCTTGGCATCCCAAAGTGCTGGAATTACAGGCATGAGCCACCATCCCCAGCCCACTAGTTATTCTAAATTGTTCTATAGAAGATTCTTGATAATCTATGTTTATTTTATAGTAACATAAGAACTAAAATATGTAGTATATTTTCATTTTTATAAAAGAGTGAGAATTCAGTTTAGATGACAATATTAAGCAGTTATTTCTATGGAAGAAGCATAGTCATCATTTTTACCTTCTTCTTTTAGCTTATCTGTACATGCAATTTTAACAATAAACTTCTGTAACAAGAAGCAAGCAATTGAGGGGTTCTTTAGGAAGAGACTCTATTATCCCATTTTCCTCTCACTCTATGACTCAAAGTGAAGGTGAAAGAGATCAGATGAGACCTTTCCTAATTCCATTCATCTCTGAGGGATTATAAGGAAGTTACCAACCCCTGGTCTAAATAATCAAGCAGAGAAAAGAAGAAAAGGAAAAAAGGATCAGAGGACACAGAAGATTTTCTGGACAAACTTCTATCTGCTAATTAAATGGAAGGAGCAAGTTGGGGTTTTTTTGTTTTTCCTCTACCTCAATCAAAGACTATGAATCTTTCTTTTAACCTCTAGAGCTAACTTTTCTAATTAGTTTCCTAGAGGAAGAGGATGCTTTGCTATTGGCTTTTCACACTCTGTACAACGATACAAACTTGACATACCTCAGCTGATCCAGCAGAAAGAGCTCTGAAACTCAAAAGTTATGTCATCAGTAACTGTCAATGGATAGAAGTGTTTGCATGTACTTCTAGTTCCAATGCTCACTGACTTTGTAACAACTGGTATATTAACTACAATCAAACAAAATGAGGTATTCTTTACAAGAATTACATAAGCCCTTTCCAATAAATTTTCTGTAGTGATGGAAATACTCTATAATCTGTCTAGATAACTAGTTTGGGATAAGGTGAGAGGGAGGTAGAGATTACGAAAGGGCTTGGAGGAAACTTTTTTTTTTTTTTTTTTTTTTTGAGGCGGAGTTTCACTCTTGTTGCCCAGGCTGGAGTGCAATGGCACGATCTCGGCTCACCACAACCTCCGCCTCCCAGGCTCAAGCAATTCTCCTGCCTCAGCCTCCCTAGTAGCTGGGATTATAGGCATGCGCCACCACGCCCAGCTAATTTTGTATTTTTAGTAGAGACGAGGTTTCTCCATGTTGGTCAGGCTGGTCTCGAACTCCTGACCTCAGGTGATCCACTCGCCTCGGCCTCCCAAAGTGCTGGGATTACAGGCGTGAGCCACTGCGCCCGGCCGGAGGAAACTTTTAAGCATAAAAGATGTGTTCATTCCTTTGAGTATAGGGATGATTTCAAATTTCATTTTAAATGTGTCAAAGTACATATGTTAAATATATACTGTTTACTTTTTACCTCTATAAAGCTGTGAGAGAGAGACAGAGAGAGTGTGTGTGTGTGTGTGTGTCCTACTGGGTTAAAAACATGAAGGCCATATCACTTTTGCTGAAGAGCTGCTTTATGGTGTGCAGCTAGAGTTTGCTTCGAGAACATAATCTTTGTTGATCCTGGAATTCAGAAATGTCAGACCATTGACGGAAGTCAAGGGAAACTAACATTAATGTCTCCTGGCTGGAGACACAGAAGAAGGAAGCAGGGGCCAGATCACATAGACACTGGGTAGATAAGTGCAAATAATTCTTATTTAATTCTAAATAAGAATGTAATGGGAAATCATTGGAGAATTTAGGAAAGGATTTTATTTTCAGAGTGCCCTTTGTGGTTGCTTTTAGTTATACCGTTCAAACTATACACATATGGTTCCAAAACTCAATACATATAAAACTATATCTAACGAAAGGCCCTCTGCATTAGTTATCTATTACGATGAAACAAATTATCCCCAAACATAATGGCTTAGAAACCCAAACATTTATTACTTCACGGTTTCTGTGGATGAGGGACTCAGGAGTGGCTTGGCTGGGTGGTTCTGTATTGGGGTCAGGAAGCTGCAATCAACACATAGGCCAGGACTACAAGTATCTGAAGACTTGCCTGGGATAGATGATCTGCATCTAAGATGGGACACTAACATGGGCTGTTTTCTAGAAGCCTCCGTTCCTCAACACATAGACCTCTCCATAGAGCTGTGTGCAGGTCATACACCACGGCAGCTGGCTTCAGAGCTAGTGGTCCAAGAGAACAGGATGGAAGCCACAATATCATTTATGACTGAGCGTCAGAAGTCAAACTTCATTATTTCAGCAATATCCTGTAGGTTCACAAGTCAGTCCCACTCAATGTTGGGGGGGACTCACATGAGAATTACATATCAAGAGTTTGGAATCCTTTTACTCCAACTCATCTCTAGTTTTTTGTTTTTTGTTTTGTTTTGTTTTCAGAAGAAAAAACAACATTTCATCTCTTATTCAACTTCCATCTCATTTTTATCTTTTCAAGTTTATTCAACTTTGAAGTTCTATTTCAAATTTGATATTTTTCCTGAGCTCCTTACATTGGTTAGAAAATATAAATTCCTCCTTCAATAAGCCCTTCCTAGCATTTTGTGCCTAGATATACCATTAAAAATAAGAATCAGGGCTGGGCACACTGGCTCACGCCTGTAATCCCAGCACTTTGGGAGGCCGAGGCAGGTGGATCACCTGAGGTCAGGAGTTTGAGACCTGCCTGGCCAACACAGTGAAACCCCCTTCTACTAAAAATACAAAAATTAACTGGGTGTGGTGGCACACACCTGTAATCCCAGCTACTCGGGAGGCTGAGGCAGGAGACCAAGAACCTGGGAGGAGGTGGAAGGAAGCCGAGATCGGCAATTCATTGCACTCAGGCCTGGGCAACAAGAGTGAAACTCTATCTCAAAAAAAAAAGAATGAAAAATTAAATTAAATTAAATAAATAAAAGAACCACAACAGAAAGAGAAAGTTTCAAGTAGGAGATGGTAATGAGTTTGGTTTTGAACATGCTGAGATTGAGGTATCAATTGGACAGCCAGATGAAGATTTCAGAGGCAGATAGATAGATAGATAGATGATAGATAGATAGATAGATAGATAGATAGATGATATGAGTCTCAAGTTAGGAAAAAATCTAGACATTTAGAGTTTGAAGTCATCAATTTACATATAGGTTTCAAAGTCACAAGCTTACATGTAAACCTGGAGGGACTAACTAGGGTAGATGCATGGCATAAAGTGGTAAGATAGTCAGGACCCTGAGAATCCAACAAACAGGAGTCAAAGTTTGGTCATTCGTTCATTCAATGAGTAATTTTTTAGCAACCATGATTATGAATGGGAGGTAGAAATATATGGGAAGTTTAGGTTAGTGCAAAAAGATAAATATAAGAACTGAAAAATATTTAACGATTTTAGCTAGGTGGAGAATCCAAGGTGGAGGTTTTACCTCCAGCATTAAAATGGAGGTAAAAGGTAAATTGCAGTGGGTGAGGAGGGAATGGGAGTTCAGTAAGTAGAAAAGAGAAGTGTAGATTCTGAGTCAGCTTTGTGATGGGCAACCTATGCAGTTACACAGGGCCGCAGTCCCCGTGAGTTGTTTAATACTCTGGGGTTGCCATCTTGAAATTCTTAATAATTTTTGAACAAGTAACTATTCATTTTCATTTGTCCTGGGCTCTGAAAATTCTGTATCCTGTCCTTTGTAGCTCGTATTTTAAACAAGCTTCACTGAGCAAGAAAAGAGAGATAAGGGGCGAGGTGCTGTGTCTCATGCCTGTAATCCCAGCGCTTTGGGAGGCTGAGATGTGAGGATCACTTGAGCCCTGGAGTTTGAGCCTGCAGTGAGCTATAATCATACCACAGCACTTCAGCCTGGATGACAGAGTAAGATGCTATCTCAAAAAGAGAGAGAGCATGAGAAAGAGAGAAAGGCAGTAGGCAATAGAACTGATGTGCAGACAGCCGAACATTCTCCTTTAATTATTGTGGTGGGCATTCTGGTTGCTGTTGACACTTTAGGAAGGCATTCTGGTTGTTGTTGACATTTTAGGATGAAAATGTCTTACAGGCTTAAGAATAGGAGGCAATGGGGGAAAGAGGTTGAAAATACAGAAGGGAGAGGAAATAGATGATAAAGTAAAATAGCAATGAGAAAGAATGAAATGAGAACTACAGAGCCCAGGTGAACACCTAATCCCTGAAACTAAAGGGGGAAATGTGAAGATGGGGGGGAAAGGAATAGAATTTTGTTCTGAACGTCTTATTTATCTCAATTAAGGGGGAGAAAGTCATCTGCTCAGAGGAAGGGAGAGGAGATTGTTGGGTAGAAAATTTGATAAGAAAAAGAACGCTTAACACCAGAAGGGAATGGGAGAGAATGTTCACCAAAAGCAGGTAAAAGGGTTGAAGGTTACACCCAACTAATATTTTAATATTTTACACAGAAGAATCTAAAAATAATTTTGTTGAGTATAAGAAGTTATATGGGGGCCAGGTACAGTGGCTCACATCTGTAATCCCAGCACTTTGGGAGGCCAAGGCAGGCAGACCACCTGACGTCAGGAGTTCGAGACCAGCCTGACCAACATGGAGAAACCCCGTCTCCACTAAAAATACAAAATTTGCCAGGGATGGTGGCGCATGCCTGTAATCCCAGCTACTTAGGAGGCTGAGGCCAGAGAATTGCTGGAACCTGGGAAGTGGAGATTGCAGTGAGCTGAGATCGCACCATTGCACTCCAGCCTGGGTAACAAGAGTGAAACTCTGTCTCAAAAAAAAAAAAAAAGTTACATGAAAAGAGGAGTTTTTATGTTCTATTAATAATTCCATTTATATAGCATAATAAATGCTAGTCATTCTATGGTGATAACAAGCCAATCAGTGGTTGTCTTGGGTAGGGAGGGGCAGGAGGATACATTCACCACCTTGATTGTTATGATGGTTTTGCGGTTGTATATATGTCAAAATCTATCAAATTCTAGATATTAAATGTAATGCACATAAATAAATAAAGCTATTAAAAATTATGGGTTGAGAAAGCAGTTCCATGTCATTTTCGGTACAGCTGCACTGCACTTTTTATCTATCAGTGCAACAAATTATCTCTACTAATGGAGACGGGGTACCTCGTGATCCTGGAACCTGCACTTTGTGGTATCTGATGTGCAGGTGCACAGGAAAATGAACATTAACCCTGTGTAGACCTGACACATGGATTGGGTGTAGTATTTCCCTGCAATTATAAAAATTACTTCTTCTTTGGCTGCAAGATGAGGATAAATTCTCTCCCTTACCAAATAACAGGCCTTGTGCAAACAGTGAGAATCAGGGAAAGAGCTCTAGCCTAGTCTCATACAAGCAACAAATGCCTTTCCATCACCTTTTGATGGCGATATATCCATCTCTACATCTGTTTTTTAAGACTTTCCTATAGGGTCAGAGAAAGGGGTATATCCTATCTCAAAGAGCCTATGCCTGTGCCCTACATTCCACACATATTTTTTTTTTTTTTTTTTTTTTTTTTTGCTTTTTCCATCCCCGCAGTTTCCTACCCTCTTTATTTACCTCTGTAAATATTTCCTACATAAATAAAAACACCCTAATTTATCCCATTTTGAGTGTGCCAGCTGCTTTCTGCTGGAATCCACTGGGTAACCTCAAAATACTCCCACAGTATATGCAAAGTTACATTGATTTAAATTAAAATTTTAAAGTACATAGAAATCCCAAGCAGGATTTCCTATTTTAAAGAAGAGATACTGTGATTATTACTGCAGTGAATCGCTTGAAGCTGTTTTGTACTCAGAATGTATGTTGACTTTCTATTTATTCAAACTACAAACTTATCTGAATGAAAGCATTGAAAATGGATTGATTATATTCATTCAAAACCTACATTAAATTGTTGGTAAGACATTGAATGTTCTATTGAAAAAAAAAAATCTCAAATATACCACGCATGGCAGCTCACAGCTGTAATACCAGCAGTTTGGGAAGCCAAGGTAGGAGGATCACTTGAGGCCAGGCGTTCAAGACCAACCTGGGAAACATGGTGAGACCCTGTCGCTACAAAAAAAAAATAGAAAAATTAGCCAGGGAGGGTGATGCGCTCATCTGGTCTCAGCTACTTGGGAGGCTGAAGCGAGAAGATTGTTTGAGCCCAGGAGTTCGAGGTTACAGTGAGCTATGAACACACCACTGCACTCCAGCCTGAGCCAAGAGTAAGACCCTGTCTCCTAAAACAAACAAACAAAAACACCACACACACACAAACATCCAGAAATATCCACAGAAATATCCAGGAAATACTTCACATTTGCTGTAACGATTACAGCAGAAATTTAAAGTAATTAGGGGCTGTGTGTGGTGGCTCACACTTATAATCCCAACACTTTGGGGGGCTGAGGCGGGAAGATCACTTGAGGGTAGGACTTCAAGATCTGCCTGCACAAAATGTGAGATTCTCATCTCTACCAAAAAAAAAAAAAAAAAAATGTAATTAGCCTGGCGTGGTGGCACATGCCTGTAGTCCAAGTAACTCAAGAGGCTAAGCCAGGAGGATCACTTGAACCCAGGAGTTCAAGGGTGTAGTGAGCTATGATGGCTGCACTCCAGTCTGGGTGACAGAGCAAGACCCTGTCCCTAAAAAAAAAAAAAACATAATTAGGCGGAGCACAGCGGCGTGAGCGTATAATGCCAACATTTTGGGAGGCCCGGATGGGTGGACCACCTGAAGTCAGGAGCTTGAGACTAGCCTGGCCAACATGGCAAAACCCATCTCTACTAAAACTACAGGAATGTCAGGCATGGTGGCGCACACCTATAATCCCAGCTACTGAGGAGGCTAAGGCACGACAATCCTTTGAACCCAGGAAGCGGAGGTTACAGTGAGCCAAGATCGCCTGGGCGACAGAGCCAGACTCAGTCTCAAAAAAAAAAAAAAGAAAACAAGTAATTAGGGAATTGGTACATAATTTCTCAGAATGGCCTTCATTCATCTAAGCATTTTTGCCTAGAATATTAAAAACAAACTAGTGTTTCCACTGCTAGTCTCTCAGTTTCTCAGTCCATACTTCTGACTACCATCCGACAAATATTTGCTGAGCTACTAAGTACAAGGCATTGCTCTATGCCCTGGGGATGCAATCCATATAATTACTAACTCCTTCTAAAAACCTCCACTGATTAGAGAAGAAAATTCATATTCTTTCACCAAGCAAACATTTCTGACTTGAATTTTTATCCAGAGTCATTTCCCACCATTCCTTTAGGCCAATGGTTATCAAACATTTTGGTGTTAGGACCTATTCACACTTTTTTTGTTTTGAGATGGAGTCTTGCTCTGTCACACCCAGGCTGGAGTGCAGTGGTGTGATATTGGCTCACTGCAACCTCCGCCTCCCAGGTTCAAGCGATTCTCCTGCCTCAGCCTCCCAAGTAGCTAGGATTATAGGCACCTGCCAGCACACCCAGCTAATTTTTTGTATTTTTAGTAGATGGTCTCGAACTCCTGACCTCATGTAATCTGTCCGCCTCGGCTCAATAACTTAAAAGTGTGGGCCGGTTGCAGTGGCTCACACCTGTAATCCCAGCACTTTGGGAGGCTGAGGCGGGTGGATTACCTGAGGTCAGGAGTTCGAGACCAGCCTGACCAACATGGTGAAACCCCGTCTCTACTAAAAATACAAAAAATTAGCCAGGCATGGTAGCGGGCACCTGTAATCCCAGCTACTCAGGAGGCTGAGGCAGGAGAATCGCTTGAACCCAGGAGGCGGAGGTTGCAGTGAGCCAAGATGGCACCATTGAACTCCAGCCCGGGAGACAGTGTGAGACTCTGACTCAAAAAAAAAAAAAAAAAATACAAATTATTGAGACCTCCCCAGGAGCTTTTGTGAGTGTGAATTGTATCTATCAATATTTACCATCTTCAAATTTAAAACTGGAAACTTTCTCAAATGTTTATTTATTAAATCAATTTCACACACGGAACATTCTCCAGGATCAATCATATATTATTCCACAAAGCAAGTTTTAATAAATTTAAAAGGAATGAAATCATACACAGTACATTCTCTAACCAAAGTGGAATAACATTAGAAACCGATAACAGAAGAAAATTTGGAAAATTAAAAAATAAGTGGAAATTAAACAAAATACTTCTAATAACCAATGGGTCAAAGAATAAGTCATAAGGGACATTACATAATATTCTGAGAAAAAATGAAAAAACAACATACTAAAACTTAAGAAATGCAGTGAAAGCAGCAGACACTTATAATGGTAAATGCCTATTTTATAAACAAAAACAGGATCTTAGGTCAATAACCTAACTTTTCAACTTAGAAAAATAGAAAAAGGAGAGCGACCTAAGCCCAAAGCAAGCAGAAAGAAGGAAATAATAAATATTAGGGCAGAAATAAACTAAATAAAGAATTCTTTTAAATCAACAAAACCAAAAGATGATTATTTGAAAAAGTCAACAAATTAACAAACTTTTATTTTAGATCAGTCAAGAAAAAAGAGAGAAAATTCAAATTACTCAAATCAGAAATGAAAGAGTAAACACTACTACCAATCTCACAAAGAATAAAAATGAATTATAAGTAAACATTATGAATAATTGCATTCCAACAAATGAGATAACCCAGATTAAATAGAAAAATTTCTAGAAAGATACAAGCAACCAAAGTAATAAAAGAAGAAATAGGGCCGGGCGCGGTGGCTCAAGCCTGTAATCCCAGCACTTTGGGAGGCCGAGACGGGCGGATCACGAGGTCAGAAGATCGAGACCATTCTGGCTAATATGGTGAAACCCCGTCTCCACTAAAAAATACAAAAAATTAGCCGGGTGCGGTGGCGGGCGCCTGTAGTCCCAGCTACTCAGGAGGCTGAGCCAGGAGAATGGCGGGAACCTGGGAGGCGGAGCTTGCAGTGAGCTGAGATCCGGCCACTGCACTCCAGCCTGGGCGACAGAGCGAGACTCCGTCTCAAAAAAAAAAAAAAAAAAATAGAAAATCTGAATACATGCATAACAACTAAAGAAGTTGATTCAGATATTTAAAAAAAAAAAAACCTTCACACAAAGGAAAGCCCATGACCAGATGGCTTCACTGGTAAATTCTGCCAAATATTTAAAGAAGATAAAACACCAATTGTTGAGAAACTCTCCCAAAAAATAGAAGAGGAGGGAACACTCCCAAGCTCACTCTATGATGTCTGTATCACCCTGATACTAAAAGCATAACAAAGAATTACAAGAAAAGAAAACTAAAGAACAATATCCCTTAAGAATTCAGATGCGCCAGGCGTGATGGCTCACGCCTGTAATCCCAACATTTTGGGAGGCCAAGGTGGGTGGATCACCTGAGGTCGGGAGTTTGAGACCAGCCTGACCAACATGGAGAAACTTCATTTCTATTAAAAATACAAAATTAGCCGGGAGTGGTGGCACATGCCTGTAATCCCAGCTACTTGGGAGGCTGAGGCGGGAGAATTGCTTGAACCCAGGAGGCAGAGGCTGTGGTGAGCCGAGATCATGCCATTGCACTCCAGCCTGGGCAACAAGAGCAAAACTCTGTCTCAAAAAAAAAAAAAATACAGATGCAAGACTGGACACGGTGGCTGACACTTATAGTCCCAGCACTTTAGGAAGCCAAAGCAGGAGGATCGCTTGAGCCCAGAAGATTGAGACCAGCCTAGGCAATGTAGCAAGATCCAGTCTCTACAAAAGAAATTTAAAAATTAGCTGGAGCATGGTGGTGTGCACCTGTGGTCCCAGTTACTAAGGAAGCTAAGGCAGGAGGATCCCTTGAGCCCGGGAGGTCAAGGCTACAGTGAACTACAATTGCACCTCTGCACTCCAGCCTGGGTAATAGAGTGAGACCTCTGTCTCAAAAAAAAAAAAAAAAAAAAAAAATACAGATTCAAAAACCCTCAATAAAATACTAGCAAACCAAATCCAGTAGTACATAAAAAGGATTCTATATCACGACCGAGTGGAGTCTATCTCAGGAATACAAGGTCAGTTTAATATACAGAAATCAATTAACGTAATGTGTCATATCAACAGAATAAAAACAAAAACTACATAATCATTTCAATAGATACAGAAAAATATTTAACAAAATCTAACACCCTTTCTTAGTAAAAACATTCAATAAGCTAGGAATAGCAAGGAAATTCCTGAACTTGATAAAGAGCATCTATGGAAAACCCACAACTAACATCATACTTAATGGTGAAAGCCTGCATGTTTTCAAAAAAGAGAAAAGAATGTCTGCTCTCACCACTACTTTTAAACTTTGTACTGGAGGCTCTAGCAATGGCATTTTGGCAAGAGAAAGAAATAAAAGGCATTCAGATGGGAAAAGAAGAAAGAAAACTATCTTTATTTGCAAATAACACAATTTTTTACAGAGAAAACTTTAAAGAATCCACCTTTAAAAGATAAAAACTAAGGCCAGGCGTGGTAACTCATGCCTGTAATCCCAGCACTTTGGGAGGCCGAGGCAGGCAGATTGCCGGAGCTCAGGAAGTTCACGACCAGCCTGGGCAACACAGTGAAACCCTATCTCTACTAAAATACAAAAAAGTAGCTGGGCATAGCAGCATGCACCTATAGTCCCAGCCTCTTGGGAGGCTGAGGCAGGAGAACTGCTTGAACCCAGGAGGAGGAGGTTGCAGTGAGATGAGATTGCACCACTGCACTCCAGCCTGGGCAACAGAGCAAGATCCCGTCTCTAAAACAAAAAATTTTTTTAAAAAGCTAATAAATTCAGCAAGTTTGCAATATATAAGATCAATATACAAATATCAGTCCTATTCCTAAACACTTTGCAGCAAACAACCCAAAATGGAAATTAATAAAACTATTCTATTTGTGATAGCATCAAAGGCAATCAAATATTTTTATTTGATTATTTTATTAAATATTTAAATTAGGAATAAATTGTAAAGAAGTACACTGAAAACTGCACAATATTGTTGAAAGAAATCAATGAAGACCTAAATAAATGGAAAGATAGTCCACATTTATGTATTGGAAGACTTCATATTGTATTGGTAATACTACCCAAAGTAATCTACAAATTCAGTACACTATCAAAATTCCAAAGCCTCTTTTGCTGAATGGACAAGCTGATCCTTAAAATTTACATAGAATTGTAAAGAACGTAGAATAATTAAAATAATCTTGAAAAAGAAGAACAAAGAAAAAAATTGGAGAACCTCACTTCCTGATTTCAACCTTACTACAAGAAAGTGTGATACTAGCATAGATAAACACATAGATAAGCAGAATAGTGCCCAGAAATAAACTTATGTGTCTATGGTTACTTGATTTTCAATAAAAAATTTCAGGCCGGGCGCGGTGGCTCACACCTGTAATCCCAGCACTTTGGGAAGCCGAGGCAGGCAGATCACAAGGTCAGGAGATTGAGACCACAGTGAAACCCCATCTCTACTAAAAATACAAAAAATTAGCCGGGCGTGGTGGCGGGTATCTGTAGTCCCAGCTACTCAGGAGGCTGAGGCAGGAGAACGGCGCAAACCCAGGAGGCAGAGCTTGCAGTGAGCCGAGATCGCGCCACTGCACTACAGCCTGGGTGACAGAGCAAGACTCCCTCTCAAAAAAAAAAAAAAAAAAAAAAACTTCAAGAGCATTCACTAGGCAAATACAATCTTTCCAAGGAATAGTGTTGAGACAACTGAATATCCACATGCAAAAAAAGTGAATTTGGATCCCTCCCTCACACCATATTGAAAATTAAAGTGGAAAATGAATCAAAGGCCTAAATGTAATGACTTAACACCATAAAACTCTTAAACAAAAACATAGGTGTAACTTCATGGCCTGAACTAGGCAAGGGTTTCTTAGATATGATATCAAAGGTGCAAGCATTGGAGATGACTGCAGAATAATTTATTATTACTAAAAAATAATATGGCCAGGCGAGGTGGCTCATGCCTATAATCCCAGCACTTTGGGAGGCCAAGGTAGGCTGATCACTTGAGGTCAGGAGTTCAAGACCAGTCTGCCTAACATAGTGAAACCCCATCTCTAAATACAAAAATTAGCCAGGTGTGGTAGCAGGAGCCTGTAGTCCCAGCTACTAGGGAGGTTGAGGCAGCAGAATCACTTGAACCCAGGAGGTAGAGGTTGCAGTGAACCCAGAACTCGCCACTGCACTCCAGCCTGGGTGACAGAGCAACACTCTGTCTCAAGAAAACAAACAAACAAAAAACAAACAAAATAGTAATAATAATATGCCAGGCACAGTGGCTGTAATCCGAGCACTTCAGGAGACCAAGGTGGGTGGATCACTTGAGTCCAGGAGTTCAAGATGAACCTTGCAAACACGGCGAAACCCTGTCTCTACTAAAAATACAAAAATTAGCCAGGCATGGTGGCACATGACTGTAGTCAGAGCTACTTAGGAGGCTGACGCATGAGAATCACTTCAACTTAGGAAGCAGAAATTGCAGTGAGCAGAGATCACACCACTGCCCTCCTGCCTGTGTGATAGACTGAGAATCTGTCTCAAATAATAAAATAATAATCATGATAATCATAATCACAAGCAACAAAAGAAAAATAAGTACATTGGGCTTTGTTAATATTAAAAATTTGTATGTCAAAAGATACTACTAAGAAATTGAGAGCTGGGTGTGGTGGCTTAAGCCTGTCACAATCCCAATACTTTCGGAGACTAAGGCAGGTGGATCACTTGAGCTCAGGAGTTCAAGGTCAGCCTGGGCAACCCGGCAAAAATCCACCTCTACTAAAAATTCCCCTCAAAAATTAGCCAGGTGTGGTGGCATGCACCTGTAGCCCAGCAACTTGCAAGGCTGAGGTGGGAGGATCACTGGAGCCCAGGTGGTGGAGGTTACAGTGAGCCAAGACCACGCCACTGCACTCCAGCTTGGGTGACATAGTGAGTCGAAAGAAAGAAAGGAAGAGAAAGAGAGAGAGAGAGGGAGGGAAGGAAGGAAGGAAGGAAAGAAGGAAGGAAGGAAGGAAGGAACGAAGGAAGGAAGGAAGGAAGGAAGGAAGGAAGGAAGGAAGGAAGAAAGAAAGGAAGGGGAGAGAGAGAAAGAAAGGAGGGAGGGAGGGAGGGAAGGAAGGAAAGGATGGAAAGGAATGAAAGGAAGGAAAGGAATGAAAGGAAGGAAGGGTGAGAAAGCGAGAAAGTGAGAGGGCGAGAGGGAGGGAGGGAGGGAGGGAGGGAGGAAGGAAGGAAGGAAGGAATAAATTGAGCCCAAGTGTGGGTTCTCATGCCTGTAATCCCAGCACTTTGGGAGGCCAAGGCAGGAGAATCACTTAGGGCCAAGAGTTTGAGATCATTCTGGGTAACATAGTGAGACCTTGTCTCTACAAAAATAATAAAAAATTTAAAATTAGCTGGGCATGGTGGCCCACATCTGTAGTTCCAGCTTCTCAGGGAACTAAGCAGGGAGGGTTGCTTGAACCCAGAAATTGGAGATTGCAGTGAGCTATGATCGTGCCACTGCACTCCAGCCTAGGTGACAGAGTGAGACCCTGTCTCAAAAAAAAAATAATAAAATAAATAAAATAAATTGAAAAGACAACTCTTAGAGTGGGAGAAAACATTCGCAAATCATATTTCTGATAAAGACTTAGTATCCATAATATATAAAAACTCGTAATTCTATAATAAAAATACAAATAGTTTAACTTAAAAATGCTCAATATTGGATATGTTAATTAGCTTGATTTAACCATTTACAATGTATACATATATCAAAAATCACATTATACATTGTAAATATATCTCATTTTCATTTTGCCCATTATACACTAATTTTTTTAAATGAAAGAAATACAGAGTTAAAATAACAGAAAATAGGCCGGGCGCGGTGGCTCAAGCCTGTAATCCCAGCACTTTGGGAGGCCGAGACGGGCGGATCACGAGGTCAGGAGATCGAGACCATCCTGGCTAACATGGTGAAACCCCGTCTCTACTAAAAAATAGAAAAAACTAGCCGGGCGAAGTGGCGGGTGCCTGTAGTCCCAGCTACTCGGGAGGCTGAGGCAGGAGAATGGCGTGAACCTGAGAGGAGGAGCTTGCAGTGAGCTGAGATCCGGCCACTGCACTCCAACCTGGGTGACAGAACAAGACTCCGTCTCAAAAAAAAAAATAAAAAAATAAAAAAATAAAAATTAACAGAAAATAAATAAATTTAAACAAATGAGCAATAAATTTGAATAGACATTGCTATGGTTTATATATCCTCCAAAACTTACATTGAAATTTAAGTGCTATAATGATGGTATTAAGAAGTGGGACCATTAAGAGGTGATTAGGCCATGAGGGCTCTGCCCTCAGAAGCAGATTAATGTTTTTATCACTGCAGTGGATTCATTATTGTGAGAGTGGGTTGTTATGAAAGTGAGTTCGGCTCATTTGCTCTGTGGTTGTCTCTTGCTCTTTCTCATGTACTGTCTTGCCCTTCCGCCTTCCACCATAAGGTGATGCAACATGAAGGCCCCACCAGATGCTGGCGCTATGCTCTTAGACTTCCTAGTCTCTGGAACTATGTGCCAAATAAATTTCTGTTCATTATAAATACCCAGTGTGTAGTAGTCTGTTATAGCAATGCAATACAGACTAAGACAAGCATTTATTCAAATAATATATAAAAATGACTGACAAGCACATGAAAAAATGCTCAACATCATTTGTCATTAAAGAAATGCAAATCGGCCGGGCGCGGTGGCTCAAGCTTGTAATCCCAACACTTTGGGAGGCTGAGACGGGCGGATCACAAGGTCAGGAGATCGAGACCATCCTGGCTAACACGGTAAAACCCCCCCTCTACTAAAAAAATACAAAAAAAAAACTAGCCGGGCGTGGTGGCCGGCGCCTGTAGTCCCAGCTACTCGGGAGGCTGAGGCGGGAGAATGGCGTAAACCCGGGAGGCGGAACTTGCAGTGAGCTGAGATCCGGCCACTGCACTCCAGCCTGGGCGACAGAGCGAGACTCTATCTCAAAAAAAAATTAAATTAAATTAAATTAAATTAAATAAATAAATAAAAAAGAAGAAATGCAAATCAAAAACACAATGATATATCACTTCACACACAGAGGGTGGATAAAATCAAAATGTGAGATAATAACAAATGTTAACGAGGATATGGAGAAATTAGAACCCTCATATTATGCTGGTGGAAATGTAAAATGGTACAGCCTCTTTGGAAAACATTCTAGCAGTTCTTCAAATGGTAAAACATAGAGTTACTACATGACCCAGCAATTGAACTCATAGGTATGCACCCAAGAGAAATGAAAATGTTATGTCCACATGAAAATCTGTACACAAATATTTATACTAACCTTCTTCTTAATAGTCAAAAAGTGGGAACAATCCAAATATCTGTCAACTGATAAATGAATAAACAAAATGCGCTATATCCAGTGGAATATTATTCAGCCACAAAAAGAAATGAAATAATTAGCCGGGCATGGTGGGTGGCTCACGCCTGTAATCCCCCACTTTGGGAGGCCAAGGCGGGCGGATCACGAGGTCAGGAGATCAAGACCATCCTGGCTAACACGGTGAAACCCCGTGTCTACTAAAGATACAAAAAATTAGCCGGGCATGGTGGCGGGCGCCTGTAGTCCCAGCTACTTGGGAGGCTGAGGCAGGAGAATGCCGTGAATAGGGGAGGTGGAGCTTGCAGTGAGCCGAGATTGCCGCCACTGCACTCCAGTCTGGGCCACAGAGCGAGACTCCGTCTCAAAAAAAAAAAAAAAGAAAAAAAAGAAAGAAAGAAAGAAAGAAATGAAATAATGATACATGACAACATGGATAAATCTAGAAAACATTATGCCAAGTGAAAAAAAAAAAAAAAAAGACTTAAAAGGTCATGTATTGTATGATTCCATTTATATAAAATGCCCAGAAAAAGCAAATCCATAAAGGCAAAGAGTATATTAATGATTGCCAGAGATGAGGGAGTAGGGGGGAAAGGGGAGTTACTGCTAATAGAGTTTCTTTTTAGCATGATGAAAGTCATAATAGATAGTAATGGTGGTTGTATATAGAGCTTCTTTTTAGCATGATGAAAATCATAATAGATAGTAATGGTGGTTGTACAACTCTGTGAATATAGTAAAAGCCACTGAATTATACACTTTAAAGTGGTGAATTTTATTATGTATGTATTATATCTCAGTTTTTAAAAAAACGAAACCTATACAAAAATTATAAAAGACTAGGAGGAAAAAACATAAGGCATAAATGACAAGTGAAGAGTATTCACTAGAAAAATGCTACCAGAGCACAGACAAAAATCTGATCAAATATCTTAATATAATTCTTTTAAAAGTTTAAAAAGCAAGAGCCTTTATAAAATAAGAGCACAAAGTAGAAATACAAGTGTTTAGGGAAGATAAGAGAATACTTTCAATGCAGATAAAACATAACCAGGTAGAGTTCAAGGAAAAAAAAATGTAAGACCTCAAAAAAGAAGGTCATTATGAAAACAGAAAGAATTGCCTTACAGACAATACATAATAACATTTTTTAGAATGTATTCAAGAAGAAACTAGAAACAGAGCACTGCATCAGACTAGGAAATAGACCTATAGAAATACAAATAATTTTTGATTACGTGAAAAGTAAATGTGAAGTAATTTTGGAAACTTAGATTTATGTATAATTTATATTAAAAGATTTGATATAAGGAAACAGTCAGACACGAGTAAGACTAATACACCAACACAAAAGATTATCAGTAGACAATGCAGAATTGTGAGAGAAAAGGAAAAAAAGAATCTGAGCAGGACCAACACAGAGTTTTTCTTCAGTCATAAATCACTTCCAAGAAAAAATTTAAAATTCACATCAGTAGCATTTCAAAATACCACCTTTAAAAAAAAAAAAAAAAAAAAAAAAACACACGAGAAAAAACATACAAAAAGTTTATGCCAATGTTAACATTGATTAATTAACTTTTCATTTCTGGGTAGTTACATGATTAGTAAACTTTATTATCTTCATTTTGCTTACTTTTGGTTTGTTAATGTTTTACCATTTTTCTGCAATAACCAAGTCTCACAATGAAAGAATAAAAAGTAACAATGCTGTCTCTTAGTTTGTTGTGAAAATATAACTATGTTTAAGGTACCTGAAAAATGCTCAACTTCATATTATTTTTATTACATAGTGTGGGTTTAGTCACTCACTCACTTTATTGTCATTAGTCTCATATAAGTGGTTCCTTCCCGTATGTTGACTAAGATCTTGGCCTTACTATAACCTCTACTGTGATCCAGATTTTGAAGTTCTTACCTAGCAGTTGATAAGTAGCACCCATTGTATTATATTGATTTAAGGATTTTTTTCTTGTCTAGGATTTGCAGGAGATAGGAGGACATAAATTACAGTCCCAAAGTAGATGCCCAGTAACTGATAATTAAGAGTATTCTGTACTCCAAAAGATATTTTCCTTTGCTGCACTGTATGCTGCACCTCAACTGAAAAGATAGCTATAGCTGCTGTGTGTGTAAGAAAAACTGTAGTGCTGGACTCTTATTAAAACAGAATGCTGCATATATGTAGCACAGTGAGCCACCAAGGTGGTGAAGTAAGGCTGTGTGTCTGTGTGTGTGTGTGTAATTAATCTTTATTACACACAAAACATTATTGAAAAATTGAAACTCACAGTGCTACAGAAAAAAACAGAGTACTTAATTTCTTTAAAACTTAGAGCAATGAATTTTTGGAATAAATACATTAAAAAAACCTAGTAGACCATCCTTACCAAAAATAGATCTTTATAAAGCTGCACAGAAATGTATGAAATTTATCCATCTTTAATTTTCAAGTATATATGGCTGGAGATAAATTTCAGGTATATAACAATATTTACATTTTTCTAATGGTTATATAATTAGATTAGCTACAGTAATTTCTATCAGCACATCTTTTATAAATTCTAACTGCAGCAAAATTTCGTTCATGTGACTCACCATGTTCCCTACCTCCATACCACATGTTGTTTTCCCTAACTGTTTTGTAAGCAGTTTATTCATCTATTTTTCTAGATAAAACTGGCAGTAAGTAGAGTGAGATTATTAAAATAAATCTTTCTTTATATGGCATAGTAATGCTTTTAATATACTCAGAAATCTTTTTAAAAGAGGAAGTCTTTAAAACCTGAACAAACATTTTAAAACCATAAACATTATCATTGAGAACTTCTGCATTTGTGAGGTTGGTATTATATAAACCAAAATCGCTGTCATTATAATAACAGAGCTTTCAAAAAGTTATGTGATAAAATAAAAGGTGAGAAGGTTAATTTCTTTACTGCAGTTTTTAAAACTGCCAACATTAAGTTTCATGACTTGTACTAGAGAAGACTGATTTCTAATGCTAAACCAGAGTTTTCTCCATTACTTTGACAGCAGATGAAGTGCTCACACCGTTAGGTAAATTAGAGTACACATAATCCACATGTCGCACTAATGCTATTTCTAAGACCAATGAATCTCTGGTTTCTACTCTTAACAGCCACTGAAAGTGCCATCAGCGTAGCACTTCGTTGCTTTTGTATTATATCAAAACATAGTATGAGCTAATGAATTACCTTTGACCAAGTAAACGTTTTTTTAAAATACTTTAAAAATCCTTACCAGCCAGGCGCGGTGGCTCACACCTGTAATCTCAGCATTTTGGGAAGCCGGGGTGGGCGGATCGCCTGAGGTCAGGAGTTCCAGACCAGCCTGGTCAGCATGGTGAAACTCTGTCTCTACTAAAAATACAAAAGTTAGCTGGGCATGGTGGCAGACGCCTGTAATCCCAGCTACTCGGGAAGCTGAGGCAGGAGAATCGCTTGAACTTGGGAGGCAGAGATTGCATCAGCGGAGATCACATCAGTGGAGATCATGCCATTGCACTCCAGCCTAGGCAACAGAGCAAGACTCCATCTCCAAAAAAAAAAAAAAAGAAGAAAAGAAAACAAAAAATTCTTACCATTTAATGAAAATGTTACTAGTCTTTTCCGAAATGTCATAATGTCATAGTGATAAGAGATGGTACTGAGAATCAGTGGAACAAAATCTTTTTTGAATGCTAAATGAATAAATTGTATTCATGCATTAGCCAGAACCCTTATTTTGGTCCTTCTGTGTTATTTTGAACTGTTTTCTTCCTACTACAAAAAATTTTTGGCTCTTCTCTGTAATACCCTACCTAATCTCTTTCTTCTTTCTATGACCTCTACATTTACACAATTTTTTGGTTGCATGTATTCCCAGGCTCTCAGAAATTCCTGACTGTATCATCTTTTGTCTCTTAGTAATTCTTTGAATAATAGTATTTTATCTTTTAATTTTTTACCTTCTTTAGTTCACAAACAAGTCATTATTTTCCTCACAATACACAAAGTGGAATTGACTGGTTAGTCATCACTACATCAAAAAAAAAAATAACAAAGATACCCTAAAGTTAGATGTTTTCTACAAAATTATGTAAGAATTTCTAAATTTTGTAATTTTTAAAATAATGCTGAAATCTAACCTTTGCATTTATTGCATCTTACATCGCATTAGAAACTGACTTCTAAATTTGGGAGTAATACATAATTATTAAAATTTTTTAATAAGAATATTTGAAAGATAAATAAATTACCAACATCTCTACTACTCACACATAGTCACTATTTCTTCTTGTCTTTTTCTCTATTGACTCTTCAGATTTTCATATTTATAATCACACCGAGTAACTTAAAATTAAATATCACACTGAGTATAATCACACTGACTATAACTTAAATTAAAATATCTTAAAAATAATTTTTTCAAAGAAAAAAATACAGCAAGCTTGGGGGGAAGAAATAAGATAGTTTCCTAATCCTTTGTTCTAGACAGAAACATAAGCATAGATTAGAATAAATTGTAAAATGGCAAAGCATTTAATAGATTTCAAATACTTTACTTCATCACTAAGGGTGCACAACATATTTTATGGATAAAGACTGCATTGATAGGAAAATTCAAACTCTGGAGTTTTCTGAATCCTCTAGAATAAATGACTTTCATTTCATTTTTTTTTTTTTTTAAGGGAGAGAGTCTTGCTATGTTACCCAGGCTGGACTCAAACTTCTGCACTCCATCTCACCTCATCCTCTCAAGTAGCCGGGAATACAGGTGCATGCACACCCACCTTAATTTTTTCATTTATACAAAAAACATTTATCTCATGCCTTAAAAATGTTTTCCAAATCAAAGATATGAAATAATTGCAAAAAAAATAAGAGTACAATTATAAATCGTAAAAGCACACATTTGAGTATTTGATTGACTAATTTTATTGCCATCTAATATGAAGAGAACCCTTCTGAAAGGATTTGGATTCAAACCAGAGTCTATAAACTTTTTTTCACTAGTTTCCTTTCTGCACTTTTTAAAAAATCTCATAAAAACAACGAGAACTCTGGAATACAGCTGCCCTTGTTAACATTCCAAAAATTAAAGCTCTGATCTGCCTTGTTCAGAAACACTCTAGAAATAACGAAGTCCAGCCTTCACACAGAAGATTAACATGTCAAAAAGTGTAGCTTAGAACTGTTTTCATGGGACGAACCATCTATATCTCTTTATCAAATCAAAGGGCAATAATTAGATGCTAAAAAATAACGAAGTAAATTTACTTTAAGGAAAGGTATTGTATCTTAAATCTGTCAAACACTGCTGCATTAAAGCTCTCCTTCCTATTTTTAAAATTGAACGCTCAGCAGTTTAATACGGTGGTGGAGGTAATGGTGATCGCTAACTTTTACTGGGCTCTGAGTACATGCTGGATACTTTCTTTAACATCCTTTATTTCCCCTTCATTTTCACAACCACACTAGAGGTACTACTATCTTCACAATTTGTAGAAGAGGAAACCAAGGCAGAGAAGTTGAAGAACTTGCCCCAGGCACTCAGTGAGTAAGTGGCACATTATAGATTTGAATCCATGAGCCAAGGTTTGGACTCGGTGCCAGTTTTTGATGCTCTTAAAGAATAAGGAAAAGTCTTCTTAGTTATGTTTTCCCACATAACTGTGACTCTCTCATAAACTGTGAGTTTCTCTCTCTCTCTCCCTCTATCTAGCCACATTTTTGTTTGCTTGCCTGTTTGTTTTCAACAAAGAAGAATTAGTGCAATTCATGCTTATTATAAAATATTGTCACACTGAAAGTGCCACATTTTAAAACATTACACCATGTAAGAGTTAGAAGCCCTTTCAGGTCCCTTGGGACACTAACTATGTCACTAAATTTTATTTAATACTCTCAATACTCCCGTAGATACCCTATTTTATATATAAGCTCAAGTAACTTGCTTCAAAGCAAATAGCCACTTGGTGTACAGCTGAGATTTTACACAGCTGAGTTTTAAACCCACATGTTATTTACTCCAAAGTCTACGTCCTTAAGAAGGCTAAAGCATACTTATACTAGCATGCCTGTAGTAAAGAAGATATTTAGGACAAACTTCAGTAGATCAGAGCGATTGCATTTTTAGTTTGAGTCTCAATGAAAAATATAATTAGTCCGATACACATGGCTTTAGGAAGAATTCTGTATTCCTTAGAAATGGATTCAGGAATTCGAAATTCCTAGGAATTCCAACCCAGGAAGTAGCCCATAAGCAATTTCAACCTTTCCTTTCTCTAATAAGATAAAAACCCAAGAGCTTGAGTGTAGCCCAGCTAATTAGGTCTTTGTAAAACAATAGCCCTTTTCTTTAAATCTGTGGCTTCTCACCCAGATGATAAAAAGCAATTTTGGTTCAAGACTTACTTAATTGGTTTGCACCCTCACAGGGACCTCCTGGGCTCCTCCTGCATATCCCCACATCAGAGTGTAGAGGCAATTCTTTGCCTCTCAGCAAAGCACAGTTCTTCTAAGATTTATGCATGGCTTTCATGTTCACCCATTGAATTAAATCTAAAAGCTTTGCTTCTTTTAGCTTTAACTACCTTCCCTGAGGAAAGCACAGCTTTGGAAACTTGTACATGTCAAAGGAAGTTTGTTTACCCTTAGAAAAGTCCAGCAAAATTAACAGTGAAGCAATTCTTTTGTACCCTTTGGCAGCTCCTATGGCTAAGGGCCCCAAATTACAATAGCCCCAGTCACCCAACCCTGAAAAGCAAGACTTACAACCAAAAAAAAAAGAAGTAATATTAAAATATTTCCACTTTAAAATGTTAACTTTTAATAAATTCCACTGGTATTCATTAAAACCACTAATTAAGCAAGCCTCTAATTTTGCAAATATTTCTTTATTTTGTAAAATAGATGGTGATACAATTTTAGACCCAAAAATACTAGTAATCGTTTTTTCCAACTGCTTCACTTTTCCAGATATTTAATTTAAAGCCCAGAGGGTTCAAGTGTCTTTTCCAGTTAGTGGCTGGGTAGGTCGAGTTAAATAATCTTCTCAGTTTTTTTCTAGTGGTCAAAGGTGGGCAGATCACGAGGTCAGGAGTTCGAGATCAGACTGACCGACATGGTGAAACCCCGTCTTTACTAAAAATACAAAAATTAGCCTGGCATGGTGGCGCGCACCTGTAATCCCAGCTACTCAGGAGGCTGAGGCAGGAGAATCGCTTGAACCCGGGAAGCAGAGGTTGCCTTGAGCCAAGATCACACCACTGCATTCCAGCCTGGGCAACAGAGCAAGACTCCATCTCAAAAAGAAAGAGAAAGAAAAGGAAAGAAAAGAAAAAAAGGATAATTTTTTTTAAAAAACTTCCAATAAAATCTTAGGTCCCATTAAATGGTAAATCTGGCTCCAAAGACTGTGTGGATGAGAAACTGACTAGAAAAGGAAGCACAGTAAATGGCACTTAATCAAATAAATGTTTTATTCTCAGTTGTAGAACACTGTAATAATGACACAATGGTATGAATCCTCCTTTCACTAGAGCTATCAGATTTGCTGGTACATACCATCCAATTGATGCAACAACTCCCCTTATTTAGTAGAGAATGGTCACTATATTGCTGGCAGAGCAGTAATCACCTAGTGTGTTCACATGAGTTAGAAAGCAAACAAACATCATGGAAACCGAGACAAGTTTAGTAAACAACTCAAACATCATCTTTCTATTATCGTTTTTCAGGTAATAAAGGTTATCAATTCAGGAAACAAATCTCTATGTGCTAACCCTCTTTAACAATCTAACTTGCAATCAGCCACATGAGAGGGGGCCCTAGACAGAAGCTGTGGCTTGGGTAAGCTGGTCACGGCTAAGTGGCAATGCAGCTGCCCCCATGCCTACTGCACACAGACTTGCTTGTGAACAGAAGCTTTATTAAAGATAATTCAGGAAGCAGAACTAAATTCTCTGGCTTCTAGCCATATAAGCTAGCAACAAATAAAGAGACAATTGAGGGATAAAAGCTTAGATACAGGACAGCTCTCCTCCCTGAGGGCTGGAGGCTTCCTGGACACAGGAGCAGCAGCGGAGACCAGGTAGATCAGTAAAACATATGCCTAACTGGGCTCAGCTCCTCTCATCCTTCCCAAATCCAGAAGGAGGTTTTGGAACAAGCACCAAATAAGAATACCAGGAATTTAAAAGACATAGTATTCTAATGTAAATATTGCAACAATCATAATTATCTTACGTAAAATACAATTCATTGAGAAAGTGCAACTAAGGAAAAAGCTAAGTTCTCTCTTTCGCATTGCCCAGGAAGGGCCAAGTGATCGTTTAAACCTGCACTATTGCTCATCATTTACTCCCAAAGACCCCAGCATCATCAGGGATGCTGTGGTTGGTTATATACACTGGTTTTAATCTACACCCTAAGGGCAGTTAAATCTCCTTTTGATGTAATCTTTTCTTGTGTCTGCCTCAGAGCAAGGTTTTCATGGAAAGTTCTAGGAAGAGTGCAGAGTACCAAAGGACAAAGATTGAGGTAACCCCACCAACAAGTTGTATCACTGTTCTGAATTTTTGCTAATAAATGTTTGTAGGTACAGAAGAACTTGCTCTGAAACCTTGCTTTCATTGTTTCGTTGAGACTTATTTCACAAAGGTTTTATGGGAGGAGACCCATGTCCCCAGGACATTAACCAGTAAAAGCTACTGAGAATATTTTTCAAACAAACCTGACAGTTGTTGAATGGTCAAACAGCTTGGGTGAAAGAGGAAAAGAGAAAAAAGGATTAGCTACCTACAATGTGAAGAGAAAGTCAAAAAAAGGGAAACTTTCAAGGTAGAAAACAAGAGAGCTAAATAGTCTCTGACTGATCTTTGTCCTCAAAGATGTTACTCACAGCAATAGTCCCAGACAGAATCATTCTGCCAAGTCGGTCTCCTCTCCTAACTTTCCCTTTGTTTCAGTCATTGCATGAACTAAGAATGCGAAGAACAGAATCCTCCTGGGAAAATAAAAGACTTTGATATTATTTCCATTGCTACCACCAAATTGGCTCTAATAGATTAGACACAACTTTGGAAACCTAAGTTCAAATTTCTCTTCTCTCACTACAGATACCTTAACTCTCTGAACTATGGTTTTCTCACTCATCAATCAAAAAGTATTTATTTAATAATATTTACCTTGCAAGGTTGATGTAAGGACTTATAAAGGTAACATACAAAAAACACCTTGAAGAATGCCTAGCACCTAGTCTGTGCTCAAGATATAATAGTTCTATTTTTTACTAACCTTATTTTTGTGAGTAAAAATATTGTCAGTAATATTATCAGCAATTATAATGTTATTGTCAGTAATAATATTGTCACTGACTAGGAGTTTATACTCCTAGTATAAAAAACACTTCCTCCTTACAAAGGTTACTAGAACTGGTGAATCAGTGACACTTTTAACTAATGCACTAAATTTCCTTGAAACAACAGTCACAGTCATTTCCATAGTCTGGAAGTAATAAATTTAAAATTTTGGTTTTCTTTACAATGTAGCAAGAACATATATATATATACACACATATATATATATATATATATATGTTTTGAAGCTAAGAACTATTCAATCTTACTTTTAGTGGAGAGAAGTAAATAAAGAGCTCAAAAGAGCACTTAGTTCTACTTCCTATTGAGTTAAGTCCTTGCTACTCAAAGTATGGTCCTAGGACCAGCAAAATTAGCATCACTCAGGAGCTCATTAGAAACACAAAATCGGCCGGGCGCGGTGGCTCAAGCCTGTAATCCCAGCACTTTGGGAGGCCGAGGCGGGCGGATCACGAGGTCAGGAGATCGAGACCATCCTGGCTAACATGGTGAAACCCCGTCTCTACTAAAAATACAAAAAACTAGCCGGGCGCGGTGGTGGGCGCCTGTAGTCCCAGCTACTCGGAGGCTGAGGCAGGAGAATGGCCTGAACCTGGGAGGCGGAGCTTGCAGTGAGCCGAGATCGCGCCACTGCACTCCAAAAAAAAAAAAAAAAAAAAAAAAAAAAAAAAAAAAAGAAACACAAAATCTGAGGTCCTACTTCAGTCCCACTGAATCAGAACCTGCATGTTAAGAAGATCCCAAAGTATCTGATTACTATGCACATTAAAATTTCAGGAGCACTGGATCCCTTAGTATCCAGACCCTTCCCCTGCATATTTTATGATACTTCAAGCCCAGCCAACTCAGATTGGTAGCATTCTCTTCCCCTGTTTCTAATCAGTAGGAGGTGACTCATCAGCAGGAGGTGAATCATTGCAGCATAGTAACATATTTCTTTGTAAACCCTGACTACAGGCTTGTAGAATGTGTGAAAGGCTTGGAATATCCATGATGCGGAATTCCGGGCAAGTATGTTCTTGTAAATGTAAACATGATATACAAGAAAATACTAGATGAGTATTTCCCAGTAGTTTTTCAATATGCCTCTGAAATCTTCATGAACACCTGTCCTTGGTACTAGGGCCATTAAAAGAGAGAACACATTTGGCATAGTATGTTTATGGCGACTCTGAAGATAAACAACCTTACATAAACTGATGACTTGATATTGCCTGACTTTTAAAATTGTGAATGCTCAACAAGTCTTAAAATAGTTTTCTCCATTTCAGCCTTCAGGAGAACTGAATTTCATCCACATGGCTATTGTTAATTGTCTTTTAAAGTTTCTTTTAAAAACTGTTGTTTTCTCCACCTACTGACAAAGAATCTCTTCTCGATCAAACTTTAATCAGGCTCTCCTTAGCTCTCTTCTCAACTAAACCTCATCTTTGGCTCCATCTTTGCCAGAACTGCATAGCCCAGTTTTAGCAAGAATCTTGCTAAGTCAGTTTAGAAATTACCCCCTACTCTTGATAGCTGATCAAATTCTTCACTCTCCATCCTTGATATTTGATTACCTTGCCCTGCCTTCTGCAAAGTTCCTGTTAAGTTGGTTTGGCAACAACCCCCTGAGCCTTGATGTCTCCTCAGTAATTTTCCAACCCTGAACCCCTAATTCTGCTCATTGGCTATAAATCTTCAACTGGGTTTGCTATATTGAGAGTTGACCCCAACTTCTCTCCCCTATTATAACAGTTGTGACAGCTAGTCCAACTCCTGAATAAAGTCTTTCCTTACCATTCTAGCAAGTATCTGAGTAATAGTTTAATAATACACTTTTTTTGTTTTTTGAGACAGAGTCTCGCTCTGTCACCCAGGCTGGAGTGCAGTGACATGATCTTGGCTCACTGTAACCTCTGCCTCCCGGGTTCAAGTGATTCTCCTGCCTCAGTTTCCTGAGTAGCTGGGATTACAGGCGTGCCCCACCATGCCCAGCTAATTTTTGTATTTTTTTTAAAAAAGTAGAGATGGGGTTTCACCATGTTGGCCAGGCTGGTCTTGAACTCCTGACCTCAAGTGATCCACCCGCCTCAGCCTCCCAAAGCACTGGGATTACAGGTGTGAGCCACCGCACCCGGCCAATAATACTTTTTTGTTGTTGTTGTTGTTGAGACAGAGTCTCGCTTTGTCGCCCAGACTGGAGTGCAGTGGCCGGATCTCAGCTCACTGCAAGCTCTGCCTCCCGGTTCACACTCATTCTCCTGCCTCAGCCTCCCGAGTAGCTGGGACTACAGACGCCTTCACCGCCCGGGCTAGGTTTTGCATTTTTTTTTTTTTGAGACTGAGTCTGGCTCTGTCAGCCTGTGGCTGGAGGCGTGGCTACTGATCTCAGCTCACTGCAAGCTCCGGCCCTGCTCACGCCATTCTTCCTGCCTCAGCCTCCGGAGTAGCTGGGACCACAGGCTCGGCCACGCCTCGCTAGTTTTTGTATTTTTAGTAGAGACGGGGTTTCACCGTGTTAGCCAGGATGGTCTCACTTCCTGACCTCGTGATCCGGCCTGCCTCGCCTCCCAAAGTGCTGGGATTACAGGTTTGGAGCCACCGCTCGGCCTGTTTTTGCATTTCATGGTGAGACGGGGTTTCACCGTCTTAGCCAGGATGGTCTCGACTGACCTCGTGATCCGCCTGTCTCGGGCCTCCCAAAGTGCTGGGATTACAGGCTCGGTTTCAGCCACCGGCCCACATTTTTAAAAATTGTTTTTAAGAAGCATTCAGGGCACAGACAAATTAGGAAGAAGTATAGCTTACCTGCAAAGAGCTGTAAGACATTGGGAACAGTTGGTTTGAATAAACTTTATTTTATTAAAAGTATATTGAGGTGCGACTCCCTCTCTTGAGTGTGCCTGCATTCCCCTTCCTCGAGCATGTACTTTTGCTTTGCAATAAATTGCTGTGCTTTCACTATTAAAAAAGTATCCTCAGGACTATTTAGCTTAACAAAAACAAGTTGTGTGAGGATGTAATTTCCCTTAGAATACTAGGTATAGTCAAAAGAAAATCAAACATCTAAATGACAGTCCAAAAATGTAAAGTCCTAAGATACAATAACCTATTTCTATGTGGAGTCCAAATAGAAATGAACAAGCCAAACAGAATTGCAGAGATCACGAATTCACTCACCTCCTGGGCGCACCCACATCTAAACTTCACTCACCACTGCTCATGAAACATAAATTAAGTCCCAGAAATGGAATTACATGACACTCTTCTCATGTTTCTCCTAAGACCATTAAAATGACAGCAGGAACTTAAATACCAAAGGTGGGCAGCCCAAATCCAAAGGGGAGCACACACCAGGTAACGCTGCCCCATCACACCGAGCGGTATCCAGACATGGACTCTGGAGCCAGCCTGCCTGATTCTGAACACTGGCTCTGTCACTCTCCAGATGTGAGACCTTGGATAAGTCACTTAACCTTCTTGCACCTCTACTTTTGTCACTTAGAATAGTACTTAAGTCATAGCATTGTTAATACATGTAATGAACTTAGGACAATACCTGGCATATAGTAAATACTAGAAATGTATTAGTTACGATCATTACAGGTATTTCTGCTATAATTTGATACACACATTCAGGGGGGAAAAGACTGTATTCCACAAAATTGTTCTCTAAAAATATAGGGCCAATGGAGGGGGGTGGTGCAGGGAAGAGAAATAAAGTTACCTCTCAAAAACCTATGCAACCTGTTGTCAGTGTACTACCATAATCAATAGCTATAGATTAGGCTGCCCAGGCAGGCAATTTAGCATAACTGAAAGTTGTTTCAGCAGACATTGACAATGAACAAAGACAACAGAGCAGAAGTGTTGGCAACACTTCAGTATGAGCAGACTGGTGGACAGTGAGAGATTACAGATGAACACAGCTCTGGGCCAGCAGTGGTGCTGTCGAGGTGATCCCAGCAGGCAGTGCCACCCACCAGCAATCATAAACTGCACAAGGCCAGAGGTGAGTCCTTCTATAAATATATAGCCCCGGCTCCAGGCATTTAATTGTCACAAAACAACAAAAAGTACTCCTATTAACAGTGCAATTTATCTTTTTGAAGGTCTACATCGAGAGAAAGAATATTAGGATGCTCATATTGCATTGTGTCATTGGAGCTTAATGTTTAGAAATAATAAACTAAAATGTTTTGTTGTCTGACTATATATGTCCTCAACTTAATTCTGTAACACCCAGTCAAAAAAAAAAAAAAGAAAGATTTAAATAACACAAATTAAATCATACCACCCTGCCTCCCATTCTACTCCATTCCTCCCACATTGAGCTCTCTCTGGAACAGCGTTTCTCCCATTCTCTTTCCTCACCCCAGCTCCCACCTCTGGACTACTAGTCCTCAGCCAAACCCTCAAACTACATATCCACTATGAACTCACTATAATGTCTTCCTCCTGTAGTTCCAATGTTGGTCAATCATCTATCACACTCCCTTAAGCTAGAACTCTTAATGCCTTCTTAGAATACTACCTCTTCCTCCTTCAGACAGCCATTTAGTCACTAAGTCATGTGGATTTAACCTCCTCTCATTCTCACAGTACTAGCCCTCATCATCTCTCACCTGGAGGCTACAATAGTCTCCCAGCTCATGTCCCTGCCTCCCTGCCACCATCCATACTACTGTCAAAGTGATATGCCTAAAACAAGGCTATCATATCACCACAGCATGTCAGGCTTTCATTATCTGGCCTGCATTATCTTCAGTCTGCTCCTCTACCATGCACCTTAATCAAATTAAACTACTTAAAGTTCCTTAAACATGTCAGATTGTTTTGTCAATTTTTGGTCTTTCATTCACATATTTTCCTCCGAAAGATCCCTCCTGTATTTCCTTTTTCCTTTTTTTTTCTTTTTTTTCTTTTTTTTTTTTTTTTGTTGTTGTTGGTGGTGGTGGTGAGACGGAGTTTTGCTCTGTCGCCCAGGCTGGAGTGCAGTGGTACAATCTTGGCTCACTGCAAGCTCTGCCTCCCAGGTTCACACCATTCTCCTGCCTCAGACTCCCAAGTAGCTGGGACTACAGGCACCCACCACCACACCCAGCTAAGGTTTTTTTGTATATTTAGTAAAGACGGGGGTTTCACCGTGTTATCCAGGTTGGTCTCAATCTCCTGACCTTGTGATCCGCCCACCTCGGCCTCCCGAAGTGCTGGGATTACAGGCGTGAGCCACCACATCCGGCGATCCCTCCTGTATTTCTACGCTACACAACCTTCAATCCTATAATCTATACAATTTTCTTCCTAGTAACCACCTACCAAGTTTATAAGATTCTGTTTAGGAATCATTTCCTCTGTGGTTTCTTTACAAATCCACACTCCTCACCCCTTCTCTATAGAAGTGCTCATTTTCTCCCTTGAGTCCCCATTCCTCCTCATACATAGTTCCATCATAGTCCCTATAACACGCTATTGTCCTTATTTTCTTACAGGTACAGCTCCCTATACTAGAATCTAGGCTTCTTGAGGACAGTAACTATAAATAATCATTTCAGTAACTCTTATGCCTAATGTTATTCCAAGCATGTAGTTGGAGATTATTAAACATTTGTTTATTGAGTGAATGAATGAATGAATGACACTTATGTATGTTTAATGCATTTATTTCTTTTTTTTTTTTTTTTTTTTTTTGAGACGGAGTCTCGCTCTGTAGCCCAGGCTGAGTGCAGTGCCGGATCTCAGCTCACTGCAGCCCGGGCCTCCCTGGTTCATTTATTCTCCGGCCTCAGCCTCCCGAGTAGCTGGGACTACAGGATGCTCCCCACCTCGCCCGGCTAGTTTGTATTTCTCTCTTAGTAGAGACGGGGTTTCACCGTGTTAGCCAGGATGGTCTCGATCTCCTGACCTCGTGATCCGCCCATCTCGGCCTCCCAAAGTGCTGGGATTACAGGCTTAAGCCACCGCGCCCGGCCTAATGCATTTATTTCTACACCATCTTGTGGCCATTCCTAGAAATGGCATCCTCTCCACAGTTCTCAAACCTTGTGAATTAAGAAAATTTCCAATTTCTCCTACATTTCCCCCATTCTCAACTGTCCAAAATACTCGTAAAGATGGAAGACTCAACAGATTAGCTAATTGATAATACTTAGCTAATTTTTTAATAACTGAAATTTAAGAACAATAAAGCTTAGGAAATCAACCTTTCTTAAGTTGTTCTGTATTTACTTAAAGGAAACAATTGTGTGAATATAGGTAAGACAAGAGCTTCTTCTTTTAAAAAAAAAGAATTTCTTGGACCGGGCATGGTGGCTCACGCCTACAATCCCAGCACTTTGGGGGGCCGAGGCGGGCAGATTACCTGAGGTCAGGAGTTTGAGACCAGCCTGACCAACATGGAGAAACCCCGTCTCTACTAAAAATACAAAATTAGACAGGCGTGGTGGCACATGCCTGTAATCCCAGCTACTAGTGAGGCTGAGGCAGGAGAATCGCTTGAACCTGGGAGGCAGAAGTTGCGGTGAGCCGAGATCGTGCCATTGCACTCCAGCCTGGGAAACAAGAGCGAAACCCCATCTCAGAAAAAAAAAAAAAAAGAATTTCTTTAAGGAAACTTCCTTTTATACATATAAATTTCCCTTTAATCATATCAGAGACAAATAGGAGTCATTCTAAATCAAGAACATTTTAGGCTGAGCGTGGTGGCTCACACTTGTAATCACAGAACTTTGGAAGGCCAAGGCAGGAGGATCGCTTTGAGCCCAAAAGCTCAAGACCAGCCTGGCATCATAGCAAGACCTCATCTCTACGAATTAAAAAAAAAAAGGCCAGGTGTGGTGGCTCACTCCTGTAATCCCAGCACTCTGGAACGCCACGGCGGGCAGATCAAGAGGTCAGGAGATGGAGACCATCCTGGCCAACATAGTGAAACCCCATCTCTACTAAAAGCACAAAAAATAGCAGGGCGTGGCAGCACATGCCTGTAATCCCAGCTACTCCGGAGGCGGAGGAGAATCCCTTGAACCAGGGAGTAGGAGGTTGCAGTGAACTGAGATTGTGCCACAGCACTCTAGCCTGGCGACAGAGAGAGACTCTGTCTAAAAAATAAAATAAAATAAAATAAAAAATTAGCAAGATGTGGTGGCACACATCTGCAGTTGAGGCTGTAGTGAGCCATGATCACACTACTGCACTCCAGCCTGGGCAACAGAGTGAAACCCTGTCTCCAAAACAGCAACAAATTTCCAACAAGAAAGGTCCACAAAGTGACTTTAATGTTTTCTTGTAAACACTCAAATGTTTTCTTTTAAAATCAATGAGCCTAGACGACAATCTGTCTTTTCTCAAAATTCCTGCTTCATTATTTCTGATGCCTTCTTGATTGAGGCCATGTGTTATCTCGAGAACATTTTTTTCCTGTCAGTATTCCATTCCAATACTCTCATTTGGGATTCACCAAAGAAAAGGGTATTATTATCCAACAAGGAATGTATCAGAAGAATTTTAAATAGGATACGTGTAAACATCTGTTCATTTAAGGAAATTCTAAATTAGGAAACATAGAAGAAATGTTTGTTGTTTTTTAAGACTCATATCTTACCCTAGATATTTAACTTAAAACATATTAAATAATTCATGCTATCCTAAGATTCTCTATTGATCAAGTCATGCAATTTACTAATTATTTCTTTTGTGTTTAGCCTATACTAGAAATGTTGGGAAAGGGTGGACAGACATAAAAAGTCTAAGAATTTCTTCAAAAAAATAAGTTGGAAAGAAAATTTTTTAAAAGAAACATAAGCAATTTAGTAACAACCAAGTTCCTAATTTTAAATAATGACTTTTAAGTACAATCTCAGAGATGTGATCTAGAGTACACAGAGAGCTATCTGGGTGGAAGTTGAGTTAGAAGATGAAGAATATGAAGAGTCAAGGGTTTGCTTTTCAGGCAAAAATGTCTACTGGACAAAGGTGCATACAGGAATGAGCATGGTATGTTCCAAAACCATCATCTTTTCTAAAGTGCTATTACACGTTGGAGAATGTTGTAAAAAGTATAATACATATTAGAGCAATGGAGGAAGACTTAAATTCCAGTCTCTATCTAGTGTAAAATACAACAGATTTATGAACAACATTCCTTGGAAAGCAAACTAGAAGCAAAGGAAAACACCTGACAGATTTGACAAACTTATTCAGGGTGCTTAGGCTTCATCATAGGTTTATGGTAGCACTGTTGAAGAAGGGACAAGTAAAAGAAGTATTTTAAAGAAAAGTAATTGTGGCCAGGCACGGTGGCTGAGGCCTGTAATCCCAACAATTTGGGAGGCCAAGGCAGGTGGATCACGAGGTCAGCAGTTCGAGATCAGCCTGGTCAACATGGTGAAACCTCGTCTCTACTAAAAATACAACAATTAGCTGGGTGTGGTTGCATGTGCCTATAGTGCCAGCTACTCAGGAGGCTGAGGCAGGAGAATCTCTTGAACCTGGGAGGTGGAAGTTGCAATGAGCTGAGACCGTGCCATCACATTCCAGCCTGGGTGACCGAGCGAGACTCCGTCTCAAAAAAAAAAAAAAGAAAAAGAAAAGTAATTGTACTTTAATATTCAACTCTGGCACATGAGGGAAGGTGAATCAAAACTGACACAAAGTTCCAGTGAAACCTAGCAGGTGGAGAAGAAAGTAGCTTTGAGGAGAATGTGATAAGTGTGGCCTTGAGGTGATGGTGGAATATTTGGGAAGATAGCCACAGAAGGTATGGGAGAAATGCTCTTCTCACTCCCAAAGTTTCCCCCATGTGGAGGGATTTCCAGAAGTGTCACCACCTTGGTCTCACTCCACCTCCTCGCTCACTTCTCCCCCTGTGAGGTTGACTGGGGAACTTGGGAGCAAAAGCTGGACATGGAAAGCACTGAGATTTCCTCTCCTCCTTATCTTTGGATGGCAATTATTAACAAGGGGTGCATTCTCTTCTACTCCACCTTCCTTAAGTCTCAGAGTGGCCTATCTAATTTGAGATTCAGTATTAGGAAGTCCAGTTTCCACAACTATAAGCCACATTCTCTGGTTTCAGCTCTATTATTAATGAAGACACATTTTGGTCTTCATCTGTCTTACTCCTGGTATATCCCTCAACTGGTTCCGACCTCAGGTATGGAGGACAAGTGCTATTTATTGGTTCCATAAAACCTCAGTAATGTCCTTCAAGTAACGAAATCATACATGGTGTTGCTGATTTCAGAAGTATCAATATATACATCAGAGTTGAAACTAAACTTTTTAAGGGTGAATGTAAAGAAATGAGCAGAAGATGGCGGAAAGATGAATGACCAAAGAAGAGTTACTGAAGCATTCTCGTGCATCCCAAGCAAAAAGATTAGCACAGGCAGGCCGGGCACGGTGGCTCACGTCCATAATCCCAGCACTTTGGGAGGCCGAGGTGGGTGGATCACGAGGTCAGGAGATCGAGACCATCCTGGCTAACACGGTGAAACTCTGTCTCTACTAAAAATAATAAAAAAAAACTGGCTTGATGGAGGATTTCAGTCCAGCCATCTGGCTGAGATCTGAGCCACCGCACCCAGCCTGGCAACAGAGCCGGTGACCTCGCCTCAAAAAAAAAAAAAAAAAAAAAAAAAAAAGTGGAGGAACTATGGGGAAAAAAAAACCCCGAACAACTCTTAACCCCTGTACTAGTCAAGGTTCTCCAGAGAAACAGAACTAATACAATGGATGGATAGATGAATGGGTGGGTGGGTGGATGGATGGATGGATGGACAAATTAGGTACATAGATAGATATCTAGATAGATAGATAGATAGATAGATAGATAGATAGATAGATAGATAGATAGACAGACAGACAGACAGACAGACAGATGAAATTTCTTACGGAATCTGGTTCACATGATTATAGAGTTTGAGAAGTCCCACCATTATGCCATCTGCAAATTGATACCCTTCAGTCCAAGTTCAAAGGCCTGAGAAACGGGGGAGTTGATAGTGTAACTCTCAGTTTGAGGCTGAAGACCTCAGAATGAAAGTGGGGGTGAGGGATCCACTGGTATAAATCTTGAAATCCAAAGGCCCAAGAACCAGGAGCTCTAATGTCCAAGGATAAGAGAAGATAGATATCCCAGCTCAAGAAGAGAATTCACCCTTCCTCCACCTTTTTGTTCTATTCAGGTCCTCACCAGATTGGAAGATGCCCACCCATATTGCTGAGGGCAGATCTTTACTCAGTCTACTGATTCAAGTGCTAACCTCTTTTGGAAACACCCTTACAGGCACACCCAGAAATAATGTTCACCAGCTATCTGGGCATCCCTTAGACCACTCAAGTTGACATGTAAAGTTAACCATCACAACCCTGCTTGATTAAACCATCAAATCTGAATAAGAATTAGAAGAAGGGAACAAAAGATGAAGCTGGAAGGTAAGTTAAAGATAGATCTTCGAGACATTTAGGCATTTCTGGACAGCAATGAGGAAACTAAGTATTCTGAACAGATCTATGACTAGACATATGCTACTTTTCTTTAAGAACCCATATTAACTAGCCTTGACAGGTAAGAGATATCAAAGAAGAAGGAGAAAATAGAAATCCAGAAAGGAGTAATAAACCAGGTATGTGCAGTGAAGAGAGCTGGGGGAGAGAGAGAATGTGAGAACTACTATAGAATTGATTGGGCTTAGGCAAGTATTAATTGAAGTGGAGACAAGAAAAGAAAAAGAGAATTTGAAGATTTCAAACTTTGAAAATTGAATAACACAAAGACTGGTATTTCTTTTAATATCATTATTAAAAGACATTTTAATATCATTAAAAGAAATAGAGATGTAGGCCGGGCGCGGTGGCTCAAGCCTGTAATCCCAGCACTTTGGGAGGCCGAGACGGGCGGATCATGAGGTCAGGAGATCGAGACCATCCTGGCTAATACGGTGAAACCCCGTCTCTACTAAAAAATACAAAAAATTAGCCAGGCGAAGTGGCGGGTGCCTGTAGTCCCAGCTACTTGGGAGGCTGAGGCAGGAGAATGGCGTGAACCCGGGAGGCGGAGCTTGCAGTGAGCTGAGATCCGGCCACTGCACTCCAGCCTGGGTGACAGAGCAAGACTCCGTCTCAAAAAAAAAAAAAAAAAAAAAAAAAAGAAATAGAGATGTAACAAAGAGGTATTTGTAAGAGGATTGAGGGGAGTGGATATTAAGCTTGGTTTTGTCACATATATAAACACCCTACACCTACTGCCAAAATGTCCTCTATAAAAATAGCAGATTATGTTGTCAACTCTGAATGCTTGAATACATCAATTTGTCTTACATGTCACTTTTTTGGGACAGTGCCCCACTTTAACTTTGGCTTCCATACAGATGCTCCTGTAAATCCCTTACATGGTTCAATAAACATGGACTATGAAACTACATTCTATCCCACTGATGCCAAAACAAAACACTCCAGGATAAATGCAATTTTGCAGATTGTTTCACAGCCCAGCAGTTGCTATTTATGTTCAGAATCAGAAGACTGCTCCTTTCTATTACAAAACAGCATTTGCACATTCATCAAACCCTAACTCCATTCTTTTAGGGAAGGTGAGTCAAAGTCAAGGAAATGGGTTGACCTTTATTTTTCTACTTTAACTTATTTCAATTCAATTCAATGCAATTCAATTTAATAGGCATTTATTCCATGTCTATTTTTGCTAGGCACTAAGGATCAAAGGTGAGTAAGTCAAGACTCCTACCTTCAAGGAGCTCAAAGTCCAGCAGGTGAGACAACCAAAAACATAAGTAAATATAATAATAAAACATATAATAGAAGCATTATAAAATGCTATAAAAGCAGATTGGAGAAAACTATTTTTTCTTGTACTCACACAAAAAATTACAGACTAGAAGTGACGTTTGAGAAGGAGAAGGAAGGAACTGACACTTTGAAGCTCTACTATGGCCTCGGTACTTTATGTCATTCTCTTTTTAAATGCATTTTTCTGGCCAGGTATGGTGGCTCAAGCCTAGAATTCCAGCACTTTAGGAGGTCAAGGCAGGTGGATCACCTGAGGTTAGGAGTTTGAGACCAGCCTGGCCAACATGGTGAAACCCCGTCTCTACTAAAAATACAAAAAAATTAGCCAGGCATGGTGGTGTGCACCTGTAATCCTACCTACTTGGGAGGCTGAGGCAGGAGAATCGCTTGAACCCAGGAGGTGGAGGCTGCAGTGACCCGAGATCATGCCACTGCACTCCAGCCTCGGTGACAGAGTGAGACTCTGTCTCAAATAAATTAATTAATTAAAATAAAATAAAATAATCAATTTTTCTGATGAGGAGTCTAAGGCAAAGATGAGCTCTTAATCCAGGTTTGCCTTGCTCCAAATCTCATGCTCTTTCAGGTGAGTCATGGCGTGCTCAATGAATGACAGGCAGACACCACTCATGACTGAAGAAACAGGAACAAACATAGACCCACAAGTGCCAGCCATGTGTGAGAGAAGTAAGCAATGCAATGTGACTAGAGCAGGGAAGATGATGAGAATTCTGGCTACAGGTAAGTTTGGGAAAGTCAGCTAGAACTAGACTGTGAAGGGCCTTCTAGTTACTAGCAAGTAACCTAAATTAAAATCCTGTAGGCCAGCATTTTCGAACCACCCTCTAAGGACAATGCCATACGAGAAGTTCTGCATTTATTTATTTTTGTATATATTGGAGAGGTTTGGATAGGCTTTATTTTAAGGGGGAAAAGGGGGTCAATTTCTAAAAATGATACTTAAAGAAGATACACAGTGGCAAATGGAAGGTCATGAGAGATATTTTAAAATGAGGTCATCCCATATGACTTTAGAAAGACAAACATGGTAGTTGTGCAGAGGACAGATCACCTAAGGAAACAATTTTTGGACTGAAGATCAGTTAGGAGGCTTCTGAAATAATACAACATAGAGTTTTTTTAGGGTCTCGATAGACATAGACTGTGGTAGCAAGATGGATTCAAGCATTAAAGAGAACTTGGTGACAAATTTGCTGTGGGGAGTAAGATATAAAGAAGAATCAAGAACGATTGAGATTTCTAGTTTGAACAACCGAGTAATGATACCATTGAGAGAGAGAAAAGTGGTAGGAGCAGCAAACTTAGAAGAAAACGACTAGTTGAGTTTTTGTTTTGTTTTGACATGCTGAGTTTGCAGTGTCTGCAGGACACACAGAAGACATCACAAAGCAGCGGGATCTGTAGACCTGGAGTATCAGAGAGTGTAGGCTGAAGGTATTTGAGCAGAGACCATAATTTTGTCCCTGTATCCCTTCTCCTCTTCTTCCTTGAAGTTATTATACTCACAGTTTTTACAGAGTATGTGACTACTGATTGCCCAGCCTCTCTTGAAGCTACATATGGCCATGCAACTATATCCTCATCGATGTAATTTCAGTACAACGGTTGTATACAAGTTCTTTACCACTTCCTCAGGAGGGAAGTCTTGACCTTCGTTTCCTGGATATTAGAACACAGACATGGTGCTGTTGAACTACTCTGGATTTTGTAGATAAGGATAACACATTAGGGGATGGTGGAGCAACAAGAGAGATGAAAACTGAGTTCTTTGATGACCTCATGGGCAAAATGACCTACCTACGTCTTTGTTACAGCAGCTTAGCCTCACTCTGACTAATGCAGTGATCATCAACATATACTGAAACATGAGGATGAATGAGATTATCCAGGAAAAGAAGAAAGGAAACTTAAAGGAGCACAATAATAAACAACCAATGTCTAAAAGGTGAGCAGAGGCCCTTTGATGAGACTGAAAAGAAAGGAGAACCACAGAGACAGGAAGAGATCAAGAGAGAGGAGAGGAGTGCTTCAAAAGGGAAGATCCATTTAGAAATATAAAATGGGGCAGAAGAAAACTAAGATGTAGATTAAAAAGAAGCTGATGAATTTCGTGACTTTGCCAGAACAATGTCAGTGAAGTAGTAGGGTGGATGAATGGCCTATTAAAAGTTAATAGGATTGGGTGCAGAGGCTCATGCCTGTAATCCTAGCACTTTGGGAGGCTAAGGAGGGCAGATTGATTGAGCCCAGAGTTGGAGGTCAGCCTGGGCAATGTGGCAAAACCCTGTCTCTACAAAAAATATCGAAAGTACTTAACTAGGTGTGGTGGGACGCTTGTAGTCCCAGCTACTTACGAGGCTGAGGTGGGAGGATACCTTGAGCCAGAGAGGCTACAGTGAGCCATAATTGTGCCACTGTGCTCCAGCTTGGGAGATAAAGTGAGATCCTATCTCAAAAAAAAAAAAAAGAAAGAAAGAAAGAAAAGAAAAGAAAGAAAAAAATTTAATAGGAAGGAAAGAAGCAGATTCAGTTAGGAAAGACCACTGTTTCAAGAAGTAAGAAGAAATGGAGAAAAACATATACAGGTTTGCCCAAATTCCTAAGTGTGGGGTAAAGTAAAGCCATGGTAACTCAAAATCAAGACAACATCCCAAGAAAATCACCAACATTTAAAAATAACTTGAGAATCTATATTTCTGTAAACTCTTTTTTAGTAAATATTTGTACGTTGACAGGCATTTTCAAACTAACATTGGTGGTGCCTCTATTACATGATGGCAATATTAAACCCACACAGACACAAAGGAAGGGAAGTGAATGGCAGTTAATTTCCCAGAAGACACACAATTTCCATCTATCACATCCCTGCAGTTAGAACACTTCCATTCAACATTCCCATCCCCAGGAGAGGGCTCCAGGTACCTGCCCTTCATTAATTGGTTACTATTCTCACACCTTCCTCTTAGGTCATCATTTTCTGGGATAATTGGTGTCTATGAAATCTCACTAGAGTCAGTTTCCTTCTACTAAGAAGCTTAAATTGCAACCTAAGGAAGAAATCTATTCTATATTTAACTAGCTTCGTCCCTGTTGTTTAAAAACTAGTTCTCGGCCGGGCGCGGTGGCTCAAGCCTGTAATCCCAGCACTTTGGGAGGCCGAGATGGGCGGATCACGAGGTCAGGAGATCGAGACCATCCTGGCTAACACGGTGAAACCCCGTCTCTACTAAGAAATACAAAAAATAGCCGGGCGAGGTGGCAGCGCCTGTAGTCCCAGCTACTCGGGAGGCTGAGGCCGGAGAATGGCGTGAACCCGGGAGGCGGAGCTTGCAGTGAGCTGAGATCCGGCCACTGCACTCCAGCCTGGGCGACAGCGCGAGACTCCGTCTCAAAAAAAAATAAATAAATAAATAAAATAAAAACTAGTTCTATTTGCTGCATCCTGAAGTTATATATGCAGGGAAAAGGCAAAAAAACACCGAAGTACATAATGTTCATCAATATTTGAGCCCCAGCCTCAGAAAATGGATTATAGTAGTTGATTACAATTTATTTATTCTAATAATTAGGCAATATATGTTGCGTTACTCCACATTCTTTTACTTGCTAGTGAAATTTTATACTTATATTTTAAGTTCAGATTTTACCAAAATAAAAATGTTTGATAAGTGTTTTGCAATTTTGTTAGCATAGAAGGATTTTTATGAACCAACGTCTACTCCTTTCTACAGCTGTACTTCTTGTTTAAGTTACGTTATCACAGTGGGGATACTATCATATAAACCAAGGCTGATATAAGAAATTTCTCTCTGAAATATATTGCTGTGCTTGGTGTAAAGATGACTTGAATACGTTATTATGTTATTCCTTATATTAGACAGCAAACTCCTTCTGATAGCCCATGAGAGGAATTTCTCATTGATCCTGGTTCCAGGAATAGCTATGATTCATGTGAGCAACTGACATCATAATTTTATGGATACTAAAAACCAAATAACCTATTGCTTTCTTCACTGGCTCCTAGTAAGCTTAACACCAAACAATGTCCTCCCCCTAAAGATGCATAAAATTTTATGACAGATATTTTTAAGAACTAGGCTCACTCCTAAATCCATTTTACTTTCCAAACTTTGTCTTTCCTTTGCCTTAGGTATTTTACCTATTTTGATTTAGCTTTCTCCTTGTTCTAAATACATTTTTGTGAGTTTCTTAAATTTTAAGTAGAAAAAAGTGTACATGGATGGATCAAATGATAGATGACTGAAGACACACCTGATATTGCTAAAATTTCCATCCTAAGTCACTCATTCGCAAACATTGGCACAGTTCCTGCTAAGGGAAAAGCCAGGCCTCATGAGGCGTACAGTTATGGCCCTTGCCTTCAAGAGCTTTACTTTGGGCAGATAAGCCATAACATGTCAGTAACAATGTATGATAAAATATAATCGTTGTCGTAGAAACGGACAAGGAAGGTGCAAAGAAAATCTTATCTGGCAAAGATTGCATTGCCAACCTATGCTAAGGGTTGTCCAATCATGAACCCAGGGGAGAAGGCTAAGGCCCTCTTCACACCATTGTCAGGAGCTGTCAGGTGAATCATATAAGTTATTAAGTACTATTGTAGACCACTTTACCTTCTCAAAATAGGGAAATGGTGAATACAACTTTTTAAGATATATTCCAGTCCTGTGATTCTGACATACTATTCATAATAGTAAATTTTTCCACATATCTTGAAAAACATTCAAAAGATTATCTTACTTTTTCAGAACAATTTTGTGTTGTGTAGCACAAAATTGTTGTATGCATATAATATTATTCTAAATATTTATTTATAGAACCAAAGTTTTCATAGAATTAGGTTTTGAAAGTCAATTGTTTTAAAGTCCAAAAAAACCTAAGTTCTCCATAGGTAGAAGGAAGATTAAATAGGAGAGCTGTCATTTAGAAGATATTTAGAATCAGCTCCAATATGCTTTTTGTATTTATTTTTTCACGGTAACCTAGTTAAGTTTTAGAATGAAAAACTATAACACATTAAGGGCAACATTTCTCAAACATAATACATTGGTATTCCTTGAGGTAATCCATAAGCATTCTAAAAAAGAGAGAAAAAGAAAAAAAATTCATTTTAAAACACACTTGGGAATCACAGACAATAAAAAGAATTCTCAGTACCTTTCCCATATGCTAATGTGTATTAAAGATGAAGGTGGGTGGAATGGCACATGCAATGTTTTTTAATCTTATCTACATCAGAACACTTTTTAACATAGAACACCTCCTAACATTGCTGGGCCACTGGAGTTTCAGTCTGGAAAATGTTCTCACAGCCTCTTCATACCGATGTTGGGAGTTCTCAGATAAATCAAATGTGAGCTCTTAATGGAGCTCTGGGTAATTGGGATGAAAACAGAAAGAGAGTTGAGGGAGAAGTGCTAATTTAATATAAATTTCTTTTTTTTTTTTTTTTTTGAGACGGCGTCTCGCTCTGTCGCCCAGGCTGGAGTGCAGTGGCCGGATCTCAGCTCACTGCAAGCTCCGCCTCCTGGGTTTACGCCATTCTCCTGCCTCAGCCTCCCAAGTAGCTGGGACTACAGGCGCCCGCCACCTCACCTGGCTAGTTTTTTGTATTTTTTTAGTAGAGACGGGGTTTCACCGGGTTAGCCAGGATGGTCTCGAAATCCTGACCTCATGATCCGCCCGTCTCGGCCTCCCAAAGTGCTGGGATTACAGGCTTGAGCCACCGCGCCCGGCCTAATATAAATTTCTAGTACACAAAATCTTTTAGCAAATCTGAGTTGTACATCTCCATGAAGGCAAAATAACACCAACTCCTCAAACATGTCCATCTCCTAATCCCTGGAACCCTTCAATGTCATTTTATATGGCAAACAGGACTTTGCATGTGTGATTAAATTAAGGATCTTGAGATGGGGAGGTTATCCTGGATTATCCAGGTGGACCCAATGTAATACAAGGCTCCTTATATGAGAAAGGCAAGAGAGTCAGAGAGGGAGAAGGTGATGTGACAACAGAACCAGAGATTGGAGTGGTGTGCTTTGAAGATGGTTGTCCCCAGGCAACTAGAGGAAAAGGCAAGAAAACAGATTCTCCCTAGAGCTTTCAGAGAGCCCACAGCCCTGCTGGCACCTCGCGTTCAGCCTAGTGAAACTCATTTGGGATTTCTGATCTCTAGATTGTAAGATAATAAATGTGTGTTGTCTTAAATAGAGCTTTGTTACAGCAGCAACAAGAAACTAATATAATTGCTTAATAGATTAAGGCAGGGGTCCCCAATCCCGAGTCCGTGGCCCAATAGGAACCGGGTCGCACAGCAGGAGGTGAGCAGCCAGTGGGCCAGCAAGCTTTAGGCCTGAGCTCTACCTCCTGTCAGATCAGTGGTGGCATTAGATTCTCATAGGAGCACGAACCCTATTGTGAACTGCACATGCGAGGGATCTAAGTTGCGGGCTTCTTATGAAAAATCTCTAACTAATGCCTGATGATCTGAAGTGGAACAATTTCATCCCGAAGCCATTCTTCGCCCCCCAGTCCATGGAAAAATTGTCTTCCATGAAACCCGTCCCTTGTGCCAAAAAGGTTGGGGACCACTGGATTAAAGTAAAGGAATAACTCTTACGAATCATTACTCTATTTTTCAGAGGTTTAAACTATTGCTTTCTTCAGTGGGAATGTTATTTTAAGAGAAGCACCAGATATTTGTCAACATCGAAAATAATTTGGGTTGGGCGCAGTAGCTCACGCCTGTAATCACAGCACTTTGGGAGGCCGAGGCAGGCGGATCACGAGGTCATGAGATCAAGACCATCCTGGCTAACACAGTGAAACCCCGTCTCTACTAAAAAAAAAATACAAAAAAATTAGCCGGGCGTGGCGGCAAGCACCTGTAGTCCCAGCTACTCGGGAGGCTGAGGCAGGACAATGGTGTGAACCTGGGAAGCGGAGCTTGCAGTGAGCCGAGATCGCGCCACTGCACTCCAACCTGGACGACAGAGCGAGACTCTGTCTCAAAAAGAAAAAAAAAAAGAGTAAGAGTTTATGAAGCAAACCTATACCTAAGAATGATTCGGTCAGTAAGATAATGTCTTGTGGGTTTAATTCTCCAAACAAGGAAGCCAGGATAAAGCCCAACTTGTCAGGCCATTTGGGCATAATTTCCAAGAAATGGCAGCCTCTCACTCTTCATTCTACAAAATAAGAGAGAACCATCTCACAGTCCACAGGTTTCCTTCTAATTCAATACACCTTCAGATCTGTTTGCATGCCAGATGTCTATCATCAGCTCAATATGTAATAATGTTACATAGCTCCTGAAAAAGAACTCAAGTCAAATAACTCTCCTTGTTGGAAGCTCAGACTCGCCTCAAATGTATTTTCCCTTGTTAGCATTTTTTCAACTTTTTATTAATGACCCATATTTACTGAACATACAACATGAAAGTCTTCAGACACCCAATCTGCAATTAAAATTTTAAAAAAGAAACTGAAAAGTTGTTCAGCCTTCTAAATATGCACTGTGAGTTTTCTTGTATCCACACTTGTTTAAAGACTAAGATCTTGTGGCTTTGTCTCTAAAAATAGTGCATCCAGTCTTCACTTCAGGCACTGAAGGACCAGCTCTGCTGTAAAGGGGCTTTTCATATGCATCTAGATTACAAGGTAACAGCAAAAGGAAGGGTGTAATTTCTTCTCTAAAACAGAAGAAACCAGCCCTGAAAGCATTTAAGAGGGCAGTTTTCAGGACTTCCAGAAGTGTTCCTTGTGTAGCCTATGGGGAAGGGAGGGTATTATTTTGGTGAAAAGCTGAAACATATGGATACTCAAGTATAACAGTAGGAAAGGTGTGAGTTTAAACCCGCACTGTACTGTCTGCATTTTAAATGATGATGCTTCTAAGAAGCAACTGAATGAGCTTACCTTCTGCATCACACTCCCTGGGCTGGAATCCTGGCTTATGCTGTGTGACTTTGAGAAAATTACTTAACTTCTGTTTCCTTATCTGTAAAATGAGGATGATAGTACTAGACCCACCTCATAGGATTATTATTAGGATTAATTAATTTATGTAAAGTGCTTTGCACAGCACCGAGGCATATAAGACATTGTATATGTGTTAACTCTTATTGTTTTATCTTTGCATTTTTCCCTCCCTAAATGAATCCTAATGGTATTAGCTGTCAGCTATATTTTTCCTCTTTGGACACCCCAGGGGCTACATTATGGACCCTCTGGGTATATAAGCCGTTGGCCCTTATCCCCCCATCCAGCATTCCCAACCTAACCCAGAATCTGCCCCTTGATCCAGAAATGATTTTCTGGAGGACAGAATTAGCACCATTCCAGAACTTACAGTAGCACTTCAGCCTGCCACCTCCAAAGTAACCTTCAAGCCAGGCAAATTGTTCCCCTCCTGAGGAAACTCCCAGAAATATTAAAGCTGAATGGAAGCTCTCTCTGAGGAATGAGCTGTATCACATATCACTGTATCTCCCTATTAACCACCTCACTCCTACCATGTCCTAGGCCAGTGCATAAGAGTCATCAGACAAAAATGCAGATTCCTAAGCCCATCCCAAGATTCGGATTCAGTAGCTGAATATGCAGTTGATCTACACACCACACTGGGAAAGCCTGTTTGTTCAAGCAGAGATGTTTGATCTAAAGCCTGCTGTTAGAGGAAGGACAGGGACCAGGACCATGTGTTACTCATCTTCGTACCTCCAGCATATAGCACAAGGCCTAGCATATAGTAGCTGCTTAATAAATTATTATCGAATGAATCACAACAATTATTATCGAATGAATGGAAACAATAGGCCATAGCCCAACATACAGAAGAGTACAAACCTGGCCAAGAAAGATTACAAATAGGCATTTTTAAGAGGTTTTTCCATGAAGGAGAAATGTGGTACAGAGATTGTGCAAGGCAAAATTTCAACTGTTGCTTATAATTCTTTTTAAAGTCATCCTTCAATCAAAAAATCTCTATACCCAGGATAAAGAACAGACATGGATTATTACTGCCTTAAAGCTGGTCATTGAAATCTGACCTGACTTATCATGGATTAATTGTAAAACAATTGAAAAAATAAGCCGCTTCCTTGTTCTTTGATGTTTTTCCTTTACACTTCACCTTTTATTTGAGAAGCAGTGCCATTTTGTGACCGTTTTTGATGTTCCAAATCTGAATTAATACACAGAATAGCATTCATTTTATCCAAACCACACCTTAATACTTTAGGAAAACCATTCAAATTTGTCAAAATATTTGGCATCATCTACTCTTTAAAGACTCAGCACATATTCATAATAACCTTACATCAAAATAGACAGAAGGAATGCACTAGAATGACCAAAAATGTCTCTTGTTTTCCAGGCTGTCACTAAAATATGTGTATGCTCCTTCAGCAGATTTCATTGAAAAACAAAACAAAACAAAAAGCCTGATCCTAAGCATCAGGGAGACAATCGTTCTTTTCCAGTCTGCAGTGCTGACTCTATATTATCTTCAACACCTATTTTCAAATCACTTAACCTTTCTGCCTTCTGTATATTTTAAAACTGGGACCTGTGAATGAAAGAACAGTGTGTGTCAGCTATTACCTAGAAACGTAGGAAAAAGAAATGAGGTAATGCTGAGAAAGGCTAGCTTTATCCATCACATGGACAAAGTGTCACCAAACAAGGGGTGCAAAATGTCTTCACGGACAGATGGTGCTTCTGAGAATGGAAAGATTACAAAACGAGGGGAGAAATGAACAGAAGAGAAGATGCCAGAAGTCCATAGAGGAAAGAGGAAAAATTGGCCATTATTTCTTTTTTTTTTTTTTTTTTTTTTTTTTTGAGACGGAGTCTCGCGCTGTGTCACCCAGGCTGGAGTGCAGTGGCGCGATCTCGGCTCACTGCAAGCTCCGCCTCCCAGGTTCAGGCCATTCTCCTGCCTCAGCCTCCGAGTAGCTGGGACTACAGGCGCCCGCCACCACGCCCGGCTAGTTTTTTGTATTTTTAGTAGAGACGGGGTTTCACCATGTTAGCCAGGATGGTCTCGATCTCCTGACCTCGTGATCCGCCCGCCTCGGCCTCCCAAAGTGCTGGGATTACAGGCTTGAGCCACCGCGCCCGGCAAAATTGGCCATTATTTCATAGGGGAAAGTTGAAGACTAAAGCTAAGGCCTAAGATGTTACAAAGATGAAGAATCTATGAAAAACTGAAATACCAAAGGCACAGGAGAAACAGTAATTCTTATGAGTTACTAGAAAAGATAATTTGGCATATCAACTGTAAAGCAAGTGCCATTCATTCTAAAGTAGTGTTTCATGGAAACAATAATTGTTCATAATTCTGTTTAGCTTTAATTCCCACAGTGGGTTTAGACAGAGTACTGGAAGTAATACAGATTTAGAGTTTTATCAGGATAACTTTTTTCTTTTTTTTTTCTTTGACATGGAGTGTCACCCAGGCTGGAGTGCAGTGGCATGATCTCGGCTCATGGTAACCTCTGCCTCCTGGGTTCAAGCTATTTTCCTGCCTCAGCCTCCCGAGTAGCTGGGATTACAGGCATGAACCACCATGCCCAGCTAATTTTTTGTATTTTTAGTAGAGACGGGTCTTCACCATGTTGCAAGGCTGGTCTTGAACTCCTGACCTCAGGTGATCCACCGACCTTGGCCTCCCAAACTGCTGGGATTACAGGCATAAACCGCTGCGCCCGGCCTGTTAGAAAAACTTTCTAATCCTAAAAATGAACTGGAAACCAAGGATGAGGTAGGAAGGCCAAGACAGAGAAGAAGAGGAACATTCACTCTAGTTCCACAACTCAGTTAAAGAAGTGCTGTCTGCATTCCACCTGAGCCTTTCCAGATTGGGACTGCCTGAAAAGCAGGCATTTCCCAGTATGCAGCAGGGCCTCTGTATTAGTCCATTCTCGCACTGCTGTAAAGATACTAACAGAGGCTGGATAATTTATAAATAAAAGAGGTTTAATTGACTCACAGTTCTGCATGGCTGGGGAGGCCTCAGGAAACGTACAATCGTGGCAAAAGGGGAAGGGGAATCAGGCACTTTCTTCACAAAGTGGCAGGAGGGAGAGAGAGAATGAGGAAGTGCCGCACTTTAAAACCATCAGGTCTCATGAGAACTTGTTCACTATTATAAGAACAGCATAGGGGAAACTGCTCCCATGATCCACCTCCTACCATGTCCCTCCCTCAACATGTAGGGAGTACAATTCAAGATGAGATTTTGGTGGGGACAGAGCCAAACCATATCATTCCACCCCTAGCTCCTCACAAATCTCATGTCATTTTCACATTTTGAAACCAATCATGCCTTCCCAACAGTCCCCCAAAGTCTTTTTTTTTTTTTTTTTTTTGAGACGGAGTCTTGCTCTGTCGCCCAGGCTGGAGTGCTGTGGCCGGATCTCAGCTCACTGCAAGCTCCGCCTCCCGGGTTCCCGCCATTCTTCTGCATCAGCCTCCCGAGTAGCTGGGACTAAAGGCGCCCGCCACCTCGCCCGGCTAGTTTTTTTTTGTATTTTTTAGTAGAGATGGGGTTTCACCGTGTTAGCCAGGATGGTCTCGATCTCCTGACCTCGTGATCCGCCCGTCTCGGCCTCCCAAAGTGCTGGGATTACAGGCTTGAGCCACCGCGCCCGGCCAGTCCCCCAAAGTCTTAACTCATCCCAGCATTCACTCAAAAGTCTAAGTCCAAAGTCTCATCTGAGACAAGGCAAGTCCCTTGTGCCTATGAGCCTGTAAAATCAAAATCAAGTTAGTTACTTCCAAGATACAATGAGGTACAGGCGTTGGGTAAATGTTCCCATTCCAAATGGGATAAATTGGTCAAAAGAAAGGGGCCACAGGACCCACACAAATCCAAAACCCAGCCAGGCAGTCATTAAACCTTAAAGCTCCAAAATAACCTCCTTTAACTCCATGTCTCACATCCAGGGAATGCTGATGTAAGGGGTGGCCTTCCAAGGCCATGGGCAGCTCCACTTCTGTGGCTCTGCAGGGTACAGCCCCTGAGGCTGCTTTCATGGGCTGACATTGAGTGCCTGTGTTTTTCCAGGCACACAGTGCAAGCTGTTGGTGGATCTACCATTCTTGGGTCTGGAGGACGGTGGCCCTCTTCTCACAGCTTCACTAGGCAGTGCTCCAGTGGGGACTCTGTGTGGGGTCTCCAAACCCATATTTCCCTTCTGCATTGCCCCAGCAGAGGTTCTCCATAAGGGCTCCACCACTGCAGCTGCAGCAGACTTTTGTGTGGACATCCAGGCATTTCCATACATTCTCTGAAATCGAGGCAGAGGTTCCCATACCTCAACTCTTGCCTCTATGTACCCACAGGCCCAACACCACATGGAAGTTGCCAAGGTTTGGGTCTTACACCCTCTGAAGCAACAGATTGAGCTGTACATGGGCCCCCTTTTAGCCACAGCTGGAACTGGAGCTGCTGGGATGCAGGGTGCCCTGTCCCAAGGCTGCACAGAGCAGAGCAGCCTTGGACCTGGCCCCTGAAACCATTTTATCCTCCTAGGCCTCTGCACCTGTGATGGGAGGGGCTGCTTTGAAGGTCTCTGACATGCCTTGGAGACATTTTCCCTATTTTCTTGGTGATTAACATTTGGCTCCTCGTTACTTATGCAAATTTATGCATCTGGCTTGAATTTCTCCCCAGAAAATGGGTTTTTCTTTTCTACCATATGGTCAGGCAACAAATTTTCCAAACTTTTATGCTCTGTTTCCCTTTTAAACATAAGTTCCAATTTCAAGTCATCTCTTTGTGAGCACATATCATTGTGCACTTTCAGGAAAAACCAGGTCACCTCTTGAATGCTTTGCTGCTTAGAAATTTCTTCTGCCAGATACCCTAAATCATCTCTCTCAAGTTCAAAGTTTCACACATCTTTAGTGCAGGGGCAAAACGCCACCAGTCTCTTTGCTAAAGCATGGCAAGAGTGACCCTTACTCCAGTTCCCAGTAAGTTCCTTATCTCCATATGAGACCACCTCAGCCTGGACTTCATTGTCCATATCACTATCAGCATTTTGGTCAAAACCATTCAACAAGTCTCTAGGAAGTTCCAAACTTTCCTTCATCTTCCTGTCTTCTTCTGAGCCCTCCAAACCCTTTCAAACTCTGTCTGTTACCCAGTTCCAAAGTTACATCCACATTTTCAGGTTATCATTATAGCAGTGCCCCACTACCTTGGTACCAATTCTCTTTATTAGTCCTTTCTCACACTGCTATAAAGATTACCTGAGACTGGGTAATTTATAAATAAAAGATGTTCTGAATGGCTGGGGAAGCCTCAGGAAACTTACAATCATGGCAGAAGGGGAAGCAAGGCACTTTCTTCACACGGTGGCAGGAGGGAGAGAGCAAGGAAGTGTCACACTTTAAAACCATCAGCTCTCATGAGAACTCACTCACTATTATGAGAACAGCATGGGGGAAACTGCCCCCATGATCCAATTACCTCCCATTTGGTCCCTCCTTCAACATGTGGGGATTATAATTTGAGATGAGATTTGGGTGGGGACACAAAGCCAAACCATATCAGCCTCCCAGATAGAAAGCCGTGACCCAGCAATTCCAGATAAGTCTCCATAAAGGCCAACAGAAGAATGATCTTTCACAGCAAAAAACTCAGGGCACCTAAGGTTTATTTATTTATTACTCCTGAAAACAGCCTAGGGAAAAAAAGTAATCTTCACTACTACTCAGATTGGGGAAAAATTAAGAAATGGAGAAAAGTGGCACTATTTATTGAACATCTATTTGCTAAGCCCTATCCAATAGAATTTGCATGTGCTATTCCACATATCCCTCAAATTTTAGCAGAAAGTTCATTTTAATGAGCACTTACTCTATGCTAAGAACTTTAACAAGCATTTTGATAGTTTTTTAATTTAATCCTTAAAACACTCTGGAAATTGGTTATTATTCTCAGTATATTAATTAAGAAAATGAGGCTTTCAAAGAATAAATTGAAGGAAAGAAAAAAGAAAGGATAATTTCCCCATCATCATGTGATAAATAAGTAACCAACCAAGGGTTAAAATACAGGTTTGGCCTCTTATATTTATACTAAATTCATACACACAGAGAGAAAAAGTCTGATAATTATTTTTCCATTAAAATGTAACTATAAAATTATATAGTTTACTATTCATTGTAAATGCATAAGTATATGAGAAAATACAGTTGGAAAAAATGTAAACAAACCAAAAAGAGTAAATACTTTAAATAATAGATGACCAATTAAATTATAGTACAATAAAGTGCTATGTGGTTATTAAAAAGAATAAGCCAACTGTATACTTTGCTTTATCAAATAGTTATGAAGGAAACTTCTTTGCAGAACAATTCCAAGTAATAAGTATAAACAGAATGCAAGAATTTAAAAATCGTGGCCGGGCGCAGTGGCTCACGCCTGTAATCCCAGCACTTTGAGAGGCTGAGGTGGGTGGATCACGAGGTCAGGAGATCGAGACCATCCTGGCCAACACAGTGAAACCCCGTCTCTACTAAAAATACAAAAAATTAGCCAGGCGTGGTGGCGGGCACCTGTAGTCCCAGCTACTCGGGAGGCTGAGTCAGGAGAATGGCATGAATCCGGGAGGCGGAGCTTGCAGTGAACCGAGATTGCCAGACTGGGAAAGAGAGTGCTACTCCATCTCAAAAAAAAAACTAAAATAAAATAAAAATAAAAATTGTTTTGTAATCCCTAATGAAATAATGGACTCAGTCATTAATAATCATTGCATGCCAAAAACATCAAGTGAAATGTTGATGGCAGATGAGGCTGACACCACCCAAATCCTCTCCTAAATCTTAGTACCACTCAAAGTGAAACATGAGACTGGTGGGCCTCCTGAGATGATACAGTAGGAAGAGCAGAACAAGCACCCCCTATGAAGGAGTCTTGGCAATATACTGAAAGTGAATCTAATCAAGACTCAAATATAAGGGATAGAGGAACAAGTTGAACCACACCTGAAGGAAACAACCAGTCAAATCCAGAAGGTGAGCTGCACGTGGTGGCTCACGCCTGTAATCCCAGCACTTTGGGAGGCTGAGGCAGGTGGATCACAAGGTCAAGAGATCAAGACCATCCTGGTCAACATGGTGAAACCCCATCTCTACTAAAAAAAAAATACAAAAATTAGCTGGGCGTGGTGGTGTGCGCCTGTAGTTCAGGAGGCTGAGGCAGGAGAATCACTTGAACCCAGGAGGCAGAGGTTGCAGTGAGCAGAGATAATAACACCACTGCACTCTAGCCTGGTGACTGAGCAAGACTCCATCTCAAAAAAAAACAAAAAACAAAAAACAATCCGCAAGGTGGGGCCTTCTACAGAACAGATAAGCCAGTTTCTCAATGAAATAAGTGTCTGTTTTTTAAAAATCTAATTTTTTATAATGTCTGATTACTAAAGATCAAGAAAGACCTAAGACACGCCATATGTGAACCTAATTTGACTCTTAAATAATGCAACGGCAAAAAGACATTTTGGAGGAAATCAGAGCAATTGGAAAATTGACTGGATATTGGATTATACTAAGATTACTGTTAATTTTCTGAGATGTGATAATGGCTTTGTAGTGTTTTTTTAAGTCCTTATAATATTAGAAATACATACAGAAGTATTTATGGGTGAAATTACATAATATCTAGGATTCATTTTAAAATACTTCCAAAAAAGGGGAGAGCTATAGATGGAACCAGATTGGCAAATGTATTTCTTATTATAGAAATTTTCTAACATACACAATAGAGGAGAAAATGATATAATGAATCTGCATGCACTTAACTTCAACATTTTGCCAATCTTGGTTCAAGCTATTCCTTCCACACATACTTTTTTCTTCTGGTGTATTTTAAAGTAAATCTCAAACGTCAGAGAACATATCATTTCAGTCATAAATATTTCCAGATGCTTCTCTAAGAACATTTTTTAAATATAACCACCAAGCCACTATCTCACCTGACAAAGTTAATAATTTTTAATATCATCTAATACATAGTAAGAATGTCAAAATATTGATATATGTGTTGAACTGGGTAATGGATACCTGGGGATCCATTTTACGTTCTAGTTTTGTGTATGTCTGAACTTTTTCATAATGAAACATTTCTTTAAAGTGTAAGGCAACTTTGTATATACTGACAGAGAATAATCTTCTAGACATGTTGAATGAAAAAAAGGCACAGAATAGTATATATAGTATGTTACAATTTGTGTTTTAAAAGTTATATCTATGCGTATATATATAGTTATACAATATACTCAGAAGACACACATGGAATTAAAAACAGCAGTTGTCTCTCAGGAGGAGAACTGGAGCACCAGGGATAAAGACAGACTTATTTAGCCTTTTGTACCTTTCGAATTTGGGACAGTCTATTAAGTATTTTAAAACATAAATCATTCATAAATTAAAGGAAAAAATATACAGCCACCTAGGCACATCGTATATCATCAAAACTAATCATTAAGTGTAAATGAGAGTATTCACTGCTTAAACTACTCTAATTTTGACCTATCAGATTTATCTTGCAAAAATTGCCCTGACAGTTCCAAAATCAGACATCTCCAGCCAGCTGTCTGTCCAATCCAATATTCTAATGCTCTAGATTTTAGAGCTACTGTGGTCTAAAGATTGGCATTTCAGCGTATTATTTCCTCCCCTTACCCACTACCTCATGTTTGGCTTATTCTGTTTAAAACTTTTTATAATTCTGTATTCCAAGGCTTTCTTCAGTAAAACTTCTAAGGAATTTCCTTCACTATCAGAACAACCAAGCCTCTTTCTGTTTCTCTTGTGGTTCAAACTGAAAGTAAGACCACCTTTCACACTGTCCCATGTCCAAATGAAGCTAGTCTTCCCATCCAGCTGCTACAGATCACTTTCTGTCCTTCCAACCTATCCTAGCTCCATGTCCTAACATATAGTACATACACTACCTGCTATCTGTCTTTAGGCGGACTTGTCTCTTTCCAACTTAAATTCTAAATACTTTAAACAGATGAGTGGTTAAACACAAGTATACAGTTGTCTCTTTACAACAATTTAGATTTAACTGAAGCAGAATATTGGAGGTTATAAAGCAAGAATATATATCATTTTAAAATATTTTTCTAAATTTCTCCTTTTCAATCCCAAATGGAAAAATGAAGCAATAGCGCATAACAGTAGAAGACCATGGAATGTTATTCTCTGTGTGAAATTTTAGAGCAACAATTATTTTTAGTAACATCTGGGCCAAATGTTCTTACAGGACTTAGTTTATTCTGAAATTGAATATCATACAATATCAGGATGAGGTATTTGAAATTCTGCAGTACTACTCTACAAACAACTTTACAGTTTGAATGACTCTGCTTTTATCCATATCAACAAAGTTTTAGTAAGCACAGAGTATACAATATGAAGAAACAATAGTCTTTCCAGGGCAAAATAAAATAATTTTGTGACTGTAAAATGATGCAAAATCTATTTTTTTTCTTCCAACTTTTATTTTAGTTTTAGGGGTACATGTGCAGGTTTGGTATGTAAGTAAATTGCGTCTTATAGGCCAGGTGCTGTGGCTCATGCCTGTAATCACAGCACTTTGGGAGGCCGAGGCAGGAGGATCACTTGAGGCCAGGATTTAGAAACCAGCCTGGTCAACATGGCGAAACCCCGTCTCTACTAAAAATACAAAAATTAGCCAGGTGTTGGTGGCTCACACCTGTAGTCCTAGCTACTCAAGAGGCTGAGACAGGAGAATTGCTTGAACACGGGAAGCAGAGGTTGCAGTGGCCTGAGATTGTGGCACTGCGCTCCAGCCTGGGTGACATAATGAGACTGTCTCAAAAAAAAAAAAAATTGCATGTTACAGGGGTTTGGTGTATAGATTATTTTGTTACCCAGGTAATAACCATAGTAACCGAAAAGTATCAATCTTCACTCTCCTCCCACACTCCACCTTTAAGTAGACCCCAGTGTCTACTGTTCCCTTCTTTGTGTCCATGTGTATTTGTACTCCACGTTTAGCTTCCACCTACAAATGAGAACATCTGGTATTTGGTTTCCTGTTACTGTGTTAATTTGCTTAGGATAATGGCCTCCAGCTCCATCTATATTGCTGCAAAGAACATGATCTCATTCGTTTTAATGACTGTGTAGTATTCCATGTTGTGTATGTACCACATTTTATTTACCCAGTCCACTGTTGATAGGTTTTCAGGTTGATTCCATGTCTTTGCTATTGTGAACAGCGCTGCAATGAACATATGTTTGCATATGACTTGATGGTAGAACAATTTATGTTTCTTTGGTTATATACTCAGTGATGAGATGCTGTGTCAAAGGGTAGCTCTCTTTTAAGTTCTTTGAGAAATCTTCAAACTGCTTTCCATAGTGGCTGACCTAGTTTACATTCCCACCAGCAGTGTGTATAAGTGTTCACTTTTCTCCGCAACCTCACCAGCATCTATTATTTTTTACTTTTTTTTTTTTTGAGACCAAGTCTCACTCTGTGGCCCAGGCTGGAGTGCGGTGGCACGATCTCTGCTCACTGCAAGCTCCACCTCCTGGGTTCACGCCATTCTCCCGCCTCAGCCTTCCGAGTAGCTGGAAGGAACTAGGGGCGCCCACCACCACGCCCAGCTAATTTTGTTTCTGTATTTTTAGTAGAGATGGGGTTTCACCGTGTTAGCCAGGATGGTCTCAATCTCCTGACCTTGTGATCTATCTGCCTTGGCCTCCCAAAGTGCTGGGATTACAGGTGTGAGCCACCACACCCAGCCTTGACTTTTTCATAGTAGCCCTTCTAACTGGTGTGAGATGATATTTCATTGTGGTTTTGATTTACACATCTCTAATGATTAGTTTTGAGAATTTTTTTTCATATGCCTGTTGGCCGCCTGTGTGTCCTCTTTTGAGAAGTGTCTCTCCATGTCCTTTGCCCCTTCTTTTTCTTTTTTTTTTTTTTTTTTTTTTTTTTTGAGATGGGCTTATACTATGTTGCCCAGGCTAGTCTAACTCCTGGTCTCAAAGCAATCCTTCTACCTTGGCCTCCCAAAGTGCTGGGATTATAGGCATGAGCCACTGCACCAGGCCTGAGGATATAATAAATATAATTGTAAATGTATGTGTACCCAACACCGAAACACCCAGATATAAAGGGAGAAATAGACTCTAATACAGTAATAGTTCAGGACTTAAACACTCTACTCTCAGCATTGGACAGATTCTCTAGACATAAATCCAACAAACAAACATTGGATTTAAACTGCACTGTATTTATTTATTTATGTATTTATTTATATTTTTGAGACAGAGTCCCACTCTGTCACCCAGGCTAGAATGCAGTGGCATGATCTCAGCTCACTGAAACCTCTGCCTCCTGAGTTCAAGCGATTCTTGTGCCTCAGCCCCACAAATACCTGGGATTACAGGCAAGCGTCACCACGCCCAGCTAATTTTTGTTTTGCTTTTAGCAGAGATGGGGTTTCACCATACTGGCCAGCCTGTTCTTGAACTCCTGGCCTCAAGTGATCCATCCGCCTCTGCCTCCCAAAGAGCTGGAATTACAGGTGTGAACCACCACACCCAGCCTCCTTTGCCCATTTTTTGATAGGGTTGTTTGTTTTTTGCTTTAAGTGCCTTATAGATTCCAGGTATTCGACCTTTGCTGGATACATAGACCTTTGCTGGATACATAGTTTGCAAACCTCCATTCCGGAGGTTGTCTGTTTACTCTGTTAATAGTTTCCTTTGCTGTGCAAACGTCATTTACTTTAATTAGGTCCCATTTGTCAATTTTTGGTTTATTGCAATTGTTTTTGGAATCTTTGTCATGACATCTTTGCCAGAGCCTGTGTCTAGAATTGTACTTTCTGTGTTCTGCTAGGGTTTTTATAGGTTCAGATTTTATATTTAAGTCCTTAATTCGGCCGGGCACGGTGACTCATGCTTATAATCCCAGCACTTTGGGAGGCCAAGGCAGGTGGATCACGAGGTCAGGAGTTCAAGACCAGCCTGGCCAAGGTGGTGAAACCCCCTCTCTACTAAAAATACAAAAATTAGCCAGGCGTGGTGGTGGGCGCTTGTAATCCCAGCTACTCGGGAGGCCGAAGAAGAGAATTGCTTGAACCCGGGAGGCGGAGCTTGCAGTGAGCCGAGATTATGCCACTGCACTCCAGCCTGGGTGACAGAGCAAGACTCTGTCTCAAAAAAAAAAAAAAAAAAAAAGTCCTTAATTCATCTTGAGTTGATTTTTGTATATGGTGAAAGAAAGGGGTCGTGTTTCAGTCTTCTGCATATGGCTAGCCAGTTATCCCAGCAGTGTTTATTGAATAAGGAATCCTTTCCCCAATGCTTATTTTTGTAGGCTTTGTTGAAGATCAGATGGTTGTAGGTTTGCGACTTTATTTCTGTGTTCTCTAACCTGTTCTGTTAGCCTCTATGTCTGTCTTTGTACCAATACTATGCTGTTTTGGTTACTGTAGCCTGTGGTATAGTTTGAAGATGAGCAGGGTAATGCCCCCAGCTTTGTTCTTTTTGCTTAGGATTGCTTTGTTTATTCTGGCTCTTTTGTTATTCCATATGAATTTTAGAATAGCTTTTTCTAGTTCTGTAAAAAATAGTGTTGGCACTTAAATAGGAATAGTGTTGAATCCGTAAATTGATTTGGGCAGTATGGCCATTTTAACAATATTGATTCTTCCTATCCATGAGCATGAAATGTTTTTCCATTCATTTGCTCTTCGTATTGGTGATTATTTTCCAGAAACTGAAATTTGAGGACAGTGCAACAATGCTCTTTGTGTCTTCCTTGGCAGTAAATAGCAAGGATCTGGATGGAGAGTGGAGTGGTCACTTCAGAAGGGCCAGGTATAGAACTCGAGAATACTTCATCTCCTGCTCCTGTCCATACAAAATATCCAGTCCCTGAGGCAGATTCTTGGACAAAGCAACAGTTTGGTGACTTGTTAGGCTGGATGTCCCAGAAGCAAGAAGGTTGTTTTTTAAGCCCTCACTTCCAAGTTCTAGTGGTCTCTTCTTCCTTGGTCCAATAGCTGCAAGAGCTGTGAGATTAGCATCTCTATGCTGCATCTGTTCAAGTTCCAAATGCTATAACTCATTGGCGTTCTGCTTTAATCTCAGCTGTTCTGGATCTTCTTCATTAGAACGACTCTTGGCTGCCCTAAGTAACATTTCTGTTTCTTCTAAATCCTTTCTCTGCTTCTCCAATTGATCCAGCTTTTCAAGAAATTTGAGGTGTGTGTGACCTGGTATCACTACACAGGATGTAATTTTCACTTGCCTTGTGAGTAGTCATCCGAGGCTGAGCAATTGCAGTCAGTTTTTCTAGAAGGCCTCATAATTGTTCCTGTGTTGCATGGGAGATCAAGTTCACAGCATCAGAGTTAAGTTCTGTAATGTCATGCTTTTTACCAATGTCTAAAATTATCTTTTGTAGAGCTCCAATAAAAAGAAATGGTTCATCTTTACATGACCAAATAAGTGTGCCAACCAATTCAGAGTTTATTGCTAAGATACAGGCATTTTCTTCATTAAGTTTGACCCCTGACATAGAAGTCACATCATTGATGTCATCTTCATCCCTGAAGTATGTTGTTCCATTCTCTTTTATTTTTTTGAGTAGGAGATGCTTGAAGCGACAGAATTTTATTTCCTGGCAGAGTAATTTGCTTTAGAATGGAAGCTGGAAGAAACTGACTGGTAGGTATTATAGTGTTCACTGGCATCGTCTTCTATCCAGATTTCTGAATGGTCAATGCTGAGGAATGTGAAAGTGTGGTCACCTGTTTTTCATTGCCTCCTGAAGGCTGCTGAACTACTAGTTGCTTGACTTTAACTGCCTATGGAATCCCAGCTGGTTGTGAAAGGACAGGGCCCAACTGGGCAAGTTTGATTTGAATTGGAGTGCCAATAACAGGCTTGTCAGATGTGGTCCCAGCAGAAGTAACAACAGGTTTCACAGATGGAAGACAAAATAGCTGCACCTGAAGATTCTTCAGAAGTTACTGCTGGAAGGGACAGTGTTACTGCTGTTCCAGGGACAACTGGCTTTTCAGGTTGCAATGAGACCATTGTCACTGTGTTTGGTACAGATGTCACAAGTGGTTTTGAAGTCTGAAGCAAAACAGACTACACAACTCTGTAGAAATTTATAGTCAAAACAGTAACAACAGGTTATGAGATAGGCCTTAGACTTAAAAAGTCTAGACAGACTGGATTCTCAAATGACAAGTCACACATTTGGGGCAAGTTCATCATACCATCTATGAAACGTCCATAAATAAGTGAAGTATTAGTGCAGGATCTTGCGTATGGAAAGTGCTCAGCATTTAGTAGTGATGGGGTTCAGGATGTGCTACCCCAAAATACGGCACTTTGGCATTTGAGGAAGCAGTAGAAGCAGAAAAGTTACTCGCTGACTTTCTCTTGCCTTTCTCCCCTGAAGTAAGCCAAAAAACAATTCTTTGACCTTCCTGTGAAATAAGTCATTAAGGCTCTCATGGAGAGGTGCCCACCGTATATCTGGAGGAAAGGAATGTTCTTATCTCCAAAGGCACAGGGACACAGAGACAAATCTGAACACACAGGTCTAGCTAAGTCCCCCAGTTTATTACCATTAGATCACACCTCCTTTGTCCAATCATACTTTTCCACAACTGTCTACTCTTCATCAACCCTAAGCACAAAAATGTACAAATGTACCTGTTTCTTTGGGTCTTCATTTCTGAAGGCTTTTATGTCATGTAAACATATTAATTAAATGAATTTGGTGTATGATTTTCTCTGGTTAATCTGTCTTTTGTTATAGGTGCCTCAGCCATGAACTTAGCAATGGATGAGGAAAAGAAATCTTTCCTTCTCTACAACAGTTGCTGTTGTAGTATTGGTAGTATTATTGATAGTATTATCATTACTTGTGATACTTCCTCAAAAAACCGTTTAATTGGATGAAAAGGACATAAACCAAATCGGATAGGGTTAAGGGATAAGGGATCTAACTATGTCAACAAAATCTGATAATACTGGGTCTTGAATGATGAAATGTTCTTTCCAACTGAGGACACTGGATAGTCTTTTTTTTTTTTTCTTTTTTTTTTAATTTATTATTTGTTATTTTTTAAATTATACTTTAAGTTCTAGGGTACATGTGCACAACAGGCAGGTTTGTTACATATGTATACATGTGCCGTGTTAGTGTGCTGCACCCGTTAACTTGTTATTTACATTAGGTATATCTCCTCCCTCCCCCGACCCCATGACAGGTCCAGTGTATGATGTTCCCCACCCTGTGTCCAAGTGTTCTCATTGTTCAATTCCCACCTATGAGTGAGAATATGTGGTATTTGGTTTTCTGTCCTTGTGATAGTTTGCTCAGAATGATGGTTTCCATCTTCATCCATGTTGCTACAAAGGACATGAACTCATCCTTTTTTATGGCTGCATAGTATTCCATGGTGTATATGTGCCACATTTTCTTAAGACAGTGGATAGTCTTTTTCTCAATATACACAGAACTTGTTTTTTACCAAATCATCTTAAAATCTGCATTATAATTACATTTTCTAGTGTGGTTGCTGTGCAATAGAATTCCATGGCTTCTTTTCCATCCTCAAAACAAAGAATAAACATATGCTAAAGGCAGGGTACAGTGGCTCACACCTGTAATCCCAGCACTTTGGGAAGCTAAGGCAGGAGGATTGCTTGAAGCCAGGAGTTCAAGACCAGCCTGGACAACAGAACAACACCCTGTCTACACAAAAATAAAACTTAAAAAATTAACTTGTCATGGTTGTAGTCCTGTCACTCTCCTGTAGTCTTGTCATCTTAGTTACCCAGGAGGCTGAGGCAGGAAAATCGCTTCAGGCCAAGAGCGAGACTGCAGTAAGTTATGATCACACCACTGCCCTCCAGCCTGGGTGACAGAACAAGACCCTGTCTCCCGATCGATCGATAGATAGATAGATAGATAGATAGATAGACAGACAGATAGATAGATAGATAGATGCTGAAGACCTACAACACATCCAAGGTCCAAAGACAATAAATGAACCCAATTTTTATAAGGAAACTCTCCATCTAAAGTTTAGGGTATAAATTAGGTTTAAAAAATTGTCCTTAAAAAAAAATCGGCATTAATCAAAACAGATTGAAGTATAGAAGCCTAAATCCATGATCAGAAAAAATCCATCTATAACTTCCAGGGACCCCAAACAGTAATCTCAGATTTCACATTGAATCTGGCTAAGTCACTAGCACAGTAAACAGTAGCATCTGGCTCTCATGTGGGATGGTATATACAATGGGCTGATCCATAACTTTAGTCTACTTTGGACATTTAGATGGATGGGCTGAGAGCCCAGTGTGTTATAATAACCCTGAAAAACTTTTGGCTCTGGCTGTGAACGCATTAGCATTAACTTAAATTTGTTGCTTTGTTTACAAGAGATATTTGCTTGTGCTTTCTGCCTAAATGGAATTGGTTAAAGGCACCCAAGACCTCAGAGTGAAATTTACAATTAGTACAGCAGCTATTTACTTTACTGAACTTTGCTTTTTTTTTTTTTTTTTTTTTTTTGGCATTTCCTCTTAGTTACATCTTTTTGAAATAAATGATATCTTTATCTGAAGTTTCTATCTGTTCATATTAGGAGCATTAACAACTAATATCCCCTGCCTAATTTTTTCTTTCCTTCATAACCTGAAGCTTAAAATAAGTAACCATTTAAAGAGTTCCTTGAAGATGTCACCATTTAGAAATGTCACACATGCAGCCATTTGTTTCTGAGCTAGAGAGTGCTGGCTGTTTAGAACAGTGTCCCAATTATTCTTTTTGAAACCACTCAAAGCCACCAGAACTAATTTCTCCCAATATATCACTATAGTTTAATGTCTACAATGAAGAGATATCCCCACTCAACCAGTAGAAACTGACTATTGCATATCCAGGATATAATCAGAGGGCCTCTGTACTGAATTTGAGATTTCCAACAATTGTAATTAAACAACACCCACTCTAATTTTGTGTTTATTGCTTTTACAAATAGCATCAACACATGTGAATTATCTATGATATTTATTCATATCTGCATTATTTTAAGCAAATACGTGGTAGTCTTACCCTTACCAAAATAAGATTGAATAATTAACAGATGGGCATTCTAATAACATTGTGGAACAGCATAATGTTGGATTACCTTTTAAATCTCATTATACTCATAAGCAAGAATTGCAATGTTCTATATATTTGTTCTATCATTCAATGAACAAGTATTTTTTTAAAATCTCTTGTGGGCCTAGCATTGATCTCAACAGGGAAAAAATTAATCTGAAATTTTATTTTGAATTAAACATCTTTTAAATGTTTTTTATTTTGTTTTTATTTTTTCAGGTTTTTTTTGTTTTGTTTTGTTTTTTGTTTTTTTTTTTTGAGACAGGGTGATACTCTGTCACCCAGACTGGAGTGCAGGTTGTGATCTTGGCTCACTGCAACCTCTGCCTCCCGGTTTGAAGCCATCCTCCTACCTCACCCCTCCAAGTAGCTGGGGCCACAGGCACATGCCACCACCCCCAACTAATTTTTGTAGTTTTAGTAGAGACAAGGTTTCGTCATATTGGCCAAGCTGGTCTCGAACTCCCGACCTCAAGCAATCTGCCCGCCTCGGCCTCCCAAAGAGCTAGAATTTACAGGCATGAGCTACTATGCCTGGCCTTAAATGGTTTTTTTGTTGTTGCTTTTCTTTTTCTTCTTTTCTTTTTTTTTTTTTAAAGACGGCCTGTCGCCCAGGCTGGAGAGCAGTGGCGCAATCTTGGCTCCCGGGTTCAAGAGATTCTCCTGCCTCAGCCTCTTGAGTAGCTGGGACTACAGGCACATGCCACCAAGCCCGGCTAATTTTTTTTTTTTTTTTTTTAAGTAGAGACAGGGTTTCACAGTGTTAACCAGGATAGTCTCAATCTTGTGACCTTGTGATCCTCCCACCTCGGCTTCCCAAAGTGCTAGAATTATAGGCGTGAGCCACCGCGCCCAGCCCCTTAAATGGTTTTTAAATATGTCACCATGAAGAGGTTTGTATAAAGAAAGAAAATTAGGCGCAGTGGCTCATGCCTGTAATCCCAGCACTTTGGGAGGCTGAGGCAGGTGGATCACTTGAGCCCAGGAGTTCAAGACCAGCCTGGGCAACAAGGTGAAACCCTGTGTCTACAAAAAATACAAAAGTTAGCTGGGTGTGGTGGCGTGCACCTGTGATCCCAGCTACTTGGTGGGGCTGAGATAGGAGGATGACTTGAGCCCAGGAGGTGGAGGTGGCATTAAGCCAAGATTGCACCAATGCACTCCAGCCTGGGTGACAGACAGACCCTGTCTCCAAAAAAAAAAAAAAAAAAAAAAATTATATGATTCAGAAAACCACCCAAATAGAATGAAGCTTCTAAATGTTCTCGTGGTATGTGGTTTGCCATAACTAAACAATAATCCCCTTATTAATTAGGGTAGAAGACAGCATAGTGGTGCTTGTCTATAATCCCAGTTACTTAAAAGGCTGAGGTGAGAGGATCACTTAAGCCCAAGAGTTCAAGGTTACATGAGCTGTGATCACACCACTGCACTCCAGCCTGGGTGACAGACTGAGTCCCAGTATCAAAAAAAAAAAAAAAAAAAAAAAAAGGGTGGTCTACATTCTCAGAAAGCCAAGATTAGAAAACTGTAACAATCAGGTATTTGAGATTTCATCAGATGACCCACAAAGAATATAAACATGCTACTTTCCTAAGAAAATAGAACTTAATTTTCTCTGTAAAGATTTTCCAATCTGAACTAGGTGGAATGGTGCATGCCTGTAATCCCAGCTACTAGGGAAGCTAACACAGTAGGACCACTTGAGCCCAGGAGTTCCAGACTAGCCCTGACAACATAGCAAGACTCCATGTCCACAAAAAATTTTTAAAATTATCCCGGCATAGCAGCATGCACCTGTAGTCCCAGCCACTTAGGAGTCTAAGGCTGAAGGATTGTTTGAGCCCAAGTTTAAGGTTACATGGGCTATGGTCACGCCCCTGCACTCCAGCCTGGGCAACAAAGAGAAACCCTATCTCCAAAAACAAACAGAAAAACAAAGGCAAAGCTAGGCACAGTGGCTCATGCCTGTAATCCCAGCTACTTGGGAGGTTAAGGCAGGAGGATTACTTGAGCCCAGGAATTGAGTCCAGCTTGGACAACACAGCAAGAACCTGCCTCTAATTAAAAAAAACAAAATTGACTTTCCAATCTATTGCAAGACATTCTTCAGGAAAGACAGTGAAATTACAGTCATTTTACTATGCTAATAATTACACAGCATTTTAAATAAAATAAAAAAGAACCAGAAATTGAAAAAAACACCTAATTTTTAAAGAAAATGTTCTCTCCTTAGGTTTCATGATTGCAGAAGGAGCACTGGACAGTCAGGCAATCTGGGTTCTGGTCCCAACTCTCACTCAACAGATGTGTAACTCTGGCCAGCTTTACCCTCTGTGAAATACGGCTGAACTATCAGTCCTAATAGGGTCTGGTCCAGCTCTAAGTCTGTAACTACAGGTGCCTTCCCTGAAAAGTAGAAATCTGGAGGAGTGTGGATAGCCCCTCTGCATTAAACATAGCTAGCCTAATGGGATGATAAAGACAGGAAGAGAATACAGGACATTAAACAGAGTTGTGTGAGTGAGATGGAAAAATGGATAATTTTCTTCCATTTCTTTTCACATTACTGTGTTAATCTTTAAAGAAAAGGAATTCTAAAACCCCATAACTGGGTATCTTCACCCTGAGAAGCAGGAAATGTGTGTCTGCAGAGAAATCAGGGCTCTTCGGTTTATGTGACGGAGGAATCCATGTGCCCAAGGATGGGCATCGTTTTATCACACTCCCCTTCAGAAAGAGTTTTAGGCATGTGGCCAAAAAAGGGGGTGTGGTCTAGGCAGGGACAGAGGGCCAGATCAGGAAGACTACCTCTGAAATCCTCACACCGTGCTCGCCTACACGAAATGGCTAACAAAATTACAAGCAGGGATGGAGACCCTTCCCAGGATAAATCTAGCTTTACTCAACAATATGGAAGGAGGAGAAAGTAGGGTGGGGTGGGAGGATCTTCCATTTTTCTATGTCTTCATTTTATATGGCTTGTACCTGTAACATACAGGGTTCAAAAGATGAATTAGAACTGTCTCTGTGGTGGTGTTTATGCAGTTCAGTGGAATAGAATGGGAGGGGAATCATCCATGTTCACAACACTATGGGTGGGGCACGCTCTCTTCTGTTGTTTGTTGTTCTGTGACTTAAACCATATACTGCAAAAGGCTTAAAAAAAAAAAAAGAAGGACAAAACCCATCTAAGCATATTTTCTTTGCATTCATACCATCATCTTTCTCACCCAAAAGTTTCTTCAATGCCTAAGTGTCTCTGGAATCAGTGTTTGGCCCCAAAGCCTATGGTTTGTGCAGAGATTCACAGAAAAGACCAGGTTCTGTTCCTTGAAAAAATAAAGATTTTCCAATGCTTAAAGACATAGCCTAATTATTTGCATATTATCCCTCAAGGGGACACCATACACCTTGACCTAGAACTCTATCAAGTGTTCACAGAAAAGTGCCAGGGTAAATAAACAATCTGTTCTTCTAAATTCCCCTTTATATCTCCTTCCAACCACACACATTTATTTTCAGTCTCTAAAACAAACTTAATGTTATATGCTCAGAAGGAAGAGAAGGATGTTATCGAATTTATTCCTTTGCTCTCCAAAAAGGCCACACCTAAGACATCGTCAAGGTGAGAATCATTCCTGATGCATGCGGGTGGAAATATGGTGCTTGCTAAGAATAAAAAATAAAAACCAAACAAAAGAACAAACCAACAAACAAAAAAACAGTGCTCAGAAATCTGTATCTGTCACATTTCTCTCTACTCCTTAATTGGGCTTTCGATGCAGGAAAGACAATTCACTAGCTGGGAAAGGGAGAAAGAACTCCATCATTCTTCCACTGCCAGCACCTGTTCTGCCAGCTGACACTATTTAATATAAATTTTGACCCTAAGAAAAAGGCAATATACTAATAGCACTGCTGTTTACCAAAAACTAATCAAATCTCGTCACTGCTGGTTCGCCCCCGCTTTCTCTCACACCACCCACTCACCCAGTGCAGAGAAGGGGTGGCAACCACTTTCTCCGGCACAGACACAGTCAGTGTCTTCACACAAGCAGTGATTCTGACCAAAAGAGCCACCACCCTCTTGCCCCTCTCCCTGCTTATCATACAGGGAGCACCAAGTCCACTCCGGGGCTGGGAATCTGAAATCAATTCACTTTAACCAGATCTCAAAAATCTGCCCTACGGTTAAAGAAAGAGAAAATGCAAATCAGAAAAACACATCACATGGAGAACAAACCAAAACCAGGGCTAGGGAACATTTGCACATCAGCGCTGCCTTTGAACTCCAGAATGGCATGGAAAGCGCCGCTGCCCAGCCCAGATCCAAGGAGGGGGTTTTACAAAGGCTTCCAGCACCCCCTATCAACACAAACACTTCCTCCCCGCTTCCAAAATGCTCTGAATAAAGACCTTCTTTAAGCACTTACTGGGAGCGGCAGCTTCTCTCTGCAATGTGCCTGTGAGTCACGCAGCAGGAGGGGCCCCGGAGCAGGGCAAGTCGGAGAGCCCCCAGCTTCCCTGCAAGCTGATGTCTATGAGACAGCAGCCCAGGAACCGACTTTCCCATTACAGCCTCAGACTGTAATCCATGTGCTTTCGGCGGGCCAGTCCCAGCTGCCCACAGAGCACCACATGATCTGCTCTGACATCAGATCAGCCAGACGTGACAGCCCATCCGCCAGCCTCTTCCACACTCATGGGTTGCATCATTTGGGTGCCTTTGGTTTGCATTTAAGCAGGTGGTACAGAGTAAGGAACTGTTGTTTTCTCACAAAATATTTTTTTTCTGGTGTCTTCTGTTCTCAAAGAAGGAAAAAAAATAAGCAAGAAAAGCACTTGACTTTGTTGCAGCCTAAATGTATCAGATATATGGGAAGTAACTGGAGTTCCACGCCTAGTTCAGGGAAGCTGAGGAACGAGCTACTGCCAAGATGCCAATGCTGTGGGAGTGATTTCATCTATAAATCACTACCACCACCATATCCCACCGCCTTTCAGTAGATCATCTTTTATATAAGAGTTTATATATATATATACACACACACACACATATATATGCTATATATATGTTTAAGTCATAAAATATTGGTAGGTGGGGTGTGTGTGTGTGTGTTTTAAGCTAGTCACCACTGAGTTTAGTTCATGGACGATCTCAGGGAGGTAACCCTTAGACTCAGTGCAATATACAATAATTATATTTTGAGAGGATTCACACAAAGTCCAACAGAAATAGACGTACAGACCTAGACAGGCAGATAAGCAGACAGGAAGTCAGAACCATCCATTCAGGCTTACATTCATTCATTCAGTAATCATTTATTGATCACCTATTACATACCTAGTCCAAAAACAGATTATCAAATGGTGGAGGGGTTGGATATTTGTCACAGAGCTTCTAATTCTACTTCTGTGATAAGACAAGAAGTAAGAGCCTTATCAAGGATCCTTATAAAATGTTCTGTGGCTAATATGAATCTAAAGGCTGGTAACAAAATCACATTTTATCTTAATTTCATTAGGATAAATGGTAACCTTTAAGGTAAGAATACTCAAAATCATTAAGACTTTATGAAACAAAATCATAGCCCGCTTAGATAGCTGTGACCAGAAATGTAATTCTAAAATTACAGAAAATATGATGCTCCTGTAGCAGAGAGGAGAATTCACTTGCTCTGTCCCCTAGGCTGAAGTGCAGTGGCACAATCTTGGCTCACTGCACCCTGCCCCTCCCAGGTTCAAGTGATTGTCCTACCTCACCCTCCCAAGTAGCTGGGATTACAGGCATGTGCCACCACGCTTGGCTAATTTTTGTAGTTTTAGTAGAGACAGGGTTTCACCATGTTGGCCAGGCTGGTCTCGAACTCCTGACTTCAGGTGATCCACCCTCCTTGGCCTCCCAAAGTGCTGGGATTACAAGCGTGAGCCACCGTGCCCAGCCAAGACACTTCTTAAGTAGAAAAATAAATATATAATTTTAGTTTTCCTTAGTTTAATAATTAGCTATTCCCTATAAAATAATCACAAAATATGCAAACCCTTGGTTTTCATTATTTTGTCTTTGTTCCTTATATTTAAAGTGAATTGTGCCATTTTATTATATGTTAACTAAGGCTATAATATCATTATTTGATATTGTAATCAACATAATAGTATTCACATGTTTTTTATTGAAATAATTCAATCTAATAATTATATAATCACTAATATCACAATAAATTTGTCATTTAATATATAATATTTAACTCATCTATTTGCTTTGTACCAAGTGTGTGATATTTCCCCCTGAGATGACCAGGATGCTTGTGACTGTGGAATTCAGTATGAGATTCCACGGGCACTTGATTTCCCTTTGTTCTCCGTTGGAAATAAGCTATATAAAGAATAAAACTGTTCAAGTCTACTACTGTTTCTACTGAAACAGAACATCTCTGACACCAGATATGTGGGTTTTTCACATCAAGAAATTTCCCAATTTTCTGCAGACACCAGCTGAGTGCCCTACAATTTAATTCAATTCTGGCACTGACTACCCAGAATTGACGCAGACACTACAGGTTAAGGACTCAGTCCCACAAGATTGCCCCCGACTTCAAATAAAAATCACAAATAGTAGGTACCCAGGTTACCCACACTTTTGTCCAACTTGGCTACAATTTGGGGGTTCCCATGACTCCCTCCTTAGGTTTGATAATTTAACAGCTCACAGAACTCAGGGAAACACTGTACTTATTGTTACCAGTTTGTTATAAAGAATATTATAAAGTACACAAATGAACAGCCAGATGAAAAGGTATGTAAGGTGAGGTCTCGAAGTGTCCAGAGTGCAGGACCTTCTGTCCCCATGGTGTTTGGTGTGCACCATCCTCCAAACATGTGGATACATTCACCAACTCGGAAGCTCTCTGAATCCTATTGCTAATGGTTTGTTTTTATGGAGGTTCCATTGCATAGGTATGGTTGATTAAATTTGGCCATTGGAGATTGACTCAATCTTCAGCCCCCCTCCCCTCTATGGAGGTGTGGTGGATCTGAAAGTTTAAATTCTCTAATCACATGATTGGTTTCTCTGGCCAAGAGCTCCCATCCTGAAGCTATCTAGGGCAGGCCCCTGCCCCCACCAAGAGTCACCTCATTAGCATAAACTCAGGTTTGGTTGAAAGGGCCTTATGAATAGCAAATTATGCTCTTCTCACCTCATTATCTAGGAAATGACAAGGGTTTTATGAGCTCTGTGTCAGAAACTAGGGATGAATATTAATATATGTGTTTGTTTATATATCACAATATCAGAGTTAATTCTTTTATGCTCATTATTTAATTGAACACCTATCATGTTCAAGTCACTGAAAATAATACCAAAGTGCATGACCTTCAATGGGTTTATAATCTTGTTAGGGATATGCTGTTTCCACACAAATATCTGAAATATAGTTGATAAATCAAATACATAGAAAATAATGCAGTTAAAGTAGACAAAGAAAGTGAACTCTCACAGGTGGTAGTGGCTTACACCTGTAATCTCAGCGCTTTGGGAGGCTGAGGTGGGTGGATCATTTGAGGTCAGGAGTTCAAGATCAGCCTGGCCAGCCAACATGGTGAAACTCCGTTTCTACGAAAAATAGTAGACTGAGACTCCATCATAAAAAATAAAATAAAATTTTAAAAAAGGCCAGGCGCAGTGGCTCACACCTGTAATCCCAGCACTTTGGGAGGCCGAGGCGGGCGAATCATGAGGTCAGGAGATCGAGACCATCCTGGCTAACACGGTGAAACCCCGTCTCTACTACAAATACAAAAAATTAGCCAGGCATAGTGGCGGGCGCCTGTAGTCCCAGCTACTCGGGAAGCTGAGGCAGGGGAATGGCGTGAACCCAGGAGGCGGAGCTTGCAGTGAGCCAAGTTCGAGCCACTGCACTCCAGACTGGGCAACAGAGCAAGACTCCGTCTCAAAAAAAAAAACAAAGAAGTGTCTTTTTGTATTCAGTTTCTTGGAATTTTGCTGACCTCTCTAGCTAAAATTAACTGGCAATTTAAAAATAGCACTGTTCGGGTACCTACCAACACCCCCCATACATTGATCTTTTGCCACTATTTCTTACATTATGAGCTAAGTGAAGTGTGAAATGTGGCCTCCCCGACAAATTGTTCTTTCCAAAATCTATAGAGCTAACAAAGGTTTAATATTCAAAAGATTGTCACTACTCCTAAACTCTAGCACAGACTACCATCATCACTTGTCTCCTGGACTACAGCAACAGCTTCCACTTGTCCTCCATGAAGCAAGCAGAATGTTCTCTCTCTTACTTAAAACTCTCTCAGCCTGGGCAACATGGTGAAACCCCGTCTCTACAAAAAATTTCAAAGTTAGCCTGGAGTGGTGGTACACGCCTGTAGTCCCAGCTACTCAGGAGGCTGAGGTGGGAGGATCCCCTGAGCCCAGGGAGGTTGAGGCTGCAATGAGCCATAATCATGCCACTGCACTCCAGCCTGGGTGACAGAGTGATACCCTGTCTCAAAAAACCAAACAAACAAACAAATAACACTCTCCAGTCATGTTCCATCTCATTTAATCATGGCCTCTAACACCCGTTAATAAAACTATATAGATGCTTCTCAAGTAGCTTCCTTCTCCAGTAAATAACATACTGAACATTTCTGTCATTGGCTGAGTTAGTGTTCATCAGGTAATTAACATTTGTTTTCTGAAATTCATTTGTTTCCTTAGGAAAGACTATAAAAAAATGAGTTATTCAATTAAAGGATGCGATCTTATTTCAAAGTAATGGTGTTTAGGAAAGATATATAACTGCCTGCCCAAAGACTACAGCTCCCAAGCTCCCTTGCAACTCAGTGTGGCCTTCTGAGCAGAATTTCTCCTCTCTTGCTTCAAAGAGCATTGCTTGCCCTAAACTTCTTTTGTTTCCTTTATGCAAGCTAGAACACAGATTTGCCTGTGACCTCACTTCAACCACACGGCTTTAACGGGAAATGGCAGAGCAAATGAATGGAAAAAAACTGGGCCACTAAATTATCACAGAAAGCAGAGTTGACCTTCTAACCTGGCCCACTCACTCATACTGCATTCTTGTCAGCATTGAGGCCTGCTTCTTTTAAGGGAAATCTGGCTGGGTGCAGTGGCTCATGCCTGTAATCCTAACACTTTGGGAGGCCAAGATGGGAAGGCAACTTGAGCTCAGGAGTTTGAGACCAGCCTAGGCAACATGGCAAGACCCTGTCTCTAAGAAAAATAGAAAAATTAGCTGGGCATGGTGGTGCACACCTGTGGTCCCAGCTACTCAGGAGGCTGAGGCAGGAGAATGGGTTGAGCCTGCGAGGTCGAGGCTGCAGTGAGCCATGATCACGCCACTGTACTCCAGCCTTGGTGGCAGAGTGAGACCCTGTCTCAAAAACAAACAAACAAACAAACAAATAAATAAATAAATAAATAAAATCTAATTTGGTAAAGGAAAAATAGTATAGAAAGTTGAAAATGATTCAATGATTACTATTCATTGGTATTCTGTCTTTTAAGAATTGCTTGTCCACATTGATTTTTATTTTTACTAAATACTTAACATTTTTCTTGTCTATTCTGTTAAGCTTCATTGTTTGCCTTTCAATTCTGCTTTTGGGAAATATGTTGAAGTGTTTTATTGTCACCATTTGTAATTTTTCCATTGTAATTTGTTCCACTGAAAGTTTCCATAATGACCAGATTTTTTTTTTTTTTTTTTTTTGAGACGGAGTCTTTGCTCTGTAGCCCGGGCTGGAGTGCAGTGGCCGGATCTCAGCTCACTGCAAGCTCCGCCTCCCGGGTTTGTGCCATTCTCCTGCCTCAGCCTCCCGAGTAGCTGGGACTACAAGCGCCCGCCACCTCGCCCGGCTAGTTTTTTTTTGTATTTTTAGTAGAGACGGGGTTTCACCGTGTTAGCCAGGATGGTCTCGATCTCCTGACCTTGTGATCCGCCCGTCTCGGCCTCCCAAAGTGCTGGGATTACAGGCTTGAGTCACCGCGCCCGGCGATTTTTTTTTTTTTAAGACAGAGACAGGCTGGAGTGCAGTGGTGGGATCTCAGCTCACCACAATCTCCGCCTCCCAGGTTCAAGCGATTCTCCTGCCTCAGCCTCCCAAGTAGCTGGGACTACAGGTGCACGCCAGCATGCCCAGCTAATTTTTGTATTTTTAGTAGAGACAGGGTTTCACTATGTTGGCCAGGCTGGTCTCGAACTCCTGACTTCGTGATCCACCCACCTCAGCCTCTCACAGTGCTGAGATTACAGGCGTGAGCCACCATGCCCACCCAATGACCAGATTTTAAACTCTAAATACCATTCCTCACTAAAAAGAACCACGGCTCTTTGGGGAAAAGGCTGATTTTAAATCTGAGGCAGAGAATGTATAAGATGAGCTTAGCACATTGTCGTATATCAGAAAGCAAGGAAATTACTGAAGAGAAGTGGGCTCATGTTAAAGGACAGGAGTCAACGTGGAGAGGCCCCCAAAGACCAACTTCATCAAAGCATCTTTTCTAGTTCCTGTGGCTATGTAAAAAGTAATGCCAAACTTAGTTTAAGACATTTATTTTTCTCACAAATCTGTAGTCTGGGAAGGGTTCAGGGGGTTAGCTGGTTTCTACTCCAGTTAGCATCATTTGTGCACCTCAAAAGCTGGAGACTGAAATCTTCTGAGGGTTCATTCACTCACATGTCTGGTGCCTGAACCGGAACATTGAGGCATGGAATAATTAGGGCTCCTTAATCATTTCTGTGTACCTCTGATGTTGCTTTTCCTTATTGTCTTTTAACATGGTGGCTTCAGGGTGGTTAGATTTCACTAAACACATGTGCCCCAAGAGAGTGCCAGGCAGAAGCAATGGAGATGTGTCAATATCACATTATAGGAAGACCATGCGAGGCTGAATATATTTGTGTATCCTGCTTTGGTAAATGCAATCTATCACAGCATCATAAATAATACTATAATTGATTGACACACTTGAATATATAAAAGTCCGAATGATACTCAACCCAGAATGAAAAGACTTATTTGCCCCCTCATTGAGGTAATTATTATACCAATTCCTTAGGTAAAAATTAGTCAAGAGAGAGTTAAGTATGAATTCTTTCTTTTCCAAATGGAACTCTATTTTGGAGTAACACATAGCTCTTTCTCTCTTTCTTTCTCTCTCTCTCTCTTTCTTTCTTTTTTTGAGATGGAGTCTTGCTCTGTCGCCCAGGCTGGAGTGCAGGGGTGTGATCTCAGCTCACTGCAACCTCCCCCTCCCAGTTCATGCCATTCTCCTGCCTCAGCCTCCCGAGTAGCTGGGACTACAGGCGCCCACCACTACACCCGGCTAATTTTTTGTATTTTTAGTAGAGACGGAGTTTTCACCGTGTTAGCCAGGATGGTCTCGATCTCCTGACCTCATGATCCGCCCCACCTCGGCCTCCCAAAGTGCTGGGATTACAGGCGTGAGCTACCACGCCCAGCCGGAATAACACATAGCTCTAATTAATAAGGGGAACATTATTAGAAGAATCTTAGTTAACGAAAACAAAAACACTAACAATTGGAAAAATCACCGTTTTGCAACTTGTAATGGAGTAACTGGTTCAGACAAGAGTCAGCAATGGGTGCCAAAAGCATTGAGTGTAAGGTTGATAAAGGCACTGGATACTAATCTGCTGCTGAGTTCTTAACACACAGAATATTTACTTGTCTCAAGGGGGCGTAACTTTATAATAGAGAGATCTGGTAATTTTCCCATTTACCATTAATCTAAAGATCGATCTTAGTATCATAAAAAGTAGCACAGCTAAGTATTATACAACTCTTGATATGATAGGATATAATGTACACAGCATCACCCATGAAATACACTTGACAAAAATGTTTTATCTGACATCAGTAACAACTTTAGATCAAAATTTCCAGTATCCAGGAAATACAGTAGAGAGTTAACTAAAATTTAAATGAAACCAGAAGGAAACAATCATATAAATCCAGAAGGTAGAATTCTACCAGAAAATTGATCAGTCTCTTCAGCAAGAAAATGTAACAAAACAACAACAAAAAAAAAGTGCAAAGGGGCTGGGTGCGGTGATTCATGCCTGTAATCCCAGAACTTTGGGAGGCCGAGGGGGTGGATCACCTGAGGTCAGGAGTTCGAGACCAGCCTGGCCAACATGGTGAAACCTCGTCTCTATTAAAAATACAAAAATTAGCCGGGCGTGGTAGCAGGTGCCTGTAATCCCAGCTAGTCAGGAGGCTGAGGCAGGAGAATTGCTTAAACCTGGGAGGTAGAGGTTGCGGTGAGCTGAGATCACGCCATTGCACTCTGGCCTGGGCGACAAAGTGAGACTCCATCTTAAAAAAAAAAAAAAAAAGGCAGGAAGGAACTAACAGAGAAATATGAGCCATAGTTCACCACATATTAAGAATCATGCAGGTCGTTGACTGGATCCTGATTTGAGCAACTTGGCTGGAAAACACACTGGGGCCAACATAGGAAATCTGGATGTATACTGGGTATCAGAAGATAGCAGATAATTATTTCATTTTGTAGATGTGATCATGATAAAAGTATTGTGCTTAGTTAAGAAAAAATCCTTATTTGGCCAGGCACAGTGGCTCACACCTGTAATCCTAGCATTTTGGGAGGCCAAGGTAGGTGGATCACCTGAGGTCAGGCGTTCAAGATCAGCCTGGCCAACATGATGAAACCCTATCTCTACTGAAAAAAAAAATATATATATATATATACACACACACACACACAAAATATATATGCAAAAAAATTAAAATATCTTTATTTTAGAGATATTAAAGAACATAATGGTAAAGCAACATTATAATTTATCTCCAAATGCTTTAAAAAAATAAAGTAAATATAACAACATGTTAGCAACTGGCAAACCTAGATAAGGAATATACGGGTATTTGTTGTACTATTTCTCTATTTATTTTAATATTTGAAATGTTGCACAGTAAAATGTAATAAAACAGAACAGTTCTCCCCAAATGCAGGGATTTTCTAGGTACTCAATTCTAATTTTTCTAAATTTTGTGTTTTTGGTTTTGTTTTTTTTTTTAAATGGGGTCTCACTCTGTCACCAGACTGGAGTGCAGTGGCGTGATCACGACTCACTGCAGCCTTGACTTTCCCAGGCTCAGGTGATCCTCCCACCTCAGTTGTTGTATTTTTAGTAGAGATGGGGTTTCACCATGTTGCCCAGACTGGTCTCGAACTCCTGGGCTCATGCTATCTGTCCGCCTCGGCCTCCTAAAGTCCTTGGATTACAGGTGTGAGCCACCGCGCCTGGCCTGGTTTTATTTATTTATTTCTAACCATTTAACATTTAATTTAAACTACCAGGAAGTTTTTTTGGAGTGTTTTGTCTTTCTCCAGTTACCAAATGAATCGTCCTAGAAAATTTATTAAATAGTTTCTCTGCACCGGGTGCGGTGGCTCACACGTGTAATCCTAGCACTTTGGGAGGCTAAGGTGGGTGGATCACCTGAGGTCAAGAGTTCAAGAGTTCAAGACCAGCCTGGCCAACATGGTGAAATACCGTATCTACTAAAAATTAAAAAATTAGCCAGGCGTGGTGGCACACGCCTGTAATCCCAGCTACTTGGGAGGCTGATGCAGGACAATCACTTGAATCCAGTGGGATGGAGGTTGCAGTGAGCCGAGATCACACCACTACACTCCAGTCTGGGCAACAGAGAAAGAATTTGTCTCAATAAATAAATAAATAAATAAAGTGTATGCCCCCAGTTGTTACACCTCTTTTGTTTTCTATTAAGTTATTGATATATCAGAGTCTATCTCTGAAATAACTATTCCATTGATTTGTCTGTACCAGTGTCATTTTCATTTAATCATTATAGCCTATGTAGTGATGAACCAACCTTCTCTTTCTAATTTTCAAAGTCATTATTGTCTATTTATTTTTCTAGGTGATTTTTGGAATTTGCCCCCAGTCCCACAAAAATACCACAGGTGTTTTTGTCTTCTTGTTTTCTACTGAGTTTTCATTAAAATTGAATTGGGAAGAATTATCATCCCTACAATACTGACAACTAATACTTAATCCCATTTAAATTTTAAGAGCTGAAATTTGTATTTCTTCTTTGTATTGTGTTGTAATTTGCTTTCTTTAAATTCTCCAACCACACTGGTTTTAGTTCTGCTCTCTGGAGTGACATAATATTTGATTACTCCTTCTTTCACATAATGAGAGAGAGTAATTATGCTCCCACTTTATTCAGCCATTTCCTATTTGACATGATTTTTGCTCTCTTCATCATCCTGCTCACCCACTTCCGGATATGATCCACTTTGTCAATATTTCCTCTTGAAATATGGAACCCAGATCTAAGGACTCAAGACTCCAAATGTGTGTGGTCTGAGAATCACAAAGAAGTGGGATGATTATTTCCCTTACTCCGGACACTCAGCTGTTATTAATGCAGTGTAGATTCGTGTCCCCATGTCTTGGCAGTACTCTTCACTATTGGCTCACATTGAGCTTGCAGTCAACCAAAATCACTAGAACTTTCTCACTGACTGTTCTTAAAATAGACCTTCATTTTCTTGAACATAAGCACATGAATGCTAAATTATTTGAATATATATGGTTATACAAATCCTGATGAGATTTCATCTTTTCAATATTGGTTTACCATTTCAGCCCAATTAAAAATCCCAATTCTATGTTTCAAAGCATTAAAACTTAGTCATCTGCAAATTTAATAAACATGTCTTTTTTTGGCCTCACCCACAGTCTGAAAAAGAGCAAAGGGCCAAGTCCTATAACAAAGCAACCAAATGCTGTTTCTGGGGGATTGCCCAAGGCCAGGTTGAAACAGTGGATTTTCAGCATTTCTTTATTAACTAGGAGACCTATGAAAGAAAAGACCAAGGTTTCTTTGATCTCATTTGCTCTTTGTGAACCCAAACTTATTCCTACTGATTATTTCTCCCTAATCTAAGTATTCACAAACTACCTATTTTAAAATATAGTCTAAATGTTGCTGACGACTAATGTGAAAGAAACCCAAGTGTACATCAAAATCCAAATTTTACCCCCTTTCTAAAAACATCAATAAAATTCACCATCACCCAGAACCTTTGCCATTCTCCAGCTCTCCTCAAAGAATAGTAACTGTTCTGTGCATTCTCATTGTTCTGCCATATTCTTCCTTACAACCTGAAACTGTGAACTCTTTATGAGACTTAAATGCACTTCTGTGAGGGTATCTGCATACGTGTTGGTCTCCTCAAGCAGATTTTTAGTTCCTTAAAAACAATACGAAGTCTCATTCAGTTCAATTCAACTGACACTTAATGAGTTTCAGGTATTTTAATAGCAACACTGATAGGAGACAGGAAGGCCCCTACAAAAGAATGACAGGAACAGAGTTGCAGCACAGCACAGTGTGCCTAGAGACTAGAAACAGTTCTACACTGCTTAACTGAGATGTATGGAGCAGCAGGAAATGAGGATGCAGAGGTAGTTAAAAGAGAGCTCCATCAGACAGGGCCTTGGAAGCCATGCTAATAAACACCAGCTTTATCTGATACAAGACAGTTAGAAACGGGCCACCCAAGACCCAGATTATTCCCCTGAAGACTCCTTTTGTTTTCCCAGCACACTCTTAAACAAAGAAAAGAGGATTCCTCAAAAGACTAAAAATGGAACCGCCATAAGACCCAGCAACCTCACTGCTAAGTATACATCCAGAAGAAAGGAGATCAGTATGTATATTTTTTCATTTTTTTCTTTTTTGAAACAAGGTCTCACTCTGTCACCTAGGCTGGAGTACAGTGGCGTCATCATGGCTCACTGCAGCCTCAGCCTCCCTGGGCCCAAGTAAACCTCCCACCTCAGCCTCCCCAAGCAGCTGGGACTACAGGCATGTGCCACCATGCCTGCCTATTTTTTTTTATTTTTTGTAGAGACGGGGTCTTGCCATGTTTCCCAGGCAGGTCTCAAACTCCTGAGATCAAACAATCCTGCCTCAGCCTCCCAAAGTGCTGGGATTACAGGCATGGGCACCACACCTGGCCTGAAATCAGTATATTGAAGAGATATCTGCACTCCCATGTTTATTACAGCACTGTTCACAATAGCCAAGATTTGGAATCAACCTAAGTATTCATCAGTGGATGAATGGATACAGAAAATGCAGTATATATAAGCACAGTGGAGTAGTATTCCAGCATAAGAAGAACGAAATCCCTGTCATTTGCAACAACATGGATGGAACTGGAGAACATTATGTTAAGTGAAATGAACCAGGCACAGAAAGACAAATTTCACATGTTCTCATTCATATGTGGGAGGTAAAAATTAAAACAATTAAATGGAGAGTAGAACGATCATTACCAGAGGCTAGGAAGGATAGCGTGAGGGGCGGAAATGTGGGGATGGTTAATGGGTGCAAAAATATATTTAGAGAGAATAAATAAGATCTAGTTTTGATAACACAATAGGATTACTATAATCAACAATAATTTATGGTATATGTTTAAATAACTAAAAGACAGGAATGTTGGAATGTTTCTAACACAAAGAAATGATGAATGCTTGAGGTAATGAATACCCTGGTTTCTCTGATGTGATTATTACACATTGTATGCCTGTATCAAAATATCACATACACCCCATAAATATATACACCTATTTTGTACCTACAATAATTAAAAGTTTAAAATTTTTTTTAATGAAGATACAAAAATCTACATGTGGCCGGGCACAGTGGCTCACATCTATAATCCCAGCACTTTGGGAGGCCGAGGCAGGCAGATCACGAGGTCAGGACTTTGAGATCAGCCTGACCAACATGGTGAAACCCCATCTCTACTAAAAATACAAATATTAGCTGGGAGTGGTGGCACGTGCCTATAATCCTAGCTACTCAGGAGGCAGAGGCAGGAGAATCGCTTGAACCCGGGAGGCAGAGGTTGCAGCGAGCCGAGATCGCGCCATTGCACTCCAGCCTGGGTGACAGAGCTAGACTTTGTCTCAAAAAAAAAAAGAAATTCTGCATGCCTATCTACTTTGTCACAGTCCCTACACCCTTGTTGTTTTACACCACCCCAGGAACATTGGCTCTTGAAGAAATGAACCCTTGTCTAGCTTATTTATGACAAGTGCCTAGATGGGTGCCTGGTGCATAGTGAGCACCAAAAAGGATCTGTTGACTGACTTGTTGGCCTGGCCCATTTTGGTTCACGTTACCTGGTACAAAGGTAGGCAACCACTAACAACTGCCTCAAACACCTTCTGGTTTCCTCTCACTTCATAAAAATGTATGAAGCTTAGTTGTAAAATTTCATTTTTTTAAAGAATTTCCCATTTCTCTGGCACCTGCTTGTCTTTCAATATCCTCATGCTGCAATTATACGTGTCTTTCATTTGAATTTTTGAGGACTAATTTTCCTACAAACAGTGTTCTGACTCAGCCCAGCCCTCCTTTCCATGGCTACTTCGCATTCAGGGATGATCTGGTCACACCCTTCCTCAGTGCTAGTCACTTGTACATCTCCAACCTATTCTTTCTGGGTGTTCAGAAAAAAGTTCTGATTAACCATTCTGATTGGTTCTTCACCATTCTGTGAGGCTAAATTGGCAGCAAAGTTAGTTGAGGCTCATCAAATGCTTTGTTTTCAGCAGAACAAGACTACCAGAAGTTACATCTACCAATTTTTGTGTCCAGGTTGCTGTTTTTTTTTTGTTAAGGGGTCACAATTCATTAGCCAGGCTAGAGTGCTGTGGCACAATCATGGCTCACGACAGCCTTGAACTCCTGGGCTCAAGCAATCCTCCTGCCTCGGCCTCCAGAGTATCTAGTATTACAGGTGTGTGTGCCACCATGCCTGGCTAGTTTTTTTGTTTGTTGTTTTCATAGAGACAGGGTCATGCTGTGTTGCCCGGGTGAGTCTTGAACTCCTGGCCTCAAGCAATCTCCTGCCTCACATGTTCCAATTTATATTTGCATTTATATTTGGAAAATATCATCCATGTCCTCTATATCAGTCTTGAATTCTTGGCTTCAAGCAATCCTCCCACCTCACATGTTACAGTTTATATTTAGAAAATATCATCCATGTCCTCGATATCTTCTGGCATTCTATATAACAAGCTCCCTCAATGAGTTACATTGTGTTTTGCTCTCTTGTTATCTATATGCAAATGCTCATCACTCTTGACTTCCTCAATTCTTGTCGAAGGAGGTAGCATCTTGAAATGCAGTGCTAATGCCACCATAGCCCTGTCCCTTCATACACTCTTACATATGCCCATAAATAGAAAATCAAACAACTATCCCATCAGAGCTGCTTCTCTTGAACAAAGTATTGTTTTAAAAACTGTGAGATTGGTCATACGTCAATGATTATAAAAGCTACAATGTATATAAGGGGCTTCATTATACTATTGTCTCTATTATACTCTTTGGCTATAAGGGGCTTCATTATACTATTCTCTATTATACTATTTGGAAATTTCAATATTAAAAATATTTTTAACTCTTTGCAAAATTATCATTTTATTTATTTATTCAACAAACATCCACTGATGAAACATGCTAAACAATACAGAGATGATTAAGACATAGTCTCTATATAGGGTTCTATATAGGGTTACTAAATAAAATACAAGAGGCCTGCCTTGTTGAATTTGAATTTAGATAAACAATAGTATATTTTTTAGTATAAGTATGTTCTGCAAGTAGAAATTCTGAAATCAGTTTCACAGAGTTGAGATCAAGATGTCGACAGGACTATGCTCCCTCCAGAAGCTCTAGAGGGAGAATCTGCTCCTTGCCTCTTCCAGTTTCTGGTGGCAGCCAACATTCTTTGACTTGTGGCTGCATCCATTACTCCAGTCTTCAAGGCCTCCATTTTCAAATCTCGATCTACTCCTCCTTCCCCTAGCCTTCTCTTCTGTGCTTGTGTCAAACTGCCCTTCTGCCTGCCTCCTATAACGACACTTGCCTATTGCTTATAAAGTAGGCTTTTAGGGCCCACCTGGATAATCCAGTATAATCTTGCCATATCAAGATCCTTAATTACATTTGCGAAGACCCTTTTCCAAGTAAGGTGACATTTAAGGGTTCCTGGAATTAGGACCTGATACCTTTGAGGACCATTATTCAGGCTACTATGGATGCTATATAGATAACTACTACTACATATCTACTACTATGATAGATATTCTCCAGGGAATACTGGAGAAACTTGAAAGGAGATCAAAGAAGAGGCAGATGTCAAGACAGGCTTCCTAAATCAGTGGTGTCAGAGAATATAAATCACTAAAACAGCAATTATAACAATAGCCAGTAATCGGACCAATCAGAACAGACAGGCTACAAATAACCACTGCAGCCTACCTGTGAGTATCAGTTCAACATCAGTCTTGATAACAGATGTAATGTTGGATGCTTGCTAGACATATAGGGTTACCAAATAAAATACAAGATAATAAATAAGAAGTATCAACTGGATGACAAAAATCATTTGCACACAATTCCTAACATATCACCTGGGGAGGAATCATGGGCAGGAAGATTGCCCCATATAGTTTGAGGCATATCATTTTAGTTTTTGTTTTTAACTCCTATGTTGTCTACATTGCACTTCAAAAAAAGTCTACATTGCCTGTCATTTCAATTATTTTTTTCAACTCAATTTGCACAAAATCGCTACTCAATTATTTACTTAATAATTTTAATTTTTTTCATAAAAGTAAGTTGCTTTGTGCAAAAAAAGCATAGCAGTATAAGGTTATATAAAGTAATAATTCTCTTCTCCTCCACCTAATCCCAGAGATAAGCACATCAACAGATACATCAAGGGCTTTGTCTGTGAATACGTAAATTTGCATATATAAAATATAAATACATATATTGAAATCAACGGGAAGGAGCAAGCATTATCCTGCTGGTGGAAATGATAAAACAGTGCACCCTCTGCCCATTATGCTCCCAAGAAGCAGCAAGCTGCATGCTCCTTCCTTTTGTACTTTTTGGATCCAGTTCCACAGGAAATATCTCTAATTCATAAATTCTTAATTCCACAGTGGCATCCTAAAAGAGGACTGGCAAGAAGAGCAGCAATTCAAATATGAACAACAGCTTCCTCCAATCTCCCTCTAAACTTTTCACCCTGAAAGCTTCCTCGGTTGTCGCACAAACGCCTCAAATCTAAACCACCTAAAATTGAACTTGTCATCTTCCTCAAGAAACCTGCCACTCATCATGTTTCTCCATCTCACCTAGTGGCCCAAGCTGGAAACCAGGAAGTGACCCTTTTCCCCCACATCCTGTAACATCAAAAGTCACCAGATCCTGGAAAATATCACACAAATTTATAAATTTTTCTAATTACTGAATTATTGCAAAAAAAAAAAAAATCAAGAATGGTCTCCCAGACCTTCACCTCACCCTCCTCTTAATCGTACTCTGTACTGCAGCTAGAGTTATCGTTCCAGAACATAAATTTCATTATGATACATCTTTCTTCAAGCACTTTAATGGATCTTCATTGCTCTCAAAATAGAGTCCTGAAGAGCGTTTATAACATCCTAGTTGAGAGCTCTCCTGCTATCTCTCTGCTTCATCTCTCACCCTCACAATCTTTTCTCAAACCACACTCATCTTTTTTTATTTTCCTAAGTTTGCATGCTTACCCATGCTAGAACTCTCTATGTACTGTTTTTTCCAAGAAAGACTTTTCTTTTTCTTTACTTAGCTGACTCCCATTCAATTCAAGGTTTTAACTTAGTTATCAGCTGCTCCAGGAAGCCTTGCCCTAATCCCCTTAGCTTAAGTTAGGGGTCTCTTTTTCTGTAACCACAGCATCCTGCGCCTTCTCTGTCATTTATTAACACTTAGCAATTATAATTGCCTGTTCACTTGTCTCCCACCACCACTAGACCACAGGATCAGTTCACCTTTGTATTATCAGGACCAAGCACAGTACTAAGGACGTGGTAGGATCTCAATAAATAGTTGTTAAGTAAGTAGAAAGAGTAATGCAGATCCTCCGGAGCAAGGTACTACGTATACATTTATCTTCAGGAAGGCAGTTCAGTGCATGGCTTCACTATAATGAACAAAATGATAGCATGATTTTTACAGCATTTTGTTGACTACTGGGAAATAATTTGCATTGAAGACACATGAATCCCACACACAAAAAATAAGCACATTCTCCCTGCCTCTGCAGGAAGGAAATCAGACTATGATTCAGTTGCCAATGTATGCCCTCCTCATTCTGAATTCACACAGAAGGCAGAAGCAGTAATGTCACTACAGAGTTAACTGACTATCTTGGTGTCCTACATAATTCTGTCATAACCATAGTGCGATGAATAGTTTCTCAGCTTTGCAGGTTCAGAAGCTCAATTTTATTACTTCATTTGAAAATGAAAAGCCGGCTGGGCGCGGTGGCTCCCGTATGTGATCCCAGCACTTTGGGATGCCGGGGTGGGTGGATTTCCTGAGGTCAGGAGTTCGAGACCAGCCTGGCCAACATGGTGAAACCCCGTCTCTACTAAAAATACAAGGCCGGGCGCAGTGGCTCACGCCTGTAATCCCAGCACTTTGGGAGGCCGAGGCAGGCGGATTACGAGGTCAGGAGATCGAGACCACCCTGGCTAACACGGTGAAACTTCTTCTCTACTAAAAATACAAAAAATTAGCCGGGCCTTGTAGTCCCAGCTACTCGGGAGGCTGAGGCAGGAGAATGACGTCAACCCGGGAGGCGGAGCTTGCAGTGAGCCAAGAGATCGCGCCACTGCTCTCCAGCCTGGGCGACAGAACGAGACTCCGTCTCAAAAAACAACAAAAAACTAGCTGGCTGTGTTGGCGGGCGCCTGTAATCCCAGCTACTCCGGAGGCTGAGGCAGGAGAATGGCTTCAACCCAGGATGCGGAGGTTGCAGTGAGCCGAGATTGCGCCATTGCACTCCAGCCTGCGCCATTGCACTCCAGCCTGGGGAAGAAGAGCGAAACTCCATCTCAAAAAAAGAAAGGCGGGGGGAGGGGACGGGAGGAGAGGGGAGGGGAGGGGAGCACTGAGGCTGACTTTCTCAAAAGGGGTTCTTCATTTGAACACAGAACACAAAAAATTGAGTGACTACTTATCAATTCTCCCAACAATAGCAAATAATTGGTACCATTCTAGATACAGAGAGAAGTTAATTCATTACATGCAGTGAATACCTTACAGCTATGAGGACTTATTTCACTCCCAGAACTCCAGAGGGCCTGAATCATATGAAGTAAATTCCTGTGAGATATAAATATAGCATACACACACACACACGCTAGATCGGTACTATATCTCACTACACTAGTATATATACTACGTACATATACTAATGTAAAGGAAAATGCATGTCGGCAAAACTAGAATACAGTAACATTGCTAATCATAATGTAGGTTGAAAAAATGTAGTCTGAAGAGTGGAAGGGTTAGATGTTTTTAAAGGATACTTTAGGCCAGGCGCCGTAGCTTACGCCTGCAATCCCAGCACTTTGGTAGGTCATGGTGGGTGGATCACAAGATCAGGAGATCGAGACCAGCCTGGCCAATATGGTGAAACCCCGCCTCTACTAAAAATACGAAAAAAAAAAAAAAAAAATTAGCAGGGCATGGTGGCACATGCCTGTAATCCCAGCTACTTGGGAGGCTGAAGCAGGAGAATGGCTTGAATCCGGGAGGTGGAGGTTGCAGTGAGCTGAGATCGCGCCACTGCACTCCAGCCTGGGTGACAGAGCGAGACTCCATCTCACAAAAAAAAAAAAAAAGAAAGGATATTTTAACTGACCTGTCATATCCTGCTGATTCAGCCTTCCTCCCTTGAGAGAGGCCAGGATATGAGCTCTTGGAGAGAAGGAACCACATTTGTCTTAACTCCAAATTTTGCTGAAATTTGAACTCCTAATAATTAACATTGTACATGGCATATACTCCATTTCATTGACCCAATGAATGGATGGATGAATAAGTTGTGTTATACTGCTTCCTAGCTTCTTTTCTATAGGTAGTTAATTGTACAAGTGTTGTGTGGATTCTTGTTCATTCTTTCAACAAGAACCTTCTATGTGAGTGAATCCTAGGCTAGGAACTGAGACAGGTTATGTATTATACATCAGAATTCATGTTATTAAGGATTAGTCTACTATTTTACACATATTACTTATTATTTAAAAAAACAAAATGTAGGCAGGGCGCGGTGGCTCACTCCTGTAATTCCAGCACTTTGGGAGGCTGAGGCGGGCAGATCACCTGAGACTAAGAGTTACAAGACCAGCCTGGCCAAAAAGGTGAAACCCCATCTCTACTAAAAATACAAAAGTTAGCCAGAAATGGTGGCATGCACCTGTAATCCCAGCTACTAGAGTGGCTGAGGCAGGAGAATTGCTTGAACATGGGAAGCGGAGGTTGCAGTGAGCCAAGATCGTGCACTCCAGCCTGAATGACAGCGAGACTTCATCTCAAAAAAATAAAATAAAATAATAAAAATAAATGAATAAAAATTTTAAAAGAAAGGAAAAAGTGTTGGAGAAGATGTAAAGTTGGAACTCCTGTAAACTGCTGGTAGAAATATAAAATGGTGCCACTACCCTAGAAAACAGTATGGAGGTTCCTCAAAAATTAAAAATGAAATTATGATATAATCCAGCCATTCCATTTATGGGCACGTGCCAGAAAGAACTGGAAGCAGGCACTCGAACAGGTATGTATGTACCCATGTTCATAGCAGCATTATTCACAATAGCCATTTGCCCATTGAAGCAACACAAGTGTCCTTCAATGGGTAAATAAATAAAATAAAATGTGGTATATATATACAATGGAATGTTATCCAGCTTTACAAAGGAAGGAAATTCTAACATCTGCTACCTTGTGGATGAATCTTGAAGACATTATACTAAGCAAAATAAGCCAGTCACAAAAGGGCAAATAAGGTATGGCTCCATTTATATGAGGTACCTAGAGTAGTCAAACTTGTAGAGACAGAAAGCAAATGGTGGTTGCCAGGGTCTGGGGGATAGGGAGTTATTTTTTAATGGGTATAGAATTTCAGTTTTGCAAGATGAAAAAAGATCTGAAGACAGATAGTGGTAATGGTTGCACAACACTGTGAATCTACTTAATGCCACTGAACTGTACACTTTAAAATGGTTAAAATGAGATCCATGCCAGGGGCACTAGGCACCATCAGACCTACCATGGACAAGCCAAGACAATGGTACCAACCTGAGTAAGTCAGATGGCCAGTCCTGGCACTACCACACCCTTGTGGTACACCAGTGGGGCTAAAGATACCATGCTATGCATGAGGATGTGACCGAATGGACTCTACTTTTACGCAAAGTTATCAAGCAGATGAGTCACAACTAATATAGGTACAATTGATCATGTTGCTCATAGAAAATCAATAATTGTAAAAACTATTTCTGTCATTCACACTGTCAGGTTCAAAAATGAACTGTAAAGAAATATTACTATCAAGTTTGGTTAAGCTAAATGCCAAGATTTATAAACTTGATGACTTAAGTTTCCTCGGCCAGAATATTACAGATGCTGTGGAAGCAGTACACCTTGATGAGCTTCCTACAGACATTCCAGGGACCAAAGGAAACTTTGACCTAGTCAGACATGTTTCCTTGGTTGACCGTCCTGGCCATGATATATTGATGGCTACTTTGTTGAACGGTACAGCAGTGATGGATGTGACCCTTCTGTTGATAGCTGGCAATGAATCTTGTCCTCAACCTCAGACTTTTCTGACTACCTGGCTGCCATAGATACTATGAAGCTGAAACATACTTTCATTCCATAAAATAAAATTAATTTGGTAAAAGAAAGTCAGGCTAAAGAACAGTATGAACAGATCCTTCAATTGTATTAATATAAAGTAGAGTAGCAGAAGAGCCTCCTATTATTTTCATTTCTGCTCAGCTGAAATACAATCCTGAAGTTGTCCGTGAGTACACAGTAAAGAAAATTCCAGCCAGGCACAATGGCTTACACCTGTAATCCCAACACTTGGGGAGGCCGAGGCGGGCGGATCACCTGAGGTCAGGAGTTCGAGACCAGCCTGACCAACATGGAGAAACCCCATCTATACTAAAAATACAAAAAAAAAAAAAAATTAATCGGGCATGGTGGCACATGTCTGTAATCCCAGCTACTCAGGAGGCTGAGGCAAAAGAATCACTTGAACCCGGGAGGTGGAGGTTGAGGTGAACTGAGATCATGCCATTGCACTCCAGCCTGGGCAACAAAAGCGAAAATCCATCTTAAAAAAAAGAAAAGAAAATTCCGGCCGGGCGCGGTGGCTCAAGCCTGTAATCCCAGCACTTTGGGAGGCCGAGACGGGCGGATCACGAGGTCAGGAGATCGAGACCATCCTGGCTAACACGGTGAAACCCCGTCTCTATTAAGAAATACAAAAAAACTAGCCGGGCGAGGTGGCGGGCGCCTGTAGTCCCAGCTACTCGGGAGGCTGAGGCAGGAGAATGGCGTGAACCTGGGAGGCGGAGCTTGCAGTGAGCTGAGATCCGGCCACTGCACTCCAGCCTGGGCGACAGAGCGAAACTCCGTCAAAAAAAAAAAAAAAAAGAAAAAAAAAAAGAAAATTCCAGTACCTCCAAGAGACTTTACTTCAGAACCCCAACTTATTGTTGGGGTTCCTTTGATGTTAACAAACCTGGCTGTGATATTGACAATATCACCCGGGAGTACAACTGGTGGCAGTATTTTAAAAGGCGTATTAAAGGTGGTCCAGGAGACAGGAGTCAGACCTGGTATTGTTCCCAAAAATAGTGAAGGAAAACTTGTGTAAAACAACCATTTCCAAACTTGTAACACTTTTTGCAGAATACAATGATCCTCAGCACACTGCTCCAGGGAGTCTTACTGGAGTTGGAACAAAAATGTACCCAGCGTTGGCAGAATGGCAGGACAGGTGCTTGGTACAGTTGGAACTGTACCTAAGATCGTCACAGGACCGGAAATGTCCTATTTACTTTTTAGACAGCTTCTAGGTGTATGTATAGAAGAAGGCAAAAAAGCAGAAAAAGTACAAAAGCTGTCCATGAATGAAGTTCTTATAGTAAACACAGGATCTCTGTCTACAGGAAAAAGAGAGTGCAGTCAAAGATGATTTGGGTAAAATAGTTCTCACTAATTCTGTGTGCACAAAAGTAGGAGAAAAAATTGCCCTTAGCCAAAGAGTTGAGAAACATTAGCATTTAATTTGTTGAGATCAGATAGGAAGAGGAGTAGCCGTGAAGCCAACAGTAGATGACAAGTGCAGAATTACAGTTAAATAACACAGTTGGGCGAAGTCAGAATTTCTCTTAGTAACCTGGGGGTGTATTTTCAAAGCAAAATGAGGGAATACCTTTCACAGCTCATTACCTTTGTAGAAACTGTCAGGTGATCCTCATGTTTTGTGATGAAAATTTAACTCCTTATACTTAAAGAGTAGGATATATAATTATGTCAAAAACGGTATGTTGATCAATTTAATATACATTTTAGCAGACATTGATCATTGTTAAACACTTTCAGATTTGTACTTCTTATTTTTTTTTTTTTTTTTTTTTTTTTGAGACGGAGTCTCGCGCTGTGTCACCCAGGCTGGAGTGCAGTGGCGCGATCTCGGCTCACTGCAAGCTCCGCCTCCCAGGTTCACGCCATTCTCCTGCCTCAGCCTCCGAGTAGCTGGGACTACAGGCGCCCGCCACCACGCCCGGCTAGTTTTTTGTATTTTTAGTAGAGACGGGGTTTCACCATGTTAGCCAGGATGGTCTCGATCTCCTGACCTCGTGATCCACCCGCCTCGGCCTCCCAAAGTGCTGGGATTACAGGCTTGAGCCACCGCGCCCGGCCCAGATTTGTACTTCTATGCAGTTTTGAAATGAAATTGCTTGTTACAACAGGTCTTTGTTGTATCACACATACCACTGGACTTATTTGAAATAAAGTTTTATTTTAAAAAAAGAAAAGAAAAGAAAAAAGGTGGCCAGGTGTGGTGGCTCATGCCTGTAGCCTTAGCACTTTGGGAGGCCAAAGTGAGAGGATTGCTTGAGGCCAGAAGTTTGAGACAGCCTGAACAACATGGTGAGAACCCATCTCTATTTAAATTGAAAAAATATTTAATAGTTAAAAAGGCAAGTTTTACAATATGTATGTGTATATATCTATATATGATATATAATATGCATGTCTATATATAATATATATTATATGCGTGTGTGTGTGTGTGTGTGTATATATATATATGTATACTTTTTTTTTTTTAAAGGCAGAATTTCGCTCTTGTTGCCCAAGCTGGGGTGCAATGACACAATCTCGGCTCACCGCAACCTCCACCTCTTGGGTTCAAGCAATTCTCCTGCCTCAGCCTCCCAAGTAGCTGGGATTACAGCCATGCACCACCACGCCAGGCTAATTTTGTATTTTTAGTAGAGACGGGGTTTCTCCATGTGGGTCAGGCTGGTCTTGAACTCCCAACCTCAGGTGATCTGCCCACCTCAGCCTCCCAAAGTGCTAGGGTTACAGGTGTGAGCCACCACACCTGGCCATGATATGTATATTTTATCACAAATATTTTAAAAATTCATCTCAGCCAGATGTTGTGGCTCATGTTTGCAGTTCCAGAACTTTGGGAGGCTGAGGAAGGCGGACCACTTGATCCCAGGAGTTGGAGACTAGCCTGGCCAACATGGTGAAATTCCAATTCTACAAAAAAATACAAAAATTAGCTGGGCATGGTAGTGTACACCTGTAGTCCTAGCTACTCCCAGAGTCTGAACTGGGAGGATCGCCTGAGCTGGGGAGGTCGAGGATGCAGTGAGCCATGATCGCACCACTGCACTCCAGCCTGGGCAACAGAGTAAGAACCTGTCTCAAAAAAAAAAAAAAAAAAAAAAAATTAGCCGGGCATGGTGGCAGGCGCCTGTAATCCCAGCTACTCAGGAAGCTGAGGCAGGAGAATCACCTGAACCCGGGGGGCAGAGGTTGCAGTGAGCCGAGATCGCATCACTGCACTCTAGCCTGGGTGACAGAGCAAGACTCCGTCTCGGAAAAATTAAAAAAAAAAAAAATTAATCTAGTTCTCCTTTCTCATCCTGTACCTGGATCTTGACATTTATCTAACTTTAGAGTCTGTAGGTCTTGTTCATCTTTCACTGAGAGAAATAGTTATACACTTTACCTGAGCACTGAGACTCCGTGAGCAACTGGGGCCACTCTTGGGTTACCTTTCCCTGGAATGAGGGCTGGTTATCATCATGTCAAGTCTCTGAGTAACATATCCAAACATGAATCTCCGAGGAATCTAGTTTAATTAGCTTTACACTGAAGTTAGAGTAGGGGTTAGGGATGGGTCACATTGGAGAGTGGTAATCTCAATCTCTCTTCTACATTTATTGGAAAATAACATCCACAGATAAGATGGCTTCTGGGGTTGCTCTCTGTCCCTACTTCTATTATTGCAAAGTTTAGTCTCCAAAGGAATCCAAAAGAAGTCCAATTAGATTGTAGGGGAAAGAGAGAGAATTAAAAATTATGCAGCATGTACCACATACTGCTATTGTTGCTTGACATTCATTACTTCATTTGATTTTCATAACAAACATGTTATCATCTTTGGACTAGGAGCCAAATCTAGTTATTTTCTGACTCTACAGTCCAGGCTCATTCTATTCTATTATGCTCGCAGTTGCCTAGAGTCCATTTCTGTCACTGCCTCCTCCTGGAAAGAGCTGTGTTACCCTAAAATCAAAAATCTATAGCCAAGCTTTTATGTTGGCAGGCAAATGAGACTCCTGGCAGCAAGTTTACCCTTTGATGAAAGCACTTGATACTGATTCCCTGTTAAAATAGTTTGGGGAGGAGGAAGAGAAGGGGGAATGGCAGAATAAGTGCTTCTTCATCTCTGCATTCAGCACCTCCCTTGGCTCAAAAAAGAAAACACAGCAACCAACTCATATAGACGAAAGAAATTAAACCTGATGCCTGAAAATCACTAAGTGTAAATTTAGGCTTACATATAGACCTTGTTGACTTAATCATACCTAAATTGCTTTTCCAGAAGTATTTGTCATGGGATTATTTTACTTTATTAGCTAGGAATAGACAAAGCAATAAACACATAAGATAACTACATACTCTGCTTCTATTAATCACTTAATCAGCTATCTCCCAACAAATGATCTGATTCTTCATCCAAACAAGAAAACTTGTCTATCAAAATACTACTTTAAGGACATCAAATCCTTACAAATAAAATCTTAATACACATCAATGAATTTTGTAAGACATTCAAGTTAGAAATCTGAGCAAATAAACTAGTAACTGCATGAAAACTTTCCAAAGGATTTTCATAATCTTTTATAGCTTATCTTAAATTGAAATTCACATCTTGTCACAAAAGCACTTGAGAGTTCTGTGTGTGCATTGTAAAATGTCTTCTAACACACTGGATGGGAGTAAAGTCAACAATTAGTTACTCTATAAACCAAATAAAATGTGATTATGGAGTGCTGAGGAGCTGCTTGTTACTCAATGGAGAAAATTATTGGCTGGGTGCGGTGGCTCACGCCTGCAATCCCAGCACTTTGGGAGGCCGAGGCAGGCAGATCACTTGAGTTCAGGAGTTCCAGATCAGTCTGGGCAACATGGTGAAACCCCATCTCTACCAAAAAAAACACAAAAAATAATAATAATAATAGCCGGGCGTGGCGGCATACGCCTGTGGTCCCAGCTACTCAGGAGGCTGAGGTGGGAGAATCATTTGAACCTTGGAAGCAAAGGTTGCAGTGAGTCCAGATTGCACCACTGCCTTCCAGCATGGGTGACAGAGTAAGATCCTGTCTCAAAAAAAAAAAAAGACAAGAAAATTTTATTTCTATCTGAGCTTTAGTTTTCTCATTTATGAAAGATAGTATATAACAAAATCATCTCTTAGTACGTTTCAGTCTTTAAGTTTCTATCATTTGGTTATTCAGTAATATGATAAACCAAAATATAAAAAAAATCATATCTAATTGTTAGTATGTAATGACATAATGAGATAAAATTATTAACAAGGGTTTTCAGAGTAAATAACAATGGTAAAATCTACTTGTCTTATTACAACTTTTCTAAATTATTATTTGATAACTAATATGCCTTAATATCATTAAATTCTTTGAAAAATATAAATATTATTCTGGTCTTTCATATAAATAATTTAACATTAAAACCTTAATTTCTTAAAGAAGCATGTTTAGATTTGCCTTTTTTTTATTTGTACAAATTTATGGGGTATGTGTGCAATTCTGTTACATGCATAGGTGCATGTAACAATCTAATAATGGTCAAGTCAGAGCTTTTAAAAACCTTAATTTTACTTATTTACAACTTGTTTTAATTTCTTTGACAAAATGATTTAACAAATGGCATCACTAGATATAAAAATTTAATTTGAAGTTTCTCTTGCATTTTTAATATCTATAAGTTTTTAACAGTATAAATTGAAGTTCTCCTTGAAGTAAACCACATTCTTCTGGTTTTATTTTAAAATTTTGGATCAAAAGGAATTGTAAGTTTATATTATCCAAAAAAGAAAAAAGAAATGTAGTTTTGAGGTGGCAGATGGGAGGTTTAAAAATAATGCACTCATTTCCAAAAGATGCTATAATAAGCATGTTTCAGCTTTATAATAAAACAACAATAAAAGAAAGAGCATACCATGCAAATAAAACTCACATCTTCCTTTATAATAGGGCAAAACTTTATCCCTCTCCTTTCTTTGGGGTCTATGTTTTTCCATATTTCTGAAATAGTAGTAACTCAACTAAGCAGGGAAGATGGGAAATTATAGAATGTGTAGCATCTCTATGTTTCTTATATACCTTGTATCAGATGAAATTAGTTTCTTATAAACCTTGTATCCGACGAAATATTTTTCTGCTATAGTTAGCATAAAGCATTTACTTTTATGAGAACCACGGTAAACACCAAGCACCTAAAATGACAACCATCCTTCCCTAGTAACCATTTTATAGTTATCAACAATGCTGATCTTTGTAGACTGTGGATCCTTTTTAATACTAAAAGGATTCAAATTCCATGGCAATACTACTTGTACCATAAGAATGCTTTCAAATCCTTCAAATGTTTAGTTGTCACTAGGTTCAATTCTGATATCCTGCCTGATGCAACATTTACATCATTGCCTACTAAACAAGGAACTAAATATAAGGATGTGTTGTCGCAGGCGCGGTGGTTCACGCCTGTAATCCCAGCACTTTTGGAGGCTGAGACGGGCGGATCGCCTGAGGTCAAGAGTTCGAGACCAGCCTGACCAACATGGAGAAACTCCGTCTCTACTAAAAATACAAAATTACCCAGGTGTGGTGGCACATGCCTGTAATCCCAGCTACTCAGGAGGCTGAGGCAGGAAAATCGCTTGAACCCAGGAGGCGGAGGTGGCAGTGAGCCAAGATGGCGCCATTGCATTCCAGCCTGGGCAACAAGAGCAAAACTCTGTATCAAAAAAAAAAAAAAAAAAAAAGGATGTGTTGAAGAACAAAATAAAATGTGGTTTATGTTATGTAAAAGTAGTTACCAGAGTCCACTAACATGCAGTCTATCTGTTATGTTATTAGGAACTTGTCTTTTAAAGAACCAGTATACATATATTCCCTTTATGTCTGTTACTCATAAAGATTAAAGTATTTGGGAATTTGCCAGGCGCGGTGGCTCACCCCTGTAATCCTAGCACTTTGGGAGGCCAAGGCGGGCAGATCACGAGGTCAGGAGATCGAGACCATCCTGGCTAACACGGTGAAACCCCGGCTCTACTAAAAATACAAAAAATTAACTGGGCGTGGTGGCGCGCGCCTGTAGTCCCAGCTACTCGGGAGGCTGAGGCAGGAGAATGGTATGAACCCGGGAGGCGGAGCTTGCAGTGAGCCAGAATCGTGCCACTGCACTCCAGCCTGGGCGACAGAGCAACACTCTAAAAACAATAAAAATAAAAATAAAAAAATAAAGTATTTGGGAATTCTACCTAAGTAGATGTTAATATTTTTACTTCTCTTTTTTTTTTTTGTTTCCCAATTCGTTGTAGAGTCTCGCTCTGTCGCCCAGGCTGGAGTGCAGTGGCCGGATCTCAGCTCACTGCAAGCTCCGCCTCCCGGGTTCACGCCATTCTCCTGCCTCAGCCTCCCGAGTAGCTGGGACTACAGGCGCCCGCACCTCGCCCGGCTAGTTTTTTGTATTTTTTAGTAGAGACGGGGTTTCACCGTGTTAGCCAGGATGGTCTTGATCTTGTGACCTCGTGATCCGCCCGTCTCGGCCTCCCAAAGTGCTGGGATTACAGGCTTGAGCCACCGCGCCCGGCCAATATTTTTACTTCTCTTATCTAACAAAGTATAGGATGCTTTAGAAGTAAGAGGCTTTCTTTACTTCCACCATGATTATCCAACATTTGTGATCTTGGTTCCTAAGAGGCTCCCAGAAAGAGGTGAAACCTTTTTACAAATATGTACCCCTATATATGCTGCTCAAAAATCTACAGCTTTACCTTGCTCCTTCAGACTCAAGAAAACTTTGAGGTCATCTGGGCAGTCCTCTCCAGTGTGGGAATCCCCTTTATGATATCCCTGACAGGTAGCTCACCAGTTTCTGCTTAAAGACTCCAAGCACAGGGTCCTCCCTGCTTCACAAGGTGTCCAATTCCTCTCTCAAATGTTAGAAAGTTCTTATTTTAAGGAGATATCTACTTCCTGCAGCCTCCACCCAGTAATCCAACTTCTGCCTTCTGAAGCCACATGAAATAAACTTAACTCCTCTTGTCAATAGAATTTTTCTTCAAATAAAGAGATGCAGATATTTTCACAATTCTTCCCATAACCTTGTGCACTATCTTTCTTGAACGTGCTCAAATTTATCAAAACCCTCTTTAAAATTGGGAGCTAGAAAGACTGCTCAAATACTCTGTAAGATTGAATGATACAGGGACATTATACTTTCCTGAATTAGTCCTCATGTAACATTTCCCAGAAGAATGGTTACTTTTTATTTCTTCCCACCTTTGAAGCCCCTTAAGGAAGGAACAGTTGGGCAGGGTGTGATGGCTCATGCCTGTAATCCCAGCACTTTGGGAGGCCGAGGTGGGTGGATCGCTTAGTCCAAGAGTTCGAGACCAGCCCAGGCAACATGGTAAAGCCCTGTCTCCACTGAAAATACAAAAATTAGCTGGTGTGGTGGCATGCACATGTAATCCCAGCTACTTGGGAGGTTGAGGCCGGATAATTGCTTGAACCCAAGGGGCAGAGGTTGCAGTGAACCACGATCATGCCACAGCACTCCAGCCTGGGCGACAGAGCAAAACTCCATCCCCAAAAAAAAAAAAGGAAAAGAATAGTTAACGGGGCCCCTGACTAGGAAGAAAGACCTTCTATGAGTCCCCTCACTCTGCTAGAAATCTGGTCATCAGGCTCAGAAATCAACGAGGTAGACTTCAAGATCAATTGGTTGGAACCCTGATATTTCACGGAGACAATGTAGCACATTATCAAACACAGATTATTTTTATTGACTAGTGGTCATTTTAATAAACAAAGAATCCACTAATTCCTTCTTTTAAATAGAAGTTAATTTAATATTTTATCACCTTTCTTATTTCCAAAAACGTCTAAATCAGTCTTCTCTTATTTATTCTCTTTTTTCCACAATGACAAACTATGTAGTCCACTATAGTAAGTTATCTCCACCATATAGAAGAGAAAATAAATCTAATCCTTTGGTATCTGGGGAGCTCCTCAGTGAATCCTTTGCTATCACCATCTTGGATAACTCTCTAATGCTGCTTCCAAAAAAGCAGTGGTTGCTCCCTTTTATAATCCCACCAACAAGGGTTCCAATTTCTCCACATTCTCACCAACACTGGTTATTTTCTGGTGTGTATTTTTTTGGTTTTGTTTTTATTTTAATAGTAGCCATCCTAACAGATATAAGGTGATATTTCATTTTGGTTTAGTTTCACATTTCTCCGATGCAGAGAGAGAGAGGTTTTGCCTTCAAGTCTTCCACCTTTTAGTTCATGTTCTCTCCCATCCTTTTTTCTTTCTTCTTCTCTAGCAGCATACCTTCTCCCATCCCAACTGCTGTGGTCCCTAACACAGAGGTCAAGGGCACAGATTTACTAGAAAATACAGGAACTTGAGGATATATACTACATATCCCTGAGGGAAATCACTGGCCATCTTTAAATCACTGATTTAAAGCCATCAGTGGTCACTGTTGTCCTTATTAGTACTTGTTTCTTCTCCTCTCCATAATAAACTCAACTCTAAGTTAAGAAATATAAGTATGCTTATTTTTGTGCTCCTACAGCCTGTTAAAAAAGTCTTTTTTTCCCAAGGCCTTTTTCTACCTCCTTGGTCTCAAATCATAACTTTGCCCCTGGTAGCCATGTGATCTGCTGATTTAGACGGTGTCCTCTGCGCTCTTCCTCTAAGAATTTCTTTTTTTTGTTTTGTTTTGTTTTTTGTTTTTTGTTTTTATTGAGACGGAGTCTCGCTCTGTCGCCCAGGCTGGAGTGCAGTGGCCGGATCTCAGCTCACTGCAAGCTCCGCCTCCCGGGTTTATGCCATTCTCTTGCCTCAGCCTCCCGAGTAGCTGGGACTACAGGTGCCCGCCACCTCGCCCGGCTGGTTTTTTGTATTTTTTTTTTTTTTTAGTAGAGACGGGGTTTCACCATGTTAGCCAGGATGATCTCGATCCCCTGACCTCATGATCCGCCTGTCTCGGCCTCCCAAAGTGCTGGTATTACAGGCTTGAGCCACCACGCCTGGCCTCCTCTAAGAATTTCTAACAAGCTAGTCATCAGGTACCACTTTAGCTAAACCTTCATTTTGACCTTCCTATTCAGGATGCCTTTGTCCCAGCTACCTTTATTTCCAGTCTTCTAACACTTAAGGATTTTCTAGTAAGCTGAGAACCTCAGGCTTCAGCTCATCTAAGACTTGGGGATTTTTCCCTCAAATCTCTTTTGAGTCCTTTCTGAACTTTCCATTTTACCACAGTATAATAATTGTATAAGGGCAGCCTCCATGCACAACAACTTCTTTATGAGAGTATTGTTTTCTTGCAAAGAAGTATACATTACTTTTTCCTTAGAAGCAAATGTGATTTTTTTTTAAGTTGGTGAAAGGCACCAAACCATAATCTGTTACATAGAATCCATGCCCTAAACACTTTGAGGGAAATAAAAATACACAAAATATGGTTCCTACCCTCAGAGAATTTATGCTGTATTTGAGATGATGAAGTATATAATCTTAATAATTAAAAAAAAATTGGGTAGCACATGATATGTGTCCTCTGTAATGACTCACTAATCATTAATGATCATATAATGATCACACATGGAGGATGTTAGGAGACTGCGGCATTTGAGACAGGCTTTGCCTAACCTATTAAGATTTCAGCTAAGTTCACAACATGTGCAAATTCATGGAGAACACTCTATGGACAAAAAGGATAGGTGCCAGCAAATGCAGGGAGGCGAGATGCTTCAGATGTGGTCTGGATATGACAATCCAAGGGTCACACAGTAAGTACCCCCTAGGGTCACACAGTAAGTACCCCCTTCCAACTGAACTGCCTACCCATGACAGTGGTGCTACTCATTCTTTACACAGAAGTGGCCACTGATTGGAACAGAGTGGGCCTGACTCAAGGGCAGCTTCTCCACAGCCTGGGACTTGACCCATGGAGTGGACTTACTCAAAGGACTTTTCCTCCTGGGGCAATGGAAATTAGTCCAGACTATCTCCCTCCAGAATTTATAGTAGAGAATGCAGAGAGGATTGGTGAGAGGGAGAAAGGAAGCGAGCAACCCCTCAAGAAGACACCAGACAACAAAGCCTGGGTCCTGGGTATTTATAATAAACCGCTTTATCTTAAAATTATCTGAGTGAATCTCTTCCTGGCAAACAAAAAAGCCTGATGTAACATATTTTAAGAACAAGTAATACACAAGTCTACCCTGAATAGAGGATTTATCGAGGGGAGTAGCAGAAGGTAATTCTGAAACAGTTCGAGGTCTTCGCATGTGAAGAACTTCGAAGGTCAACTATATATTTTTGTCTTTTTTATCTAATCTATCCTTGATCTTAGCCAAAAGGCTGACAAGCGATTTTTAATCTAATCTTACTTTAATTTTGCCATTGCATATTTAACAAAACTTAAAACCAAAACAGTACCTACCAGATTAAATAGAAATAAATTAATTTGCAAGATATATATGTGACTCGAATAGCAGGAGGAAAAATGTTTGATTTTGGCCAGGCGTGATGACTCACACCTATAATCCCAGCACTTTGGGAGGCCAAGGTGGGCGGATCACTTGATGCCAGGAGTTGGAGGCCAGCCTGGCCAACATGGCGAATCCCCATCTCTACTAAAGATACAAAAATTAGCCAGACCTGGAGGTGCATATCTGTCATCCCAGCTATTGGGGAGGCTGAGACACGAGAATCATTTGAACCTGGGAGGTGGAGGCTGCACTGAGCCGAGATCGCAACACTGCACTCCAGCCTGCACCACAGAGTGAGACTCCATCTCAAAAAAAAAAAAAAGTGTGATTTTACTCTTATTTATCACAGATGACCAAAGGCATTTACTATGCTGGTGATGGCAGGGCACATTGGCTCACATCTGTAATCCTAACACTTTAGGAGGCTGAGGTGGGCAGGAGGTCAGGAGATTGAGACCATCCTGGCCAACACAGTGAAACCCCATCTCTACTAAAAATACAAAAATTAGCTGGCCGTGGTGGTGCACGCCGGTAATCCCAGCTACTCGGGAGGCTGAGGTAGGAGAATCACTTAAACTGGGAGGCGGAGGTTGCAGTGAGCCGAGATCACACCACTGCACTCCAGTCCGGGCAACAAAGCAAGACTCCATCTCAGAAAAAAAAAAAAAAAATCTGGTGGTTACTTGATAAAACAAGCTGATGCTTTCTAACTCTTTTCTTTTTTTCACACACAAAACGATGGAGATCTACACCCACACCTCATATTTCCATATGTTTTTACACACAGTGAAGGATAAATTTTGTTTTTTTGTTTTACTTTTTTTTTTTTTTTTTTTTTTGAGACAGAGTCTCACTGTCACCCAGGCTGGAATGCAGTGGCCGGATCTCGGCTTACTGCAAGCTCCGCCTCCTGGGTTCACACCATTCTCCCGCCTCAGCCTAGGATTACAGGCACCCGCCACTATGCCAGGCTAATTTTTTGTATTTTTAGTAGGTTTCCCTCGGCCTCCCAAAGTGCTGGGATTTCAGGCGTGAGCCGCTGCGCCTGGTCCAGGCTAGTCTTAAACTCTTGGGCTCAAGCAATCTGCCCACCTTAGCCTCTTCAAGTGCTGGGATTATAGGCATGAGCCACCATTTCTGGCTCTACATTTTTAATTTAATGGATAAAAATGCAGAGCTAATCATCTTATTTTGCTTTATGAACAGATTTGATTGGATTTTATTTTATCCTTTCTGAAAATTTTCCAAATGGTGCACACTAATTCTCATGAAGATTCTCATTTGGTCTTACAGAAAAATATATTTCCTCTTAAGAGCAATTATAAGCGTGGATAGACAAAGCCAACAGTGCTTTGTGGTTGAGCTGGAAAATGTTTACTCAGTTTGATGCTGTGGCCAATAAAACAAAACAAGAGGAAAATACCAGAAGTATGGGAACAGAGGGAGTCTTTAAAGTTATAATATATTATAGCAAGTCACTTTAATGTAGCTTTGGTGAAACAGCTGCTTGCTCTAGAGAAAATACATTTGGAAGGTTCTGTGAGCTTGTGGGCTGTGAATGCAAATGATGGAAGAGTTTGTACATCTGGGTTGTTGGTGGGAATATTTAACCTTTTTCACTGCTTACTCTTGGTGCTTCTTTTGCTACCTCCCCTTGATCCTTAATATGTCTGCCTCAGTTTGGATTATTAACAACCTTTCCAATGACCCTCAATGAATGGGTGAAGCTCTTGGCAGTAGTGGTTTTTTTTTCTTCTTCTTTTTGTTTATTTATTTATTTTCCTTTTTTTTTTTTTTGAGATGGAGTCTTGCTCTGTCACCCAGGCTGGGGTGCAGTGCTGTGATCTTGGCTCACTGCAACCTCTGCCTCCTGGGTTCAAGTGATTCTCCTGCCTTAGCCTCCCGAGTAGCTGGGATTACAGGTGCCGGCCATCACGCTCAGCTGATTTCTGTATTTTTAGTAGAGATGGGGTTTTACCATGTTGGTCAGGCTAGTCTCGAACTCCTGACCTCGTGATCCACCCACCTCGGCCTCCCAAAGTGCTGGGATTACAAGTGTGAGCCCCCGCGCCGGACCTTTTTGTTTTTTTAAAGAGACAGGATCTTGCTCTGTTGCCCAGGCTGGAGTGTAGTGGGTGCGATCATAGCTCACAGTAACCTTGAACTTCTGAGCTCCAGCAATCCTCTTGCCTCAGCCCCACAAAGTGCTGGGATTAGGTGTGAGCCACTATGCCAGCCTGGTGTTGTTTTTTGTTTTGTTTTGTTTTGTTTTTGAGACAGTCTCTTGCTTTGTTGTCCAGGCTGGAGTGCAGTGGCCAGATCTTGGCTCACTGTAGCCTCTGCCTCCTGGGTTCCAGCGATTCTCATGCCTCAGCCTCCCGAGTAGCTGGGATTACAGGCATGTGCCACCATGCCTGGTGAATTTTTATATTTATTTTGTAGTGATGGGGTTTTGCCTGTTGGCCAGGCTAGTCTCGAACTACTGGCCTCAAGTGATCCGGCCACCTCAGTCTCCTAAATTGCTGGGATTGTAGGCATGAGCCACCGCGCCCAGCCTATTTTGAGATATCCTAGAAACTTTTTACAATGTTGACCAAAGCATTTTGGTTTACAAAATCCATCCTTCTACTTCCTGCTGACAGGTTTGATGAAAAGAAAAAAAAAAAAAAGGCCGGGCACCGTGGCTCACACCTGTAATCCCAACACTTTGGGAGGCCGAGGCAGGCAGATTACGAGGTAAGGAGATCGAGACCATCCTGGCTAACACGGTGAAACCCTGTCTCTACTAAAAATACAAAAAATTAGCCGGGCGAGGTGGCGGGCGCCTGTAGTCCCAGCTACTCGGGAGGCTGAGGCGTGAACCCGGGAGGCGGAGCTTGCAGTGAGCCAAGGTGGCGCCACTGCACTGCAGTCTGGGGGACAGAGTGAGGCTCCTTCTCAAAAAAAAAAAAAAAAAAAAAAAATTAGTCAGGAGTTGTGGCACGTGCCTGTAGTCCCAGTGTCTTGGAAGGCTGAGGTGGGAGGATTGGTTAAGCCTGGGAGATCGAGGCTGTTATTAGCCATGATCACACCACTGTACTGCAAGTGGTCTCAAAAAAAAAAAACAAAAACATATTAACTGCCATCGTTTATAGGAGTTTATGCTTTCAACATACTCATTTAAGTATGCCATATGTATTTGTAGAAGCACTGCTTATCACAAGAAAAGACTGGAAACAACCAAAGTGTCCATCAGTAGGTAGCTGGTTACATAAATTAGTTTACTCATAACATGAATGGATACTAAGCAGGTAGTTTAGCTTTAGTTCATTTTTTTCACTATTGTACAGTATGCCAAAGTATGAGTATGTACCACAGTACATTTTAAAAATATATCAACATAAGTCAGGCCCGGTGGCTCCTGCCTGTAATCCCAGCACTTTGGGAGGCCGAGGCAGGAGGATCATGAGATCAGGAGATCGAGACCATCCTGGCTACCACGGTGAAACCCCGTCTCTACTACAAATACAAAAAATTAGCCGGGCGAGGTGGTGGGCGCCTGTAGTCCCAGCTACTCCGGAGGCTGAGGCAGGAGAATGGCGTGAACCCAGGAGGCGGAGCTTGCAGTGAGACGAGATCACGCCACTGCACTCCAGCCTGGGCGACAGAGTGAGACTCTGTCTCAAAAAATAAATAAATAAATAGAATAAAAATATATCCACATAAATAGATTTCATAACTTAAGTTGAAGACAAAAAGCAAAACACCAAAATGCCAATAGTATGCTATCAAGAAATTTAAAAACATGAGAAACAATTATATTTATTGTTAGGTATACATTCATATGAAGTACAAGTTCAAAGAAATGCATGGGAATGATGAGAGTTGTTACCTGCAGAGTTAATGGAGGATACACTTGGAAAGAGATACTGGGTTAAACCACATGACACTGCCAATGTTTATGCATTTATGACATACAAAAACACCAATCTCATGTTCCAACCCAACATATAAGTAGTGTTCCATTATGTCAAATAGGTTTTATTTCTTAAGCTAAGAGGTGAATACACATATGTTCACATGAATGCATGTGGCTCCACAAACTAACTCTGTGACCCTAGAAAAGTCCAGGCGAGGTGGCTCACGCCTGTAATCCCAGCACTTTGGTGAGGGCCAAGGCAGGGGGAATCATGAGGTCAGGAGCTTGAGACCAGCCTGGCCAACATAGTGAAACCCCGTCTCTACTAAAAATACGAACATTAGTCAGGCATAGTGGCGCACACCTGTAGTCCCAGCTGCTCAGGAGGCTGAAGCAAGAGCATCGCTTGAACCTGAGAGGTGGAGGTTGTGGTGAGGCGAGATCGAGCCACTGCACTCCAGCCTGGGCAACAGAGTGAGATTCCATCTCAAAAAGAAAAAAGAAAAGAAAAGAAACGCTATTTATTCCGCTTTTTGTTTTGTTTTGTTTTTTTGAGATGGAGTCTCACTCTTGTCACCCAGGCTGGAGTGCAGTGGTGCAATCTCAGCTCACTGCAACCTCCTCCTCCCAGATTCAAGAGATTCCCCTGCCTCAGCCTCCCGACCAGCTGGGATTACAGGCACCCGCCACCACGCCCAGCTAATTTTTGTATTTTTGGTAGAGACGGGGTTTCACCATGTTGGCCAGACTGGTCTCGAACTCCTGACCTCAGGTGATCCACCCGCCTCGGCCTCCCAAAGTGCTGGAATTACAGGCGTGAGCCACTGAGCCCAGCCTTTAATCTGGTTTCTTCACCTGTAGCATGGGGATAAAAATAATGTATATCTCACAGGGGTATACTAAGGATCAAATAAGTTAATATATGTGAAGGACTTAAAGAGTGCCTGGCACATAGGAAAGCACTATTTGATTCCATTACTATTGTTTGTATAGCTGTTTGTATGATTGGAAAATATTTTATGGAAATATGTTTCAATTTCTTATGGAAAATGGTAAATAGAAACAAACGTAGAGAGAACAGTATAATGAGATATAAACAAAATTGGAGAGAATAGTATAATGACTCAAATCATTTTGCCTTCACAATTAGCAAATCATGGCCAGTGTTTCACTTCTATTCCCATCCCCTTTCCAGAAACACATGAGATTATTTTGAAGAAAATCCTAGATTTTATCCATAAGCATTTCAATATATACCTTAAAATATAAAGACTTTTAAAAACTTAACCCTGTAATCCCAGCACTTTGGGAGGCCAAGATTGGTGCATCACGAGGTCAGGAGTTCGAGATTAGCCTGGCCAATATGTTGAAACCCCGTCTCTATGAAAAATACCAAAACTGGCCGCGCGCGGTGGCTCAAGCCTGTAATCCCAGCACTTTGGGAGGCCGAGACGGGCGGATCATGAGGTCAGGAGATCGAGACCATCCTGGCTAACATGGTGAAACCCCGTCTCTACTAAAAAATACAAAAAACGAGCCGGGCGGTATGGCGGGTGCCTGTGTTCCAGCTACCGAGGCTGAGGCAGGAGAATGGCGGGACCCGGGAGAGGAGGAGCTTGCAGTGAGCTGAGATCCGGCCACTGCACTCCAGCCTGGGTGATGAGCAAGCAAGACTCCGCCTCAAAAAAAAAAAAAAAAAAAAAAAAGAAAAAAGAAAAATACTCAAAACTAGCTGGGCATGGGTGGCACGCACTCATGTTCCAGCTACTCAGGAGGCTGAGGCAAGAGAACCACTTGAGCCCCCCGGAGGCAGAGGTTTCAGTGAGCCGAGAATGCACCACTGCACTCCATCGTAAGGCAGAGTGAGACCGCCTCAAAAACAAAAACAAAAACAAAAACACAAACCCAAATACTGTTATCACACTTTAAAAAACTAAATTTCTTAATATTATCAAAAATAGTCACTGTTAAAATTTGTTCTGTGTCATAAATAGTTAGGTAGGTTGGTGGAAGCCTGCTTCATCCTTAGTTATGTTGATCATTATGGGTTGAGATTGATTATCCTGGCTAACACGTGAAACCTCGCCTCTACTAAAATTACAAAACTAGTCGGTGAGGTGGCGGTGCTCTGGGGAAAGTCTCAGCATTGGGAGGCTGAGGCAGGAGAATGGCGTGATCCTGAGGCGGGAGTTGCAGTGAGCCGAGATTCAAGCCACTGCACTAGCCTGGGTACAGGATGACTGCCTCAAAAAAATAAAAATAAAAACAAATAAATAAATAGCCATAAGTAAACTTCTTTTTTGGTGAGATCGAGTCTCTCTCTGTCAGCCAGGGCTGGAGTGCAGGGCTTGGATCTCAGCTCACTGCAAAGCTCTGCCTCCCCGGTTTACACGCTCTCCTGCCTCAGCCTCCTGAGTAGCGCTGGGACTACAGGCCTCGCCACCTCGCCTGGCTAGTTTTTGTATTTTTTAGTAGAGACGGGGTTTCACCATGTTAGCCAGGATGGTCTCGATCTCCTGACCTCGTGATCCGCCCGTCTCGGCCTCCCAAAGTGCTGGGATTACAGGCTTGAGCCACCGCGCCCGGCCTGCTATAAGTAAACTTTATGTTGCAATATTTATAAGTAGATGGCTTGATGAATTTTTATAAAGTGAACATACTTATGTAATAAGCACTGGAAAAAAAATAGAGTCTGTGTGATTTTTATGATTTTTAAAAATCAGGGTGCAAATAAGGCCATGCTTTACAATTGATTGACAATCTCTTTCATAGTATTAATAATTGTTTAAACAGTTTTTAAATTAATATTAAAATAATGAAGAATATGAGCTTATTTCTGTTTTTTAGACAATTTGGTTTTTTTTTTCTTTCTGAGAGAATATATAAAACACGATTAGTTGCCATTGACAGTGGAAATGGAAGTCAGAAATTCAATAAGGAAAGTTCACTTTTCAGCTGGGTGTGGTGGCTCATGCCTGTAATTCCAGCACTTTGGGAGGCTAAGGTGGGCAGATCACCTGAGGTCAGGAGTTCACGACCAGCCTGGCTAACATGGTGAAACCCCGTCTCTACGAAAAATGCAAAAACTAGCTGGGCATGGTGGCAGGCAGAGTTCCCTTAAGCCCAGGAGTTTGAGAGTTTGAGACCAGCCTGGGCAACATGGTGAAACCCCTTCCCTACAAAAAATTATCCAGGCATGGTGATGTGCACCTGCAGTCCCAGCTACTTCATAGGCTGAGGCACAATAATCACTTGAGCTCAGGAGGTGGAGGTTGCAGTGAGCTGTGATCATACCACTGCACTCCAGCCTGAGTGAGGAGAGTAAGACCTTGTCTCAAAAAATAACAGTATTTTTTTAAAAAAGAAAATACTATGCAAAATTAAAAACGGGTTCAACTTATGGTCATTAAAGTATAACAAACAGTTCTATAATTAATATGGTTACACTTTGTGTCCTCACCCAAATCTCATCTTGAATTTGTAATCCCGATAACCCCCACATGTCAAGGGAGACCTGGTGGGAGATGGTTGGATCATGGGGGCAGTGTCCCTCATGCTGTTCTCACGACATCGGATGGTTTTATGCATGTCTAACAGTTCCTCCTTCACACACTTGCTCTCTCTCCTCTTCGGCCATGATTGTAAGTTTCCTGATGCCTCCCCAGCCATTTGGAACTGTGAGTCAATTAAACCTCTTTCCTTTATAAATTACTCAGTCTCAGGTAGTATCTTTATAGCAGTGTGAGAACAGACTAATCCAATAATTATATGCTATTGTTCTATACATGAATCATATTATACATTAAATTAATATTATACTATACAGAGTTACCTATATTCTATAATTAACTCAACACACAGATTCCTTTTAGAATTCACTTGTTTCTTCCATAATTGTAATTGTTTTCTACCATAATCACTGTGTCTTTGTTACTTAGGTTTCCAGCCCTTGGTCTAATTGAAACGAAAGCGTCATACTGGTGTGCCAGCAATAGAATTTAAAAATCTTTAGACTGGGATATTGTAGTTTTGCAGACCTTAATGGCATTGCCCTTGACTGGAGATGCACAAGCAAATTCATTTCCTGTCAGCCTTGCTAAGGATAATGGGCTTTCCCAGTGCTGCCGAGTTTTCACTGACTTCTTTTTTTTCTTTTTTTTAAGACAGAGTCTCAATCTGTCACCCAGGCTACAGTGCAGTCATGCAATCTCGGCTCACTGCAACTCAGTCCCCCAAGTAACTGGGACTAGAAGCGCGCACTACCAGCTTGGCTAATGTTTGTATTTTTAGTAGAGACAAGGTTTCACCATGTTTCCCAGGCTGGTCGTGAACTCCTGACCTCAGGTGATCTGCCCACCGTGGCCTCCCAAAGTGCTGGGATTACAGGCGTGAGCCACTGCACCCAGCTCACCAGCTTCTATTGACAGTGCAGTGGAGGGGGCTCTGAGCACAATGACGTCTTCTGGCAGAGTTCCTGGGAAAGAAGAAAGAATGATGCCCTGCAAGAAACCCCTTGTATTTGGAAACCAGAATGTCAGGCTCTTCATAAAGGTTTTATTTTCCTCCTACTTTAGGATATCTTCAGGTGAAGGCAAGAAGACAATTGAAAAGGCCTGAAATTAAAATGTGTGTGAATGCTTCCATAAAACATTTAGAGTACTCCACGTTCCAGAACTTTGAGGAAAGTGCCAGATCCAGTGATAATATCCGAGGAGTCCTCTCATACATTTGTATAATTGAGATCATTGTGTGGGTAAACAAGAAGAAAATGAGAAATCTATGTACTTCTTTGTCAATAAGAATAAAGTGGCTTTTTTTAAGAAGTAGAATTATCCAAAAAATTACTTATCCCACATATATAAGATGTACATTAAAAATTATACCCGGGGCCGGGCGCGGTGGCTCAAGCCTGTAATCCCAGCACTTTGGGAGGCCGAGACGGGTGGATCACGAGGTCAGGAGATCGAGACCATCCTGGCTAACACGGTGAAACCCCGTCTCTACTAAAAAAAAAAAAATACAAAAAAATTAGCCGGGCGAGGTGGCGGGTGCCTGTAGTCCCAGCTACTTGGGAGGCTGAGGCAGGAGAATGGCGGGAACCCGGGAGGCGGAGCTTGCAGTGAGCCGAGATCGCGCCACTGCACTCCAGCCCGGGCGACAGAGCGAGACTCCGTCTCAAAAAAAAAAAAAAAAAAAAAAAATTATACCCGGACTTCACCCAAAGAGTGGCTCGGCACTCCAGGAAACAGCACTAACAAATACGGGTTGCAGGATCACTCAAACTGAATGATGATATATTTAAAAGTTGCTTTTGCACCAACCTAATAGTAAACTCGCACAAGGACAGACTTCAATTCCTGACCACTTTGGTACAAATTAGATTTCCTAGATGTCCAATGTGATGTGAAGAATAGGTAGTTTAAGCTAGCTCAGCACGTCAGAAATCAGTGGAAAGTACTAGTACTGCCTATAAATCATGATGTTGAGAAGTCAGAAGTTATTACACATTTGATTTCCCCCAGACAAAAAAATTCAACGAACAAAGTAGTTGCAGCCAATGGTGTCCTGGGTGGTTATCTAACAGCCACTCCCACATTCCACATTCCCCTAAACACAAACACGAATAATCTAGGTAACAATCCTATTGCAGGCTGGTGTCCCTTGTCAAAAATGGGTTTGAATTGACACCGTTATTACAAGGGGCAAGCAAGGCACAGATATCAACCTACCTGCTTCAGAGCAGCGAGAGATGACAAACTCTTTAAGGAGAAGAACTGTGTGTTCTGTCTATCCCTGTCTCCCCAACCCTACATATGGATTTCATTGTATCCTCCACAGATGTTTGTTCAAGTGACAGTTAATCAGAAGTCACAGTTCAGGGCCAGGTGGGTTCACGCCTGTAATCCCAGCATTTTGGGAGGCCGAGGTAGGGGGATCTCTTGAGGTTAGGGGTTCAAGACCAGCCTGGCCAATTTAGTGAAACCCTGTCTCTACTAAAAATACAAAAATTGGCCAGGCTTTGTGGTAGGTGTCCGTAATCTCAGCTACTTCAAACCCAGCATAAAAACACTTGGATTGGCCGGGTACGGTGGCTCATGCCTGTAATCCCAGCACTTTGGGAGGCCAAGGCAGGGGGATCACTTGAGGTCAGGAGTTCAAGACCAGCCTGGTCAACATGGCAAAACCCCATCTCTACTAAAAATACAAAAATTAGCCAGGCGTGGTCACGTGCACCTGTAATCCCAGCTACTCAGAAGGCCAAGGCAGGAAAATCACTTGAAACCAGGAAGCAGAGGTTGCAGTGAGCCGAGATCACCCACTGCACTCTAGCCTGGGCGGCAGAGCAAGACTCTTTCTCAAAAAAAACTAAGTGGAATAAATAAACTATATATACCCACTTATATAATTTAATATATAAAGTTAAATAAAAGATTTTATTTCAATTTCCTAAGTATATATAAACTAGAAAGAAATAAACCTAAATCGGCCAGGTGCAGTGGCTCACGCCTGTAATCCCAGCACTCTGGGAGGCCAAGGTGGGTGGATCACCTGAGGTCAGGAGTTCGAGACCAGCCTGCCCAACATGGCAAAACCCGGTCTCTACTAAAAATACAAAAAATTAGCCGGGCGTGGTGCTGGGCACCTGTAATCCCAGCTACTCAGGAGGCTGAGGCAGGAGAATCGCTTCAACCTGGGAGGCGGAGGTTGCAGTGAGCGGAGATGGTGCCACTGCACTCCAGCCTGAGCAACAAGAGTGGAAACTCCATGTCAAAAAAAAAAAATAGCTGGGCATGGTGGTGGGTGCCTGTAATCCCAGCTACTCAGGAGGCAGAGGCAGGAGAATCGCTTGAACCCAGGCAGCAGACGTTGCAGTGAGCCAAGATCGCGCCATTGCACTCCAGCCTGGGAGACAAGAGCAAAATTCCATCTCAAAAAAAAAAAAAAAAGAAAGAAACCTAAAACATGGTGATTATTTCTCAAATATAAAATTATAGATGTATTTTTTTAAACCACTTTGAATATTTTTCAGTATCTTTATTAGCAGGGCTTTTTAAAAATTTACTCGGTGAGCCAGTTCCCGCTGTGTGATTTTGCACATGAAAGCCTTACATATGTATATTGCCCATCAGCTGTAGCTCACCCTTCCAAACAAAACTGCGTATGGAAACAATTTAACTAAACTGAGAAGAATATATTATGCCAACATTCACTGAGTTATTTGTGTTACTCATATTATTTTTATTTTTCTCATAGTTTGAAAAATTAAAATCCTTTCAGTTTTTAGAAACAACTCATAGGAGATCTCAGGATATAAATTTGGTTTGACTTTTTTGTTTCAGGGATGAGTAAAAGCTGCTCAGTTAATGAGAGGGCTGTGTGAAATGGGTGACTCTCAAACGAAAGCCATTCAGGGATTAAACAGAGTGAGAGGGATTCCTAGAAAGACCAAATTTATGGGATTCACAGCATTCCCTCTTTCCCTAGTTTTCTTCCGGAAACTTCCTGTGTCCCTGATAGGTGCCTACTTAATGTGCAAATATATGTGCATAATGTACATATTTAATGTGCAACTATTTTTATTACAATGCGATGGGAACTCTCAGACAAAGCTGTAAGTATTGAAGAGTAGTGGAATATGCCACCCCAAAATATGCCAGTTTGGCACAAGGGTTATTTTGAGCTAAAGACACTTAAAGAACAGCAAGTGCAAGAAAGGTTCTGACCTTTCCTTTTTCTTCCTAAAAACAGGAAATAAAATTCCCATATGGAAGATGTGCTCCCTATTCCAGAAGGAAAGTAACATTTTTACCAGAGAGATGAGGAGTTAAGGCTGAGAAAAATCTGTACAAACCTTGTCAAACTCACTCTTCCCTTTCTAGTTCCTTTTCCACCATGAATTGTCCTAGCCCAAGCCTTTTTGTCTTACCACATTTTCAGAATTTACTGCTCTTTGTCCAATTCAGCGAATAAGCATTCGACTCTGCTTCTTTTGATATTCACTTCTATGTGAGAATTCTCATGTCATGTAAAGCTTATATTAAATACATTTGTATGTTTTTCTCTTTCCAATCTTTTGTTACAGGGAACCCAGCTGGGAACTTAGAAGGGTAGAAGGGAAAGGATGTTTTTCTTCCCTTACAGTATCCCTCACTACTTCCTCTTCCTTCACTTCCTTCTTAACCAGAACACTCCCCCAAATCCTACTCTTAGTTCTTTTCTCTCACTACATGTTCCCTAGACTGGTGCTTCTCAAAACGTATTCCTTAGACCAATGGCATCAGCACCATCCGGGAACTTGTTAGAGTTGCAAATTATTGAGAGCTAACCAGACTGAATCAGAAACTCAAGGGTGGCCAGGCTGCAACATGTTTTAACAAGCCCTCTAGGAGATTCTTACACATGCTAAAGTGTGGAAAACCACAACCTTCATGCAATCCTATCCGCCTCCAAGACTTCAGTCCTTATAGGCCTATGACTACTCAAACCTATATTCCTGGCTCTGACCAATTTTGTGAGCTTCAGACCTAATTTCTCATGTCTGCTAGGTCTTCCTATCTAAATACCCCCAGCGTAACTCAAACTTAAAGTGATATACTTCATCTTCCTACAAAACGCCCAGAGCAACCTCGACCCTACAACCTGCCCATTTTCCTACCTTCCCTTCTCAGTTAACGATACCCAACACTCACCTGGCTTATTAGCCTAGAAATCTTAAAATCTTAGAATTTTTGTTTGTTTGGGGTGTGTGTGTGTGTGTGTGTGTGTGTGTGAGAGAGAGAGAGAGAGAGAGAGAGAGAGACGGAGCCTAGCTCTGTCACCCAGGCTGGAGTGCAGCGGCCCGATCTCAGCTCACTGCAACCTCCGCCTCCTGGGTTCAAGCTATTCTCCTGTCTCAGCCTCCCAAGTATCTGGGATTACAGGCACATGCCACCACACCCAGCTAGTTTTTGTATTTTTAGTAGAGACAGGGTTTCACCATGTTGGCCAGGCTGGTCACGAACTTCTGATCTCAAGTAATCCACCTGCCTCGGCCTCCAAAAGTGCTGGGATTGCAGGCATAAGCCACCTGGTGAAATCTTAGGAATTATCCATTTCAATTGTCTTCCTCTTACCGTCCCCTGCTGGTCACCAAGTTCTGATTCTACCTTATGAACATCTCTTTATGCCCTACTCTCTTTTTTCTTTCACTGTCTATACTGCAGATTATCAGTAACCGGCCTCTCCACCTCCAGTTGATCCAAACACAAAAGCATCCATCACACTCCTGCTATACAAAACCCACGAGGAGGGGGGAACCTGGTGGAGAGACTGTGTTGAATATCAGTACAAATTTCATGTTGAGTCTTTAAAAATTATTTTCCAGAGGTGATTATCTGTGAACCTGTTGCCCACAAGTATTATTATTCTTCAAAGCATCAGTCTTGTCCTGTTAAATCTCTTCTCAAAAACTTTCAAAATTTCCCATTGTCTATAAACAGTTCCAAATCTTTAACGTGACAGTAAGTTCTTAAGCCCCTGTCTCCTGCCATGATGTGGTGGTCTCTCACACTTTGACTCACACTCTTCCTTGGACTGAACTTGGCCTCCCATTTCCAGCCCTCTTTCTTTACCATTTCACTTGTTATCGTTTAAAGACAATTCAAATGCTGCCTGCCTACCAGAACTCGAATTGATCCTCTTTCTGCTGTCCATGGCAATATCTTAAACCTCTATGAGAGCTTCATTTCTTCCAGGCTTATGGTATTTATTTATTTATTTATTTATGAGACAGAGTCTCGCTCTGTCGCCCAGGCTGGAGTGCAGTGGTGCAATCTCAGCTCACTGCAACCTCCGCCTCCCAGGTTCAAGTGATTCTCCTGCCTCAGCCTCCCGAGTAGCTGGGACTACAGGCGCCCGCCACCACCAGTAGTAGAGATGGGGTTTCACCATGTTAGCCAGGATGGTTCTGATCTCCTGACCTCGTGATCCAGCCACCTCGGCCTCCCAAAGTGCTGTGATTACTGGCGTGAGCCACCACACCCAGCGGTAGTTAGTTATTTATATCTTACAGTACATGGATAAAAGATCCTTCCTTAAGGGCGTGACTAGGGCTGCAATTTATTTTTGTCTCTTACCCCACTTACCACAGTAAAGATTTACGGCCAGGCGCAGTGGCTCAAGCCTGTAATCCCAGCACTTTGGGAGGGCTCAAGCCTGTAATCCCAGCACTTTGGGAGGCTGAAGCAGGCGGATCACGAGGTCAAGAGTTCAAGACCAGCCTGGCCAACATAGTGAAACCCCGTCTCTACTAAAAATACAAAAATCAGCTGGGCGTGGTGGCGGGCGCCTGTAGTTCCAGCTACTTGGGAGGCTGAGGCAGGAGAATCACTTGAACCTGGGAGGCGGAGGTTGCAGTGAGCTGAGATTGCACCACTGCACTCCAGCCTAGGTGACACAGTGAGACTCTATATCAAAAAATAAATAAATAAATAAATAAATAATAAAATAAAATTTACTTCAGCAGATAAAGATTTACTGGATGGATACTGATGGAATGAAAATACGTATTGTACCTATTACCACAAAAAGGGTGGGCTAATCAAGCCTAACTGTCTTGGCACAAGTTGAATGCATGAATGTGTCTATTTCTCGAAGCAGCATCTCTCAAATCTGGCTAACCGTGATAATTAATGGGAGAGATTTTCCGCCAAAAAAAGTGGATTCCCAAAGTATTACCTAGGTAAAAACACAGAAAATTAGCAGTAATCTTTTAGGAAAGAGTCTAGGGGTAGGTAGGAGGAGAGAAGTTTTTACTTTTTACTTTGTTTTATACCTTCAATGCTATGTGAATTTTCCAAACCCATATATGTTTTTGGCTTATGTCAATATGGGTTATCTGTATAAAGGAAACATGGGCCAATTTTGTGTTCTTGTTTATATTTTTCTGTGTTTTTTAAACTAATAATAAGACAGGGTCTCACTCCATCATCCAGGCTGGAGTTCAGTGGCATGATCACAGTTCACCGCAGCCTCAACTTCCTGGACTCAGGTGATCCTCCCACCTCAGCCACCTCAGTAGCTGGGACTGTAGGCATCCACCACCACACCTGGCTAATTTTTGCATTTTTTAGGAGATGGGGTTTCGCCATGTTGCCCAGGCTGGTCTCGAACCCCTGGGGCTCAAGTGATCTGCCCACCTCGACCTCCCAAAGTTTTGGGATTTCAGCTATGAGCCACCACACCTGACCACACTTTAAAAATTAATAAAACTAGGCTGGGCGTGGTGGCTCAAGCCTGTAATCCCAGCACTTTGGGAGGCCGAGACGGGTGGATCACAAGGTCAGGAGAGTGACATCATCCTGGCTAACATGGTGAAAACCCGTCTCTACTAAAAAATACAAAAAACTAGCCGGGCGACGTGGCGGGCGCCTGTAGTCCCAGCTACTCGGGAGGCTGAGGCAGGAGAATGGCGTTAACTCGGGAGGCGGAGCTTGCAGTGAGCTGAGATCCAGCCACTGCACTCCAGCCTGGGTGACAGAGCGCGACTCCGTCTCAAAAAAAATAAAATAAAATAAAAATAACTAATAAATCTAAATTAAAATACAGATCCTAAGTCCTCATTCTGGAGGTTCTCAGTTGGTACATATGCAGTGGGAATCTGTATGTCTGTTCAAAGCTTCCACATAATTCTTGTACAGCCTCAGAACACATGCTTCCCAGTACCGTCACCTCCTACCCCTTAAGTGGAGGTGACAGGATGGAGCAGCTCATTAATTTACAATGTAGCAGAAGAAGAAAGCAACTGCACCAACAGCTAATAAGATGGACTTGAAGGCATAACCTGCTTACAAAACCCATCCTACCGAGGGTACCAAAGGGACTCAACAGCAAGGGCCTCAACACTGCCCTCTTGAACACACACTTCTTCTCCTAGGTAATGCTATACTAGTTAATAAGGCTGTTTGCCTTTAGTACCTTCTTTTTCCCTTCAGACTATTTCTTGATATGCATTTAAGCCAGATTTCAGGAGAATAAAGTCTTGGCTGGCCAAAAGGGGAGGGTAATCCAGATGTGGGTTTTTTCGCAGGTGTCCCAGGTGAGTCTCCAGTGAGGAATGGCTGAGTTGGGGCTCACAGGGTTCAGGATATGCTACTCCAAAATAAGGCACTGATAGGATTTGGCTGTGTTCCCACCCAAATCTCATCTTGAGTTGTAGTTCCCATAGTTCCCACGTGTTGTATAGAGGGACCTGGTGGAAGATAATTGAAGCATGGGGGTGGTTTCTCCCAGACTGTTCTCATACTAGTGAATAAGTCTCACGAGATCTGATGACTTAATAAAGGGAAACCTCTTTCACTTGGTCCTCATTCTGTCTTGTCTGCCACCACGTAAGACACACCTTTTGCCTTCCACCATGATTGTGAGACCTCCCCAGCCACAAGGAACTGTGATGTGAGTACATTAAACTTCTTTTTCTTTATAAATTACCCAATCTTGGGTATGTCTTTATCAGCAGTGTGAAAATGGACTAATATAGGCACCTTGACACATTGAATATCTGAGGCTGAAGGACTCTGAGAAGCAGCATGTGTGAGAAGGATTTTCTGACCTTCTCCTGAAGCAGCTCATAAGAGCCCATCTGAAAGATGCCATCTCTGTACCCAGAGGAATGGAGCTTCCTTATTTCTGAAGACACAGGACACCAAGAAGAATCTGAACAAACAAGGCTTGTTAAGTTTCCCCAGCTTACTCCCATTAGATCATGCCCTTTGTCCTCCTATCATATTTCTCCATGACCCTCCCCACCTCATCAAGCTCAGCATAAAAACATTCCGTTCTAATTATTTATTTAGGTCTTCATTTCCTTACGAATGCTTCCTGTCACAAAAACTTATACTAAATAAATGTCACCAGGTGTGGTGGCTCACGCCTGTAATCCCAGCACTTTGGGAGGCTGAGGCAGGCGGATCACCTGAAGTTGGGGGTTTGAGACCAGCCTGACCAATGTGGAGAAACCCCATCTCTACTAAAAGTACAAAAAAATTAGCCAAGTGTGGTGGCACATGCCTGTAATCCCAGCTACTAGGGAGGCTGAGGCAGCAGATTCGCTTGAATCCGGGAGGCAGAGGTTGCAGTGAGCCAAGATTGCACCATTGCACTACAGCCTGGGCAACAAGAGCAAAACTCCATCCCCCCCAAAAAAATAATAATAAATAAATAAATGTGTATGCTTTTCTTTTGTTAATCTGTCTTTTGTTACAGGGGCCCCTGCCACAAACTCAAAATGGAAGAAGGAAGAGACTTTTTTTCCTGCCCTGCAGTGCTCCCTGCATTGTCACTGTCATTCCTGGCAGAATCCCCTGTTCTTCACACCCAAGGTCGAGTTATGGAGGTCTTTGCCGTGCTGAGGAGTTGGGACTGCATTCATAAAGAAGGTAGTTTTCCAAGTGCAGTTCCAAGACTATCAGCATCAGTGTATCAGTGTGGGGCTGGAAAGGAAGAAATGCAGTTCTTGGCCCCCACCCTCAGTCTACCTAATCATAAAATCTAGTGATGCACTCAGAAATCTGTTTTAATGAGTCCACCAGGTGATTATAATGCACCTTTTTTTTCTTTTCTTTTCTATGTAATGCACCTTTTTTTTTTTTTTTTTTTTTTTTTTTGAGAGAGAGAGTCTTGCTCTGTCACCCAGGCTGAAATGCAATGGCACAATCTCAGCTCACTGCAACCTCTGCCTCCCAAGTTCAAGCGATTCTCCTGCTTCAGCCTCCTGAGTAGCTGGGATTACAGGCACATGCCACTATGCTCCGATAATTTTTGTATTTTTAGTAGAGACGGGGTTTCACCATGTTGGCAGGCTGGTCTCAAACTCCTGACGTCAGGTGATGCACCCTCATCGGCCTCCCAAAGTGCTGGGATTACAGGCGGGTGCCACCACACTCAGCCTAATGCACATAAATCTGATGACCACTACTGAAATGTAAAGGTAGCGAATGATGGTTTAAAACAAAACAATGAAGGGCGGGCACAGTGGCTCATGCCTGTAATCCCAGCACTTTGGGAGGCTGAGGCAGACGGATCGTTTGAGGCCAGGAGTTCTCCCATCTCCAGGGTGGGAGAAGACCAACATTCCACCTGGTTTTCTGTCCATAAGAGGCCACCTCTAGATTTTCTTTTAGCAATGTCGAGTTAGTGCTACAAGCTGCTGTTCTTACGAACAGTATGAAGATTTAATTCTCTCTGAAGCATCAGCAGAAGTATTTTCGGCCCGGTGTGGCGGCTCATACCTGTAATCCCAGCACTTTGGGAGGCCAAGGTGGGCAGATCACCTTAAGTCAGGAGTTCAAGATCAGCCTGACCAACATGGCAAAACCCTGTCTCTACTAAAAAATACAAAAATTAGCTGGGCGTGGTGGTGTGTACCTGTAATTCCAGCTACTCAGGAGGCTGAGACAGGAGAATTGCTTGAACCCAGGAGATGGAGGTTGCAGTGAGCAGAGATTACACCACTGCACTCCAGCCTGGGCAACAGAGTGAGACCCTATCTCAAAAAAAAAAAAAAAAAAAAAAGGTATTTTCAAGAAGGGATGCCCCAAAGAGACACTACCATCCCAACAAAGGTCTGCACCAGTGACCTTCAGTGACCCCGCATTACAGCCCTCCACCATCTGCTCCCTACGCAGTTGCCTCCAGTTCTCTGCTGTTGTGTGTTCCCTAAGGGACTAGAACCCTCCTGATCATTGTCTGTAGTGAAAACTGCTCCCCTCTCACCTAAACAAGGGCATAGCAAATGAAGCATGGGCCCTTGGGATGCTTTCCGAACAAACAGCACAGAATCTGCAGAGATTCATCCAAATTCTGTATCCACATTCCCTGGAGCTCCTCACTGTGGCACACTCTGGGAGGCCTTAAACATCTCCGGAGTTGTGGGTCAGGGCTGCCTGAGAAGGGAGAGACCAACTGATAAGGATCTGCAGGGCTCATACAGAAATTAAATCAGTTTTGCTGTGATTCCATCTAGAACTTGATAAGGGGGGAGAAGAAAACCCACAAGTGCAAAGGCTATTGTACTAATCCAGGAGAGTTGTATTAGTCAGGGCTCTCCAGATAAACAGAACCAGTGGGACAGGATACATATAAAGAGAAAGAGGAAGAAATTGAGTATGAGAAATTAGATCGCTTGATTATGAAGGCTGAGAAGCCCCACTATCTGCCATCTGCAAGCTAGAGAGCCAGGAAAGCCAGTGGTATAAATTCCAGTCTAAGCCCAAAGGCCTGAGAACCAGGGGTGCCACTGGGGTAAATTCCAACTTAAGGGCAGAAGACAACTTATTTCCTGGCTCAAACAGGCAGTAGGCAGAAAGCAAAAAGGAAGAAATTCCTCTTTCCTCTGCCTTTTTCAAATCTCTCAATGGATTGGATGATACCTACCCACACTGGGGAGAGCTATCCACTGTACTTAATCCACCAGTTTAAATGCCAATTTCATCTAGAAACTCCCTCACAAACTCAGAAATGATGTTTAATCTGGGCACTCCTTGGCCCAGTCCAGTTGACACATAGAATTAACTGTCACAAGAGTGATGGTTAAATTCTTCGGAATTATGCAGCATTGATGGGCACTGATGGAAAGGAATGATTCTATTTCAGAGGAAGAATGAAGAGGACATGACCAACTTCATAAAAGGTAAGAAAAACAGAAACCAGGGTTGACTCCAAGTCTAACTTCGGTAAGTACAGTAGACTGATTGTATTAATGGCCTCAATTAAACAGGCTTCAGTATGAATACCCTTTAATCTATTACATAATTATATTTAGTCCTCCCCCACTCTGACTCTGCACTGGGCAATAGGGTATGCTTTGGCCAGTGTGACACTGGCAAACTTGAAGAAAGCAGCAACTTGAAAAAGTTCTTGGGTCTTTCCAATCTCTTTTAGTTTTCTATGATCACCATGAGCATATTCCCCAAGCTTGCTTGAAAAAATGCCCAGGCTAGCCCGCTGGAGGGACATGAAAAACATATGCATGTATGAGACATATGAATAAGAACCCAGTTATCCAATCAAGCTCAACTTAACCCAGTCTATAGCCAATTGCCCCCCAACAGGTGAAATCCTAGTCACGCTCAGCAGAGCCATGCAACCTCATAATGCACAAATGAAACCAGCTGTCAATCATAATAAATGATTACTATTTTTTTTTTTTTTTTTTTTGAGACGGAGTCTCGCTCTGTAGCCCAGGCTGGAGTGCAGTGGCCGGATCTCAGCTCACTGCAAGCTCCGCCTCCCGGGTTCCCGCCATTCTCCGGCCTCAGCCTCCCGAGTAGCTGGGACTACAGGCGCCCGCCACCTCGCCCGGCTAGTTTTTTATGTATTTTTAGTAGAGACGGGGTTTCATCGTGTTTGCCAGGATGGTCTCGATCTCCTGACCTTGTGATCCGCCCGTCTCGGCCTCCCAAAGTGCTGGGATTACAGGCTTGAGCCACCGCGCCCGGCCAATAAATGATTACTATTAAGTCAATGAGCTTTAGGGGTGATTGGTTAGATAGCATTATTGTAGCAACAGATAACTGAATTAATAACCCAAATGGTTCTCTTTTGACATACTTTGTGAACAAAGGCAGGTCATGTGCATAAAGAAAGATTAGCTCAGGTCCAAACCTTTTGAGATAATGACAAGACATCTGGGTATACATATCCCTAAGTCAGATAGAAATGCAAGTCTGTAATTCAAATAAAATTTTTGACTGGCAACGTAAATTTGAGTCATCAGCATAAACTGATCTCTGAGAACACAAAGAATGAGTTTGTTTTTTTCGTTGTGTTTTTGTTTTTTTTTTTTTTTTTGTCAAGAGCAAAACAAGGAACTTTGGGAAACACCATTTAAAAAGTAAGTAGAAAAACAGGTGTTCTCTCCTGCTACAGGAGAAAATAAAATTACAATATATAATGAAAAAGCCGGGTGCAGTGGCTCATGCCTGTAGTCCTGCCATTTTGGGAGGCCTCGGTGGATGGATTGCTTGAGCCCAGAAGTTTGAGATCAGCCTGGGCAACATGGTGAAACTCCATTCCTACAAAAGATACAAAACTTAACTGGGCATAGTGGCATGCGCCTGTAGTCCCAGCTACCTGGGAGGCTGAGATGGGAGCCCAGGAGGCGGAGGTTGTAGTGAGCTGAGATAGTGCCACTGCACTCCAGGCTGGGTGACATACTGAGACCTTGTCTCAAAAAAAGAAAAAGAAAAAGAAAAAAAAAAGAAAAAGACAATTCAAAGAAAGAAAGCATGAACAATAGTACCAAATGCTTCTGAGTTCAGTTGGGATGAGGACTGAAATGTATTTGCCTGTTAATTATGGAGTAATATCAATGTAAACATAAAGGACAATATATAAAGTGAAACACCCCCTCAAGCCCCATAACCTCTCCCGTTAAACAATAGCCACTCACAATAGCCACTCAACAAATTTTGCATGTCAACTTCGTCTTCCTATATTTCTTCTTCTTTCCCCTCTCCCTATCTCCTTCTCCCTTTGTTTTCTCCTTCACCTGCCTTTCTGGCCAGACTCTCTTCTTCCTCTGATTTTTTCCAGTAAAAGGCAGGAGGAGGTATTTCAGACTTGGGAGGGGATGAGAGAGATGGGAAAAGTTAACTCTGTAACAGGAATATTTGATTGCCTGAATCAGATATCCCAGCCTTTTTGAGGCAATTACATCCTTTTTAAGTTAAAAAAACGAGTTACTCTTGCTATCTGCTAAATAAGAGTGGCCAAAAATACTATTAAATAGACATTTAACTTTTAACAACAGCATCTACATACTCATAACATACATTCAGAGAGATAACATTGTCTATAAACATTATTTGCCTGCTGCCCATTCACTTTCCCCATAGGCAAAGCCTAGCGGGCCTAGGGTACTGTCTGCACCACGTTTTTTTTATTTATTTATTTATTTATTTATTTATTTATTTATTTATTTATTGAGATAGGGTCTTGCTCTGACACCCAGTGCCAGGCTAGAGTGCAATGACACGATCTCAGCTCACTGCAACTATGACCTCCTGAGTTCAAGCAATTCTCCTGCTTCAGCCTCCTGAGTAGCTGGGACTACAGACACATGCCACCACATCCAGCTAATGTTTGTATTCTTAGTAGAGATGGGGTTTCACCATGTTGCCCAGGCTGGTCTCAAACTCCTGACCTCAAGTGATTTGCCCACCTCAGCCTCCCAAAGTGCTAGGATTACAAGCGTAAGCCACCATGCCTGGCAGAACATATTGTCTGCACCTCATTTTAGAAGTAAGATTAAATTTAGCATTTTGATTCATACTGTCTTGAATTGCTCTTCAATTATTTTACTATAAATTTGATACCAAAAGTAGGCCTTAAGAAATACCTGGAAGGCCAGGTGCGGTGGTTCACGCCTATAATCCCAGCACTTTGGGAGGCCGAGGCAGGCGGATCATGAGGTCAGGAGATCAAGACCATCCTGGCTAACATGGTGAAACCCCGTCTCTACTAAAAATACAAAAAACTAGCCGGGCGTGGTGGTAGGCGCCTGTAGTCCCAGCTACTCAGGAGGCTGAGGCAGGAGAATGGCGTGAACCCGGGAGGCGGAGCTTGCAGTGAGCTGAGATTGCGCCACTGCACTCCAGCCTGGGCGACAGAGCCAGACTCCGTCTCAAAAAAAAAAAAAAGAAAGAAAGAAATACCTAGGGAATTTAATTAAATGCTTCAATTTTGTTTGGAATATCCCTTAGTTTCTAGTTTTGTGGTAAGAAAGAGATGATGCTTTACATCGTAAGATATTCAAAATATATGAGCAAGGCCCGGCACGGTGGCTCACGCCTGTAATCCCAGCACTTTGGGAGGCCAAGGCAGGCGGATCACGAGGTCAGGAGATCGAGACCATCCTGGCTAACACAGTGAAACCCCATCTCTACTAAAAAGAGAAAAATTTAGCCAGGCATGGTGGTGGGTGCCTATAGTCCCAGCTACTCTGGAGGCTGAGGCAGGAGAATGGTATGAACCCGGGAGGCAGAGTTTGCAGTGAGCCAAGATCACACCACTGCACTCCAGCCTGGGCAACAGAGCAGACTCCATCTCAAAAAAAAAATATATATATACATATATATATATATGTATATATATATATGTGATATTGTATAATTACATTAAAATTACATTGCATAATTATACTTTTAAAATCTGTGCCTAGCACAGGTAATAGTGATTGAATGGATATTTTTCTGTTATTTTGTAGAGTGATGGTTTGTGCAGTGGAAATGTGTGTTGTTTGTTTCCTGCTCAGCATCCATTCCCTCTTCTGATAAAGGCATCTGGATCAGGTTGGCTAACTCAATTCCTGCCTTCGGTGAGGGAAAAGACACAATCCAACCTGACCCACCAATGTACCCCATCTCATCAGGGCACAGTGATTGGTTTAGAGACACACAGATGTTGTAAATAACTCTGGTAAAATTAAAGTATGGGTTGAAACTGTTGAGTAAAGAGAATTACCTGTGCCGGGCGCGGTGGCTCACGCCTGTAATCCCAGCACTTTGGGAGGCCGAGGCGGGCGGATCACGAGGTCAGGAGATCGAGACCATCCTGGCTAACACGGTGAAACCCCGTCTCTACTAAAAATACAAAAAAAAACTAGCCGGGTGTGGTGGCAGCGCCTGTAGTCCCAGCTACTCGGGAGGCTGAGGCAGGAGAATGGCGTGAACCCGGGAGGCGGAGCTTGCAGTGAGCCGAGATCGCGCCACTGCACTCCAGCCTGGGCGACTAAGCGAGACTCTGCCTCAAAAAAAAAAAAAAAAAAAAAAAAGAGAATTACCTTTTCTGCTGGGCTTGAGGGTAGAGGGATATAAGCCTTGGGCTGCTGGACGCCACCTTGAAGAGAAAGTCCTTCAGAAAGTGAAGTCAATACCCAGAGTAGAAAGTCAAAAAATTAAAGGAGATTGAGTACAGATAATACCACTTGACCCTCAGGATCCAGCAATTTCTGAAGGCAGATATCCCTGGACTTTTCAATTACATAATCCAGTATAAGCTGAATTTTTCTCACTTGTAATTAAAGGATTGCTGACAAAGTAGTTAACTTTTGTGAATTTTTTTTTTTTTTTTGGTGGCAAAATAGTCTGCTTTACAAAAGTCAAATTTCAAAATGCATTCATGTATGCAACAATTTTTTTTTTTTTTTTTTTTTTGAGACAGAGTCTCGCTCTGTGACCAGGCTGGAGTGCAGTGGTGCAATCTTGATTCACTGCAGCCTCCGCCTCCCAGGTTCAAGCGATTCTTCTGCCTCAGTCTCCCAAATAGCTGGGCCTATAGGCGCACACCACCATGCCAGGCTAATTTTTGTACTTTTAGTAGAGATGGGGTTTCACCATAAGAGCCAGGCTGGTCTCGAACCCCTGACCTCGTGATCTGCACACTTCGGCCTCCCAAAGTGGTGGGATTACAGGTGTGAACCACCGTGCCCGGCTGCAACAAATATTTATTAAGCACCTACTATGTGCTGGTGTATCACATTGTGTCAGTCACGCTGAGAGTAAGTTAACTAGGATCGACTGCATAGTGTTCTCAACTTGGGCACTATTAGCATTTTAGGTAAGATAATTCTTAGTTGTTGAGGATGAGTCCAAGTGTGGCCTCTGGTCAATATATGCCAGTACAGCCCCCTGTCACTGTCACTGTGACAAATGAAAAATGTCACAAATTCTCGGAAGTTCCTCTAGGGGGCAGTACTTTGCTGATGTAGAACAGTGAAGTTGGGGGACAGACAGACCCTGACAACACAGAATTAAGAATTTTAGAGCTCTCAGACATATACTATCTAAAAGACATGCCAGAAGTCCTGATCAGAAAAAAAAGAGGGGGAAAAGTTTTTCCAGAACACTGTTATGTAGTATTAGAAGATAAAAGACAAGCAGGGGTTTTAATGAACTTAGAAGAGCTAAGTGAGCCGCCCTCTTAGTGCAGTGGGCAGTGCGTCAGTCTCATAATCAGAAGAGCTAAGTGAGTAGAAAGAAATGTTATAAAATATCACATGATTGGCCGGGCGCGGTGGCTCACGCCTGTAATCCCAACACTTTGGGAGGCCGAGGCAGGCAGATCGTGAGGTCAGGAAATCGAGAACACGGTGAAACCCTGTCTCTGCTAAAAACCACAAAAACTTAGCCGGCCACAGTGGTGGGTGCCTGTAGTCCCAGCTACTCAGGAGGCTGAGGCAGGAGAACAGCGTGAACACGGGAGGTGGAGCTTGCAGTGAGCCGAGATTGCGCCACTGCACTCCAGCCCGGGCGACAGAGCGAGACTCTGTCTCAAAAAATAAATAAATAAATAAATAAATAAATAAATAAATAAATAAATAAGCTTAATAAGCTATCGATTTGAATAAAGGCAATCACTCTAATAAGTATCAACTTGAAAGGAAAAAGCAAATTTCTCATGAGACACCTTAAAACAATGACTCTAAACCATGGTTACACATTGAAACTAGGTAGGCATTGGGGAGTGTTTTAAAATTATTATATGGTCCCACCCTAGATGAATTAAACCAGATTTTTGGGAATGGAAACTTCAGAAGTGGTTTCGGTTTTTCTGGGTTTTTTTGCTTTTTCTTTTTTTGAGACAGTCTTGCTTTGTTGCCCAGGTTGGAGTGCGGTGGCACAATCTCTGCTCACTGCAACCTCCCCTTCCTGAGTTCAAGCAATTCTCCTGCCTCAGCGTCCCGAATAACTGGGACTACAGGCGCCTGCCATCACACCTGGCTAATTTTTTTGTATTTTTAGTAGAGACGGGGTTTTCATGTTGGCCAGACTGGTCTCGAACTCCTGACTTCAGGTGATCCACTCGCCTTGGCCTCCCAAAGTACCAGTATTACAGGCATGAGCCACTGCACCCAGCCTGAGTTCAGGATTTTTTTAAGCTGCCCAGGTAAGTCCTATGATCACCCAAGTGGAGAACCACTCCCCCAAAATCTTCCTCCTTATTCGTGTGTGGATATGGGCTTCCCCATGATGTCTGGGTAGTGCCCTATCAAGTTTCTTACACCACCCTGCAGTTCAGGACTAACACTGACTTCAGTCAAAAGATTTTTTAATAGTTCTGACCCTAAATCTAATAATTTTGTTAGTCTTTCTTTTACCCATTCATTCTGCAGCCTGGGTTAAGCGGAATGGACATCAATATCCAGATTTTACAAGAAAGTAGACTATATATAAAGATATAAATTTATATATAAAAGATCTTCATAATTAAGGTTTCTGATCTAGATAAACAAAGTATCATGATGATTTAAATGATTTATTATCACTCTATTTACAGACATGGCTCAAAGATATTAAGGTCCAAGTTCACAGAGCTCTTAAACAATGTTGGCAAATTATAGTCACAGGCCTTCTGACTCCACACTCAGTGGACTTTTCATCACAGGTTGCCTCTGACCTGTGCTTAAAGAATAGAATGTTGGCTACTGTACATGGGATAAATTCAGCCAGCCAGTCTTAAACTACAAATTCCTGAGCCCCATTAAAGACCTAGAAAACGGTAATCTTGGGACCGGGCGCAGTGGCTCACGCCTGCAATCCTAGCACTTTGGTAGCCCGAGGTGGGCAGATCACCTGAGGTCAGGAGTTCAAGACCAGCCTGACCAACATGGAGAAACCCCGTCTCTACTAAAAATACAAAACTAGCTGGGCATGGTGGAGCATGCCTGTAATCCCAGCTACTCAGGAGGCTGAGACAGGAGAATCGCTTGAACCCGGGAGGCGGAGTTTGCAGTGAGCTGAGATGGTGCCACTGTACTCCAGCCTGAGCAACAAGAGCAAAACTCCATCTCAAAAAAAAAAAAAAAAGGAAAAAGAAAAGAAAATGGTAAACTCTGGGAATGGGCCCAGGAGTCATTCCAGTTGATTCCGTTCCTTTAGGAAAAACTCAGTTAGACTTGCAGTTCTCTGTAGAATGTCAGAAAGCAAAATATATTCCCGAGAGTCTGACATACCCTGGGTGTGGGTTAAGGGAACAAAATGTAGTAGAAAGCTTCGTGGGTAATCATAATCATGAGGACCACCTGTGCCACCTCTGCCAGTCAGGAATCACCTGAATAACAGGGGATTGATAACTAGTTGGGCCAGGTGGTGGCTCATTCCTATAATTTCAGTTTACTGAGAGGTTGAAGTGGGAGGATTATTTTTGGGGCCAGGAGTTCCAGACCAGCCTGGGCAAGATGACAAGGCCCTATTTCTACAATTTAATTTTTAAATTAGCCAGGCATGGTGGTACCTGCTTGTAGTCCCAGCTACTTGACAGGCTGAGGCAGGAGGATTCCTTGAGTCCAGGAGGTCGAGGCTATAGTGAGCCATGATCACACCACTGCACTCCATCCTGACTGACAGAGTGAGACTGTCAAACCAAAAAAAAATGGCCCGGCGCGGTGGCTCCTGCCTGTAATCCCAGCATTTTGGGAGTCCGAGGCGGGTGGATCACCTGAGGTCTGGAGTTCAAGCCTAGCCTGACCAACATGAAGAAACCCCGTCTCTACTAAAAATACAAAATTAGCCGGGGTGGTGGCGCATGCCTGTAATCCCAGCTACTCAGGAGGCTAAGGCAAGAGAATCACAATTGGACTCCAGCCTGGGCAAAAAGAGCAAAACTCCGTTTCAAAAAAAAAAAAAAGGTAACTTCTCAAGGAGACCAGTTACAAAATACAAAGGAAAGGAAACAAGTAATATAAAGAAATTGGGTCGGGTGCCGTAGCTCACACCTGTAATCCCAGCACTTTGGGAGGCTGAGGCCGAGGCAGATGGATCACCTGAGGTCAGAAGTTCAAGACCAGCCTGGCCAAGATGGTGAAACCCCGTCTCTACTAAAAATACAAAAAAATTAGCCGGGCGTGGTGGCGGCCCCTGTAATCCCAACTACTCAGGAGGCTGAGGCAGAGAATTGCTTGAACCTAGGAGGCGGACGTTGCAGTGAGCCGAGATGGCACCCTGCACTCCAGCCTGGATAACAGAGGTCAAAAAAAAAAAAGCCGGAAGGAACATATGTGGGAATTATGTTAAACTTGAAGTGTGACTGAGATATGAGTGAGAGATCCAAAGAGAGATATAGGACAACCAGGAGGTACCATTCCCCAAATAAGCCAATGAAAATGCTATATATGGACCTTGGAAGAATTGTACTTAGAAACATAGATTTTGGAATACTCTGCATAAAAATAGTGATTAAAACATTAGTAAAAGACTGGGCGAGGTGGCTCACGTCTGTAATCCCAGCACTTTGGGAGGCTGAGGCGGGTGGATCACCTAAGGTCGGGAGTTCGAGACCAGCCGGACCAACATGGAAAAACCCTATCTCTACTAAAAATACAAAATTAGCCAGGCATGGTGGTGAATGCCTTTAATCCCAGCTACTCAGGAGGCTGAGGCAGGAGAATCACTTGAACCCAGGAGGCAAAGGTTGTGGTGAGCCGGTATCGCACCATTGCACTCCAGCCTGGGCAACAAGATGGAAACTCCGTCTTTAAAAAAAAAAAAAAAATTAGTACTAGAAGAAATCAGGTCAGACGCGGTGGCTCATGCCTGTAATCCCAGCACTTTGGGAGGCCAAGGCAGGCAGATCACCTTAGGTCAGGAGTTTGAGACCAGCCTAACAAACATGGTAAAACCCCATCTCTACTAAAAATACAAAAATTAGCCAGACGTAGAGGCGGGCGCCTATAATCCCAGCTACTCGGGAGGCTGAGGCAGGAGAATCACTTGAATCCGGGAAGAGGAGGTTGCAGTGAGCCAAGATCCCACCATTGCACTCCAGCCTGGTCGACAGAGCGAGACTCCATCTCAAAATAAATAAATAAATAAACAAAAATAAAAGAAATCAGTAAATGCAAGAGGGTTGAGCATTAAAAAATCAAATTTTGGCCTGGCCAGCACTTTGGAAGACTGAGGTGGGTGGATCACGAGGTCAGGAGTTCGAGACCAGCCTGGTCAACATGGTGAAACTCCATCTCTACTAAAAATACAAAAATTAGCCAAGTATGGTGGCATGTACTTCAAGTCTCAGCTAACTCAGGCATCTAAGGCAGGAGAATGGCTTGAACCCGGGAGGCAAAGGTTGCAGTGAGCCAAGATCGCGCCACTGCACTCCAGGCTGGGCGACACAGCGAGACTCCATCTCAAAAAAAAAAAAAAAAAGAGCCAGGCATAGTGTTTCACGCTTGTAATCCCAGCAATTTGGGAGGCCGAGGCGGGCAGATCACGAGGTCAGGAGATCGAGACCATCCTGGCTAACACGGTGAAACCCTGTCTCTACTAAAAAAAAAAATACAAATTAGCCGGGCATGGTGGCCGGCACCTGAGTCCCAGCTACTCGGGAGGCTGAGGCAGGAGAATGGCGTGAACCAAGATCGCGCCACTGCACTCCAACCTGGGCGACAGAGGGAGACTCCGTCTCAAAGAAAAGGAAAAAAAAAAAAAAAATTAGCCAGGTGTGGTGGCTCATGCCTGTAGTCCCAGCTACTCAGGAGGCTGGGGTGAGAGAATCACCTGAGCCTGGGGGCGTCAAGGCTGTATGGTGAGCCCACCGCGCCCAGCCCCCACTTTTATTTCTTTTTTTTTTTTTTTTTTTTTTTTTTGAGACAGAGTCTCGCTCTGTCGCCCAGGCTGGAGTGCAGTGGCCGGATCTCAGCTCACTGCAAGCTCCGCCTCCCGGGTTTACGCCATTCTCCTGCCTCAGCCTCCCGAGTAGCTGGGACTACAGGCGCCCGCCACCTCGCCCGGCTAGTTTTTTGTATTTTTAGTAAAGACGGGGGTTTCACCATGTTAGCCAGGATGGTCTCGATCTCCTGACCTTGTGATCCGCCCGTCTCGGCCTCCCAAAATGCTGGGATTACAGGCTTGAACTTTTATTTCTTAAATGATTATTCATCACATGTTCCAACAATGCTTCTAGGAGTTATTACTTTACACTGATCCAAATTAGCACTTTCTTCCCATCATTTGCAAGTTTAATTTTCCCCCAGTGAAACGTTGAATATAGAATTAAACTATATCAAGTAATAGCATTTTCAAAAAGTAATGTTTTAACAGTAAATTATTGCCACTAGATGGCACCAGAAGCTCAGAAGCATAAACAAAAACAGTTTTCACGAAACACGTTGAAATATTAAAAACAAAATAAAGTGTAAGTTATAGTGTCAAAAATATTTAGAGGCCGGGCGTGGTGGCTCACGCCCATAATTCCAGCACTTTGGGAGGCCAAGGCAGGTGGATCACCTGAGGTCAAGAGTTCAAGACCAGCCGGGCCAACATGGTAAAACCCCCTCTCTACCAAAAATATAAAAATTAGCCAGGCATGGTGGCGCAGGCCTGTAGTCCCAGCTACTCTGGAGACTGAAGCAGGAGAATCGCTTGAACCCAGGAGGCAGAGGTTGCAGTGAGCCAAGATCACGCCACTGCACTCCAGCCTACGTGACAGAGTGCGACTCTGTCTAAAATAACAATAACAACAAAATTAGAAAAGCATTCACATGCCTTTACTTTTTAAAAATATTTTTAAATGATTTTTAAACATTGTCACTAAATGTTTCAAACTCTTGAAAAAGTAAAAGAAATCAAGAGAATCATATTATAAAGCCTTGTTGCAGTTTTAAAATAGAGGTTACAGGCCGGGCGCGGTGGCTCAAGCCTGTAATCCCAGCACTTTGGGAGGCCGAGACGGGCGGATCACGAGGTCAGGAGATCGAGACCATCCTGGCTAACACGGTGGAACCCCGTCTCTACTAAAAAAATACAAAAAAATAGCCGGGCGCGGTGGCCGGCGCCTGTAGTCCCAACTACTCGGGAGGCTGAGGCAGGAGAATGGCGTGAACCCGGGAGGCGGAGCTTGCAGTGAGCTGAGATCCGGCCACTGCACTCCAGCCTGGGCGGCAGAGCGAGACTCCGTCTCAAAAAAAATAAATAAATAAAAATAAAATAAAATAGAGGTTACCGATTCACCAAATCACCTTGCTTTATTAAGAGTAGACATTTGAACTTACTAATTTTTCCTTTACCTAATATGTTTCCTTGCATTTATTTATGTTCCAATGACTTATTTAATCAAATATCAAGAAAACATTTGTTTTAACTTGAGTAATAAATTGAAATTCAAATAAATAGCCCTTTGAGTTCTGAGCTTTCAATATGGCAAAACACCAATTGCCTGGGGCATCTTAAACAAAGTTACATCTAAAATGTTGGAACTCTCCGCACCTTGGTAATTTACCTGAAATGTCTTTTCCCCATGCCCGGCAAATTCAAGACTCAACTCAGATGTTGGTATGGCTTTCTCTAGCACCACATCACCTGCAGAAAAGTTAATTATTCCTTCCTCTGTGCTTCTCTGTATTCCTACAACACTTGGTATAGCCAATGCAGTTAGATGAAATCAATAGTTCTTAAGAACTTACTATGTTATTCAGAACCTACCAGAGGCTCAGTTCCTTCTTTCAAAGAGTTTATAGGAGAATAGAGTGACATAAGGAAAAAAGGCAATTGCATGAAAAAATATGGTATTTTTCATGCAATGGTATGAGTATGGTAAGTGAAGACGTATAGTAGAGGAAGATTGTGTAGAGCATTGTGTACATATTTCTTATTGAAAGAAAGATTTCCAAGCGCTGTCTTTGCACTTAACTTGGAAGAGAACTCTATTTTTATTTTATTTTTATTTATTTATAAATTTTTTTTTTTTTTTGAGATGGAGTCTCGCTCTCTCGCCCAGACTGGAGTGCAGTGGTGCAATCTGGACTCACTGCAACCTTTGCCTCCCGGGTTCAAGTGACTCTCCTGCCTCAGCTTCCCGAGCAGCTGGGACTACAGGCGTGCGCCACCACATTGGGCTAATTTTTTGCATTTTTAGTAGAGATGGGGTTTCACCGTGTTAGCCAGGATGGTCTCAATCTCCTGACCTCGTGATCGACCTGCCTCGGTCTCCCAAAGTGCTGGGATAACAGCGTGAGCCACGGTGCCTGGCGAGAACTTTATTTTTATTTATTGAGCACCAACTCAGAACATTGCATAAGATACCATGGAAAGACTTATAAAAGAAATAAATGGCACAGTTTCTAATTCAAGATATTTCAAGCATACTGGGAAAATAAAATATGTATGCCCAAAATTTCAGGACATTATAAAAACAACATACATTCAAATGTAATTAATTTACTATAAAAATGCATGTCTTTACTTTATAAAGAAGGAACACATGGCCAGGTGGGGTGGTTCAAGCCTGTAATCTCAGCACTTTGGGAGGCCGTGGCAGGCGGATCACGCGGGGAGGAGTTTGAGACCAGCCTGGTCAACATGGTGAAACCCCGTCTCTACTAAAAAAATACAAAAATTAGCCGGGCATGGTGGTATATGCCTATAATCCCAGCTACTCAGGAGGCTGAAGCAGGAGAACTGCTTGAACCCAGGAGGTGGAGGTTGCAGTGAGCCAAGATTGCACCACCGCACTCCAGCTTAGGCAACAGAGCAACTCCGTCTCAAAAAAAAAAAAAAAAAAAACAGAAGGAATACATAGTAAACCCACTTAAAGGACTTTTGATTTAATATATTGAAAAATAAGAAATCCCATTAAGTCTCGAGGAAAGAGCCCACCTTTAAGAATACGGAATTTGAAAAATACTTTTCTCCCAATTCTATACAGAATGGAACGTAATTGGGGTGGGCAGGTGGGTGGGGGTGAAACCAAACAATCAGTCAACCATTGATTTATGGCCTTGAAAGCAGTGGTCGGCCGGGCGCGGTGGCTCAAGCCTGTAATCCCAGCACTTTGGGAGGCCGAGGCGGGTGGATCACGAGGTCAGGAGATCGAGACCATCCTGGCTAACATGGTGAAACCCCGTCTCTACTAAAAATACAAAAAACTAGCCGGGCGTGGTGGCGGGCGCCTGTAGTCCCAGCTACTCGGAGGCTGAGGCAGGAGAATGGCGTGAACCTGGGAGGCGGAGCTTGCGGTGAGCCGAGATCGCGCCACTGCACTCCAGCCTGGGTGACACAGCGCGAGACTCCGTCTCAAAAAAAAAAAAAAAAAAAAAAGAAAGCAGTGGTCAAGGAGCCTGGGGTAGGGGGTAACCATAATCTTGCCAAAGTTACTCAACCACATTAGATCTCAGTTTTTACATTTATAAAATGAGAAGCTCATATTAAGTGGACTCTAAGGATCCTTCCAGCCCTACTATGCTGTGATTTTTATAGTGTCAGCTACTGAAATTAAGTGGTTGAATTTAAAAGACATTACAGCTACGGAATCAGTAGGAACTTGGTAATGAATTGATATGGAGAAGATGAAGGAAAGAGAGAAAAATATATATATATGAACGCAGAAGCACTTTGAAAAGTACAAATTCCTCTACAATGCATACAGCCATAATAATCATTATTAATCAAATATGTCCAAGTCCTGATGACTGGAGAATGCTGGAATAATGCCACTGAAGCAAATCAAAATCAGAAAATGGGAGGGTAAAAGAGAAAATGACTTGTTTTTCACATGCTAATTTACTCACCCCCAAAGCTGTCAACATTATTGAGATGGGATTTACCACCAAGGAACAGAGCAAAGAGGATGCTTATTTTCATGCAACTTGTGTCTTTATTCTTATAGTCTGAAAACACTTCCTAGGAAGGTAAAGAAAATAGCTATTCAAATGTGGTAATTAGAAAGATTTGGGCCCAGCATGGTAGCTCACGCCTGTAATCCCAGCGCTTTGGAAGGGTGAGGCAGGAGGATCGCTTGAAGCCAAGAGTTTGAGACCAGCCTGAGCAAAAAAGTGAGATCTTGTCTCTACAAAAAATAAAATAAATTAGCCAGGCGCAGTGGTGCGTGCCTGTAGTCCCAGCTACTCAAGAGGCTGAGGCAGAAGAATCACTTGAGCCCAGGAATTTGAAGCCGCAGTGAGCTATGATCACGCCCCTGCACTCTAATCTGGGTGACAGAGCAAGACCTTGTCTCTTTAAAAAAAGGCTATCTTGTAAAGACTGTTCTGATAGTAGACCTAATCCATACTATTTTTTGAATGAAAATCAAAAATAGAAAAACTAGGAAGAAATAACTTTTAATCAGAGAGTAAAATATATTTAGGCATGTATTTCAAATCTAAAAAGGACCATAAGAAGATAGGTCACCTATAAAGGTCCTAAAAGATTTCTGCACTAGATAACTACGTCACTATGTGGTTCGAAATTCTCCCTAGAATCACCCTCATGGGCACGAGGTTCCTCATCCCCAGAGGGCCACTGCACACATTCACAAGTTCACTAACTGGGGCAAGGAAAAAAGAGTTAGCCAGTATTCCTGTTAGCAGAGTTTGATGGAAAGGGGCATATCTGTGGAGTCACTACTACAGTATCTGTCAAAGGGTTTGGAGAAGATTGATTAGAAAGCATTTCCTTCCAGGAGTGGTGGCTCACGCCTGTAATCCCAACAGCTTGGGAGGCTGAGGTGGGCAGATCACATGAGGTCGGGAGTTCGAGACCAGGCTGGGCAACACAGTGAAACCCCGTCTCTACTAAAAATACAAAAATTAGCCGGGCCTGGTGGCATCTGCTCGCCTGTAATCCCAACTACTCAGGAGGCTGAGGCAGGAGAATCGCTTGAATCTGAGAGGCGGAGGTTGCAGTGAGCCGAGATCGAGCCGCTGCACTCAGCCTGAGCAACAGAGTGAGACTCCATCTCAAAAAATAAATAAATAAATAAAAATAGACTGCATTTCCTGATTGATGAGAAAATAATTCAGTTATACTCATCTACTCCTGCTGAAAGATTATGCAGTGTATTATAACGTACTTAATAAAAATAAATTAAAGAAATTTTAAAATTGACTATAAATAGGAAAAAAATTCCATTTTTCTAATTTAATGTTAGAATGTGTATGTGACTCAGAAAAATACACCTAAAAAAAAATCCATCTTGGCAGGGCGCGATGGCTCATGCTTGTTATCCCAGCACTTTGGGAGGCCAAGTCAGGAGGATCACTTGAGGTCAGGAGTTCAAGACCAGTCTGACCAACAGGGACAAACCCTGCCTCTACTAAAAAAAAAAAATACAACATTAGCCGGGTGTAGTGGCGCATGCCTGTAATCCCAGCTACTTGGAAGACTGAGGCAGGAGAATCGCTTGAACCCGAGAGGTGGAGGTTGCAGTGAACCAGGACTGCGCCATTGCACTCCAGCCTGGGCAATAAGAGCGAGACTCCATCTCAAAAAGAAAAAAAAAGAAAAGAAAAATCCACCTTTAGAAGGATTACAACCCTAAATTAAGAAGGCTTTTACATTTCTTTTCTCCTTAACATATACCACTTCTCAATCCACAGCCTTTCTTTCTTCCCGTTTTATGATGATACGACTACAAACACAAAAGATTCACCCTAAAATCTAGCAGGCAAAGTGTAGAGGAGTATAAGATATTCATGAGTCAAAAGCTCCATGATTTCAATTTACAAGAACTCATAATCCATGATTAACTGTCCAAAAGTTAGCTACTTTAAACTAATTCTCTAATTCCTCATCTATAAAACCAGAGATGATATTAGCTCTCACCTCACAGGATTCTTATGAGATCAAATAAATTAATGCGTGTAAAATACCTGCAAATGTGCCTAGCACATGGTGATTCATCAGTGTAGACTTTTGTTAATACTATTAGACAGTTACTGATAACAAAAGTCACTGCTGTCAGCAGGGCGCAGTGGCTCACGCCTGTAATCCCAGCACTTTGGGAGGCTGAGGCAGGCGGATCACCTGAGGTCAGGAGTTTGAGACCAGCCTGGCCAACATGGCGAAACCCCATCTCTACTAAAAACACAAAAATTAGCCGGGCGTGGTGGCAAGCACCTATAATCCCAGCTACTTGGGAGGCTGAGGTAAGAGAATCGCTTGAACCTGGAGGGTGGTGGTTGCAGTGAGCTGAAATCGCGCCACTGCACTCCAGCCTGGGTGACAGAGTGAGACTCCATCTCAAAAAAAAAATAAAATAAAATAAAAAAATAAAAAAATTGGCCGGCCATGGTGGCGGACGCCTGTAATCACAGCTACTTCAGAGGCTGTGGCGGGAGAATCGCTCGAACTCGGGAGGCGGAGGTTACACCATTGCACTCCTGCCTGGGTGACAAGAGCAAAACTCTGTCTCAAAAAAAAAAAAGAAAAAAAGAAGGAAAAGTCACTGCTGTCATTGAGAGACCTCAGGAAAGCGCTAGCCTAAACTGTCAGCAATGAAATGATATAATTTGGGAATTACAGGGTTATATAAGAACAATTTTTTTTTTTTCAAGTGATGGCACTCATGAGTTCTAGGAAAATTTCCTAAGATCTAACTTTTCTTTTTCTTTTTCTTTTTCTTTTGAGATAGAGTCTCGTTCTGTTTTCCAGGCTGGAATGCAATGCCACAATCTCAGCTCACTGCAACCTCTGCCTCCCGGGTTCAAGCTATTCTGCCTCAGCCTCCTGTGTAGCTGGGATTACAGGTACCCACCACCATGTAGGGCTAATTTTTGTATTTTTAGTAGAGATGGGGTTTCACTATATTGACCAGACTGGTCTCGAACTCCTGACCCCAGGTGATCCACCCGCCTTGGCCTCCCAAAGTGTTAGGATTACAGGCGTGAGTCACAAGATTTAATTTTTCAATATTCTTCCAGCCAAGCTCAAAAAATCTCTTACTCAAGTGTTCATAATCATAAAGCTTTCATAGTTCCTCAGCTTCCATCACAGACAACTCCCTATGTACTTAACCAATTCTCCCAAGTAACATGCAGATTATTAATTTGGTTTGGCAAGTACTTGAATACCAGATAAACATTACTATTCTGGACACTGGAAAGACACAATCCCACCACTAATAAATTGATTGCCATTTTGGGTTATAAAGCAGTATCTTATAAATTATAGAGAATCTATTTCCCCAAAGTTTGATTAGTTAGTTCTATGTGAATTGGTAACCAAATTATTTCTGAACCAGCAATACTGAACTGGCGAAATCATAAACCCCAGCTAGATTTTGTATCCTATAATGCTCAACCTGAGAGAGCCAAGTGCTCCAACCCTCACATCGTGCCAAGTAGAAACCAGGAAAGGATAAATCTCCAAAGTATATGTTGTGACACACAATTCTACAGCATTCTGACACTGACTCCTACATTCAGGCTTCACTGTACTCTTCTTCACTGGCAAAGAAAAACCACAATTTGAGGCCGGGCGCGGTGGCTCAAGCCTGTAATCCCAGCACTTTGGGAGGCCGAGACGGGCGGATCACGAGGTCAGGAGATCGAGACCATCCTGGCTAACACAGTGAAACCTCGTCTCTACTAAAAATACAAAAACTTAGCCGGGCGAGGTCGCAGGCGCCTGTAGTCCCAGCTACTCGGGAGGCTGAGGCAGGAGAATGGCGTGAACCCGGGAGGCGGAGCTTGCAGTGAGCTGAGATCCGGCCACTGCAATCCAGCCAGCCACAATTTGAGTTCATTCTATTTCACTACCGTTGCTAAATAAAAAAGAAAGTGTAATTCTTTCTTTTTATTTATTTATTTATTTTGAGACGGAGTTTTGCTCTGTCACTCAGGCTGGAGTGCAGTGGCACGATCTTGGCTCACTGCAACCACCGCCTCCCAGGTTCAAGCGATTCTCTTGCCTCAGCCTCCTGAGTAGCTGGGATTACAGGCGCCTGCCACCTCATTCCATCCTGGGTGACAGAGTGAGACTCTGTCTCAAAAAAATGAAAATGAAAATAAAAATAAATAAACGTGCCCACCTTTGTTTTATAAACAAGAAATAATTTGTCTTTTTTTTTTTTTGAGAGGGAGTCTCACTCTGTCGCCCAGGCTGGAGTGCAGTGGCGCTATCTCGGCTCACTGCAAGCTCCGCCTTCCGAGTTCTCGCCATTATCCTGCCTCAGCATCCCGAGTAGCTGGGACTACAGGTGCCCACCAACATGCCCGGCTAATTTTTTTGTATTTTTAGTAGAGACGGGGGTTTCACCGTGTTAGCCAGGATGGTCTCGATCTCCTGACCTCGTGATCCGTCCGCCTCAGCCTCCCAAAGTGCTGGGATTACAGGTATGAGCCACTGCGGGCCCGGCCAGTCTTTTTGTTTGTTTGTTTGAGACTGTGTCTCATGCTATTGGCCAGGCTGGAAGTGCTGTGGCCTGATCTTGGCCCACTGCACCCTCCGCCTCCTGGGTTCAAGTGATTCTCCTGCCTCAGTCTCCTGAGTAGCTGGGATTACAGGTGCCCGCCACCATGCCTGGGTAATTTTTGTATTTTTAGTAGAGATGGGTTTTCGCCATGTTGGCCAGGCTGGTCTCAAACTCCTGGCCTTGAGTGATCCACCCACCTTAGCCTCCAAAAGTGCTGGGATTACGGGTATGAGCCACCGAACCCTAATGGCCTAATTTGTCATATGGATAAATATTGTCAAATAAATTATGTCAGAGCACACAGTGTATTGTAGAGTGAAATTGAATAACATACGAGGTTGAAGGACTGGGCAACAGATCATTTTGCCCTGTGTTATCCCCATAAGCCAGGCATACTATACCACATTCAGGCTGTTTTCTTTTTTTGTTGTTTTTTTGTTTGCATTTTTTTTTTTCTTGAGATGGGATCTTGCTATGTTGCCCAGGCTGGCCTTGAACTCCTAGGAATAAATGATCCTCCTGCCTCAAGTTGTCCTCTTAAATGTTCTGAGAGTTGCATGAAAGAAAGGGAGTAAATGCATCCTGGCTAACATGGTGAAACCCCGTCTCTACTAAAAAATACAAAAAACTAGCCGGGCGCGGTGGCGGGCGCTTGTAGTCCCAGCTACTCGGGAAGGCTGAGGCAGGAGAATGGCGTAAACCCGGGAGGCGGAGCTTGCAGTGAGCTGAGATCCGGCCACTGCACTCCAGCCTGGGCTACAGAGCGAGACTCCGTCTCAAAAAAAAAAAAAAAAAAAAAAGAAAGGGAGTAAATGGTTCTAAGTCAGGCTTCAGTTCTAGAAAACAAAGGCGAAACTCAATCCTTCTGACATTAGAAGAGCATTCCATCACTTGAGTCTAGGAGGTTGAGGCTGCTGTGAGCTATAATCAAGTCACTGTACTCCAGCCTGCACAGCAGAGCAAGACTCTGTTTGATAATAATAATAATAAGGCTAGTCCAAGTGCAGTGGTGTTTTCAACTAATTAATTATAACCAGTTACAGATTTCTTTGTTCCTTCTCCACTCCCACTGCTTCACTTGACTAGCTTAAGGAAAAAAAAAAAGAAAACATTTATATTATTATCGGCATGATACAGAGCCAACTAACAATAGTTCCATGAAGCCCTTACCAGTTAACTAACTCATTGGAAAGGTCATAATTCAGTCTTTACAAACATGTGTGGCAGGACAGTGGAACAAGTTAAACAACACAAGAAAGCAATGAGACATATCCAGAATGTGAAACTTGACATAGGACAATTAATCCAGTTTCTTTAATCAATTAATGATGGGGCCCAGGGGATTAGAGGCGGGCAGGATTGAGGTGCGGAAGCAGGGTGGGAAGTTGTTCTTGCCACAAGGCATATACAGTGGTCCACCATCAGACTTTAAACCCTGGCAAAATAAATATTAGCTACTTCTAAGATGATATGCCTTTAAGTCTTCATCTGGGATTTTCCTAACTGGTGGACTATTAGGATATAAGAGTTTGAGGTAAAAAAGTAAAACATCTTCATCTTTCTCCCTCCTCCCCGTCTCTATTTCTAGGGGTGACCACCGTTACTATGTAGAACGTGTTCTTCCAGTATTTCATCTCCTCAAAGCTCCACTCTTATCTTTACATGACCCCCTCACTCTCCTTTCTACTGCATCACTTTCTAGTAAGTTTTCTTGGGCAACTTTAGAGCAGGGATTATAAACTTAATATATATTGTGGCCTGGAGATGGGGGAACAGGGACCTTAAGTTGAGTTTGCAGGTGGCAGCCGCATGAGAGTGCTCTAGCCAATGGCTGCCTGAGGGAGAAAGCAGGCTCAGTGAGTCCTGTTTCTTTGAGAGAAGCTAGAAATCTGTACTTTAATATGAAGACTTTTAGCCCCTGGAACTCATTAAAATTTTTTAATATAATACACCCCCCCCCAAAAAAAAAAACTCCTAACAACACAAACAACAAAAACAATGTGGACCCAACTCAGCTCACAAGCTAACAGTTCACTACCTCTGCTTTTGATTTATAAGAAGCTTCGGATCGACCATAGGATGTTAGAACTGGAAAGGATGTTGGAAATCATCTGGTGCAAATATTTTATTTTATACATAAGGAAACCAGGGCCCAGAAAGGGACTATGGCTTCCGTGCAGGTGAGCCAACATTAACTGGGGACTAATTACTATGCCAGGGAGAGGACATGCAATAGTGATTGTCCTGTCCTCGAGCTGTTCCCAGTCTAGTGGAAAAGAGAACCTGTGAACAACTGGAAAGCTGTTTTATATATCCCCATGCAATCATAGAATTTTTTATTTTTTATTTATTTATTTTTTTGAGACGGAGTCTCACTCTGGGCAACAGAGCAAGACTTTCTGGGCAACAGAAAGAGTCTCGCTCTATTGCCCAGGCTGGAGTGTAGTGGCGTAATCTTGGCTCACTGAAACCTCTGTCTCCTGGGTTCAAGTGATTCTCATGCCTCAGCCTCCCAAGTAGTTGGGATTACAGGCATGTGCCACCACGCCCAGCTAATTTTTGTATTTGTAGTAGAGATGGGGTTTCACTGTGTTGGCCAGGCTGGTCTTAAACTCCTGACCTAGAGTGATCCACATCCTTGGACTCCCAAAGTGCTAGGATTACAGTGGTGAGCCACCAGGCCCAGCCAGTTATTTCTTGATGATAAGCTAAACAAGGGGTGAGTTATTCATGTCTCCCCTTTTAGACAACACAGGGTAACTTCCTGACATTGCCATCGCATTTGTAAACCATCATGGTGCTAGTGGGGGTGTAGCAGTGAAGATGACCTGAGGTCATTCTCGTGGCCATCTTGGTTTTGGTGGGTTTTGGCTGGCTTCTTCACTGCAACCCATTTTTGTTTTTTTTTGTTTTTGTTTTTGAGAAAGAGTCTCGCTCTGTTGCCCAGGCTGGAGTGCAATGATGCAATCTCGGCTCACTGCAACCGCCGCCTCCCGGGTTCAAGAGATTCTCCCGCCTCAGCCTCCCTAGTAGCTGGGACTATAGGTGCCCACCAGCACACCCGGCTAATTTTTGTATTTTTTTTAGTAGAGACGGGGTTTCACCATGTTGGTCATGCTGGTCTTGAACTCCTGACTTTGTGATCCGCCCGCCTCGGCCTCCCAAAGTCCTGGGATTACAGGCGTGAGCTACCGCGCCCGGCCAGACTGCAACCTGTTTTATCAGCACAGTCCTTATGACCTGTATCTTGTGCCAATATCCTATTTCACCCTGTGACTAGGAATGCCTTAATCTCCTGGGAATGCAGCCCAGCAGGCCTCAGCTTCATTTCACCCAACCCCTGTTCAAGATGGAGTTGCTGTGGTTCCAATGCCTCTGACAATACCATGTAACCTGGGTGTGTAGTAGGCTCTACCATCTAGGTTTGTGTAGGTACACTCTGTGGTGTTTGCACAATTATGAAATTGCCTGACGATGCATTTCTCAGAATGTATTCCTGTTATTAAGTGACACATGACTGTATATGTATCCACCTATCTAGTCCGCTTAACTGTAATATCTATGGGTTTGGAGATTTCTCCAAAACTCTTTCTACCACCTGCCTGCACATTTATTCAAATATAAGCAAATGAAGCAAGACTCATTCTTTGAGTCCGGGAGAAGCACCTTGGTGAGGCTTTGGGAGGCATCAATGTGCTCTCCGAAGGAAATGGCCTGAGGCTAGAGGAAAATAATATGATGTGGAGACCTGGGAAGAGGGAGAGACTAGGCTTATTGTAAGGTTCCTTAACAGTATATTCATGAAATGAAGGGCAGCGGTCATAGAGACAGTCATAGCCAGTAGGTGTTGCTTAAAAGAGAGGGAGGCCAATGCAAAGGTTCACACTTGTAGTCCCAGCACATTGGGGAGCCTGAGGTGAGAGGATCACCTGAGCCCAGGAGTTCAAGACCTGGCGACATCAAGCCTGGGCGGCATGATGAAACCTCTTCTCTACAAAAAAATACAAAAATTAGCCAGGTATCGTGGCACATGCCTGTAGTCTTAGCTACTCAGGAGGCTGAGGCAGGAGGATCATTTGAACCTAGGAGTTGGAGGCTGCAGCAATTGCCACTGCACTGCAGCTGGGGCGACTGAGAGAGACTGTTTCAAACAAAGAAAGAGGTGGGGAGAGAAGAGCCAGGTGCAGTGGTTCAGGCCTGTAATCCCAGTGCTTTAGGAGATAGAAGTGGGAAGATCGCTTGAGCTAAGCCTGGCCAACATCACCATATCCCTGTCTCAACAAAAAGTTAAAAAAAAAAATAGCCAGGCGTGGTGGCATATGTCTGTAGGCACAGCTACTAAATCAAGGCTGCAGTGGGCCAGGATTCTGCCCTTGCACTCCAGCCAGTGAGAGAGAGGGAGATCCTGACTCTAAAAAATAAAAAACAAACAAACAAAAGCTGAGGAGGGGGAAAAAAGGACTGAACTAGAAAAAAGAGGCACTTGCTGCTTAACATTTAATGCCCCAGAGTTGCTCTCTTGCCTCCTCCTCGTCCCCAGCCCGGGTACCAGGTGAGTGGAGTGCTTGCCCTGCATAGGCATCTACTCACATGTCTCAAGGAGGGTTTATGGAGTTGAAGCAAATGGTAAAGAGCAGAGAGTGATATTAGTAATCCAGTGAGGACAAGGAGCCCAGAGTGAGCCTCCTAACACAGTGTCGGGTGTAGAATATGGACTCCCTTCTCCCTTGAATTTCTCATAAAAAAATCTCTAATTTCTGGGAGTGAGGATCAGGTTGTGCCGTGTGTATAAGAATTACTGGCTTCAGTGGTCATTTACCCTTGGTTAGTAAGTCCTGGGAATGCTAGCAAAAACACCAGAGCATGCTCCAAACTACTTTCTCCCTATTCTTTGTACTGACAGCAAAATCAACCACGAATATTTCACAGGCTACACTAAAAGGGTTTCCCAGCTGTGCTGCAACATTCCTTGTTGAGACTCCAGCACATCCTCCACATCCCCCATAAGAAATGGTGCAAAAATTTCCCCCACTTCTTAAGTCCTTAACACCTCCTTTGGGATTCTTTATGCAGCTGGATCTCACTTCCTACCTTAGAGATAAGATCTCTGCCATCTGGTGGGAACTCCCTCTACACCTTAGCATATCTCTGGGTGCATTCCTGTTCCTACATTTTTGTTAAAGCTGTTTCCTTCTGCTTCCCCCTTGCCCCTCTGATTCCATCCCTTCCCCCCTGCTACTTAATCCTTCTCATCCTTTAGGGCCTAATCTAATCCACAGCTCCTCCACAGTTTTCCCTGACATTTCCTGCCCACAATGATATCTTCTTTCTTTGAACTTAATGAAGTCTATTATAAAAAGTTCTAGAATCACCAAACTTGCAGTGCCTTAACTTGCCTTTTAGTCTAACCTCATGGATTTACATGTTTGCCTAGTTCTTTAGCTAGTTAATGGCTGAGCCAGGACTAGACTGCAGCTTTATGCTTTCCAGTGCTGTTAGATGTACTACTATATTTTAAAAATTCGGGGCCAAGTGTTTCTTCTCTTTCACATGTCGCTTGCTGATGGTATATGGCATTGTAAATGCTAGCAGTTTTCCTTCACGTTGCAAGCATGGTCACATTTTACACTGCCACATTTCCTTGGAGGGAGAGGTTGGGGTTGGTTTTGGGGACTGGAGACAGTACCATGTAGCATAAGAATTTAGGGATAGAGAAGCAGGAAAACTGGGTTATGATGATGGCATTAAATAGCTAACAGAGAGGTGGCTGCTTCCTTCTTTGTTCTGTTTCTGTACCTTGTTAAATCTTCTAGGCCGAGCATGGTGGCACACGCCTGTAATCCTAGCACTTTGGAAGGCAGAGGCAGGTGGATCACCTGAGGTAAGGAGTTCAACACCAGCCTGGCCAACACAGTGAAACCCCGTTTTACTAAAAATACAAAAATTAGCTGGGCATGGTGGTGCGTGCCTGTAATCCCAGCTACTCGGGAAGCTGAGGCAGCAGAACTGCTTGAACCCAGGCGGTGGAGGTTACAGTGAGCCAAGATCGCGCCACTGCACTCCAGCCTGGTGACAGAGCGAGACTCTTTCTCAAAAAAAAAAAAAAAAAAAGCCGGGCGCAGTGGCTCAAGCCTGTAATCCCAGCACTTTGGGAGGCCGAGACGGGCAGATCACGAGGTCAGGAGATCGAGACCATCCTGGCTAACACGGTGAAACCCCGTCTCTACTAAAAAAATACAAAAAAACTAGCCGGGCGAGGTGGCGGGCGCCTGTAGTCCCAGCTGCTGGGGAGGCTGAGGCAGGAGAATGGCGTAAACCCGGGAGGCGGAGTTTGCAGTGAGCTGAGATCCGGCCACTGCACTCCAGCCTGGGCGACAGAGTGAGACTCCGTCTCAAAAAAAAAAAAAAAAGTTACCTACAGCTAGATAATTCTGAAATTAGCAACTGTTATGTTCTATGATGAATCTCAATGTCTAAGATTTGCTTCATTATTATCTATCACTTTGCACAAACATCATCATACAATCCTAGGAAACATTGCTGTTCTCAATCCAGTAACTATTCAGTAGGGGACCATCTCTCTCATAAGCCCTCCAGGGTTGGTGACTGCTGACTCTAAAAATTTTGGAGTAAAGAGCTGATGAGTTTCCATGCGTTTTCTGAATATAACTTTCCTCCCAAAATTCCAAAGTTGGGTCCATAAACAAGTGCTTGCCATTAATATCTATGGATCTATTTTTATGCCTGAGTACAAATTCATTTAAGACATTTTTTCCCACCAGAGACTTGAAACCCCTACATGCATGTTACTCTTGAGACTCAGACTTTTCCTCCCATACATTACCAATGATATCACTGGTAATATTACAGATGGTGATAACTGCTCAAGTAGCATAGAATAATGCATGCTTGATCAAAGATGATTTAAAATCATAGGTCAGGTCAGGCGCGGTGGCTCATGCCTGTAATCCCAGCACTTTGGGAGGCTGAGACAGGTGGAAAACCTGAGGTCAGCAGTTTGAGACTAGCCTGGCTAACATGGCGAAACCCTGTCTTTACTAATAATACAAAAATTAGATGGGCATGGTGGTGCACGCCTGCAATCCCTGCTGCTCAGGAGGCCAAGGCTGGAGAATTGCATGAACCTGGGAGGCAGAGGTTGCAGTGGGTTGGGATCATGCCATTGCACTCCAGCCTGGGTGACAAGAGCGAAACTCCATCTACCAAGAAAAAAAAAAAGAATAAATAAAATCATAGGGCCATCCATTGACTTTATTTTAAAGGACAATCTCTACCTCCAGCTGCTGTTTACTAAGTTGAATATCTGCAATTCTTGTTTCCAATAATTCAAAGCATTTTAAAAGCATGGGTGTGTTTCAAAATGTCCTCCAATCAAGTGGTTTTCAATTGCCTTGCCTCAGGGGACCATAAAGTATGTATTTGAGTATCTTGAATTCATCCATTCTCAGAACACATCCAGCACAAAATTACACTGTGAGGAACTTTAGGCCCAACAGCTGCAGAAGTTAGAGGAAGGGAAATAAGGTCAAACAGGAATGTGCTGTCTGTGCGTAAAATTAGCATAGCCTTATAGGTTAGCCATAAGATAAACATAAAGCATGCTAGAAAAAAAGTAGGTTAAGGTGAAAATAATATGTCATTGAGCTAGAGTTCTCCAGGAATTAAGGACACCAGGTCACTCACATTGCTACAAGAAATACATTCCATTAGGCTTGTTATGAGGATGTTCTCTACATTTCCATAGCATGCTCGCAACAAGACTGTATTACATCTACCACTGCTTGCGGACCCTGAATTTGATTGTTTATTTGTGCCATATTTACTCTATAAAACCCACAATGACCATTTTAATTTGCTATATAACAATTATTACATGGTAAGCATGTTTGTCTGTATAGGCAGATTTGGTGGTGTTCAGTTCCAGATTCTAAAACTTTGTTTTTTGCCTAGGGGAGCTCCTTGAAAGAGGAGCTCTTAGTGATCTACATCATACAATATTAATCACCACATTTTCCTGATGCACTGCAGATATTGAATCACTTGGAGTATGCCTTACAAAAAATGTATGAAAACAGCTTTTACGGCCGGGCGCGGTGGCTCAAGCCTGTAATCCCAGCACTTTGGGAGGCCGAGGCGGGTGGATCATGAGGTCAGGAGATCGAGACTATCCTGGCTAACATGGTGAAACCCCGTCTCTACTAAAAATACAAAAAAAAACCTAGCCGGGCGTGGTGGCGGGCGCCTGTAGTCCCAGCTACTTGGGAGGCTGAGGCGGGAGAATGTCGTGAACCCGGGAGGCGGAGCTTGCAGTGAGCCGAGATCAGGCCACTGCACTCCAGTCTGGGAGACACTGCGAGACTCCATCTCAAAAAAAAAAAAAAAAAAAAGAAAACAGCTTTTACTACATCTCAATAGCTAATGTAGAACTCATTATATTCTAGGATGATAGCCAAATCTTTTTATCAATGAAAAAAATTAGTAAATATACATCTGATGACATTTCAAGGCACTCTCGAATAGCAAACTATTAACCCATTGCGCTAGGATTATTTTGATAACCCCAGCAGTTATCACATATTCAGAAATTCTTACCAACTTCTCACTTTTATCTCACAATATTTCTCCTTTCCAACCCTAGGATACTGGAGGGTTAAAGTCTGGTATTTAATGTCTTCTGTTACTCCTGTCCTGTCACTCTTCCCGACCTTCTTTTAATTCTCAATATTCTTGATGTTCCAGAAAGTAAAACCAGAAATTAGAGAACCACCATTAAAATAAATCCGATCAGAACCAATTTGCTTAATTGTCAGAACTTAATATTTAACTTTCAATTTGAAAAATGAATCCACTCTTAAATGTAGTGCTTTCACAAAAAACTTCTCTTCCTTTTTCTTTCACAAGCTCAAGAGTTCCTAGGAGAACTCCACCCCCTACTCCCAACAAAAAGGTATTCAGCTAACCAATTATGCACATAAACCACCAATTTTCACATGTAAATATTCTTGTACATTATCATTTTACACATTTGAATGCGATTTTTACATTTAAAGTCCAGTGACAAGGCTTTGGAGATCTCAGCCTGTGGGCTATGGACAGATTAAGATTTCTTTCTAATGATCATTTCCTTTTGGTGCTAATGTGTTTGTTCCTTATTAGTGCCACTCACTGGCCTGGATTTAAGCCAGATTAAAATAAATTCCTTTGATTTGCCTGGTTTCAAAGACACAAAAGAATTTCCCACTTTGAAAATCCCCACAGAGTTTTGGGTAAAGAATGTGTCACCTCAGGATGTTGATACTCTTCATTATGACTAACGCTGTTAGGAATTCCTCAACCTTAAGAGATAAGGTTGATGTTGCTCCCTTCTGTTTTAGAAAAATGCAAAGGTAACGTCATCTGCTGTGAGTCTGATACCATTGTTAACTGTGCTTAATTCCTGAAAGAATATAATACAAATTGAAATTTGTTTTAGGGATTTTGTAAATGCGTGACCACAGTTATAGCCTTAGTTCTACTGCTTAAAATTGGATATTTGAATATATTTCAAGTATTTGCAGAAAAATCACAAAAGCACGTCCTTTTTATCATTGAATATGTCAAGGAATAATTTTAATAAGCTTCATTCAGTTTTCCTATTATGCATGATTAAAGTGCAAGTTAATACATAATTCAAAACTATTTTGAAGTTATTAAAATGAAGAAATTCCTTTAGATTAATGTGTTCACTCTTTGTTTCTATTTTACAAATCTGCAGATGAAACCAAATATTATTTAACACTAAAACATGTAAGAAGCTAAGGAGCACATCACCTGTATCACTTCAATACAAGAAAATAATGACAACTTTCTTTATCCAGAAAATTATGCATGTTAGGAGGAGGTCTGTATTCAAAAAGGCATTTTCTTTTTCTTTTCTTTTCTTTTTTTCTTTTTTTTTTTTTTGATACAGCGTTTCACTCAGTTGCACAGGCTGCAGTGCAGTAGCGCGATCCCACCTCACTGCCACCTCCATCTGCCGTGTTCAAGCAATTCTCCTGCCTCAGCTTCCCGAGTAGCTAGGATCAAAAAGGCATTTTCTAACCCCCAAGTTAACTCTATCCCCACAATCCAAACAACATTTGAACTTTTTTTTGTTCATATCATATGTAAGCGCTAAGAAAGCAGTTTTAACAGAAATTAAACATATATAGTGTTCTCTTTAAATATATTTAGAAAATTACTCTTAAGGTTAATATAATTTTTCAATTGTTTTAATTCTTATACATTTTAATGATCAATAAAAGCTGGCCATACTTGCTAATTTAATTGCCATCCTAAATATATGCAATCCGGTCTAAGAACTTCCAATATCTCTTTAAGAGTCACTATAGAATTGAAAATATAGTGGATTCCTTTAAAGGGCTTATATAAGGGGATGGTAGGTGAGTGAGAGGACAGGATTATTGAAAGAAAAAAAAAAAAAAACAAGAATGATTTAAAACAATTGAGTTCATGGAAACAGAATGAAAACTGGTTATCAGAGACCAGGGAGGGCAGTGCGGAAGGGAGAGATGCGAGGATGGTTAATGGATACAAACATATATTTAGATGGAATGAATAAGATCTAGTACTTGATAGCACAACAGGGTGACTACAGAAAACAATAAGTTATTGTAAATTTAAAAATAACTAAAAGAGCATAATTGGATTGTTTGTAACACAAAAGAAGGATAAACGCTGGAGGTGAATAGATACCCCATTTACCTTGATGTGATTATTACACATTGCATGCCTATATCAAAATATCTCATGTACTCCATAAATAGATACACCTACTATGTGCCCACAAAAATTGAAAAGTAAGAAAATAAAAATAGATTTAAAAAAGAACGATAGCTTTTATGTCGGAACTTATATTTGATGTGTTTGTGTGATGTGTTTGTGTTGTGACCTGTATAATAGGTGAATGTATGTAATACTTTTACAATTAGTCAAGGAAGAAGTAACAATGAAGGAAGAAAAAGACTGATAAATTGCCTGCCTGCTTACGAATAATAAAGAAAAAATATGATAAATGGATTAAAAGGATTGCAGTCCAACTGAGAAAAAATTACTGGATCACGTATGACACATAGAGAAAAAGGGCTTACAAGTCAATAGCGCGAAACATCAATAGAAAAGTGACAAAGACTGTCAACAGACATTCACAAATACGGAAATATAAATGGTTAATAAACTTACAAAAATATGTTTAACCTGATGACAGATGAAGACATACATGTTAATACACTCAACTGTTTTTTGACAATTATATTGGGAAAGATAAAAATGAAAGAAAAAGCTTAATGTTGGCAAGTATTTGCTAAAGCAGGTACTCTCATATTCTGTAAGTGGGAATACAAATTTATGCCAAAACTGTAAAGGATAATTTGACAACATATATTAACACTCAAGATGCTCTAGTATGATCCAGAAATTCTACTTTTAAAATCTTATCCTGGCAAGGCATGGTGGCTCATGCCTGTAATCCCGGCACTTTGAGAGGGTGAGGCGGGTGTATCACCTGAGGTTAGGAGTTCGAGACCAGCCTGGCCATCATGGTAAAACCCCATCTCTACTAAAAATGCAAAAAATTAGCCTGGCGTGGTGGCACGCCCCTGTAATCCCAGCTACTCAGGTGGCTGAGGTGGGAGAATTGCTTGAACCCGGGAGGTGGAAGCTGCAGTGAGCCGAGATCATGCCACTGCACTCCAGCCTGGGCAAGAAAGCGAGACCCAGTCTCAAAAAAAAAAAAAAATCTTATCCTAAGGAAATATTATAGGTAACGTGAAAAACTGGAAACAATGTAAATCTCCCAGAGTAGAATTATTCATGAGGTCTAATATTCTGTACCCATTAAGTCTATCTATGTGAGCTATTTTATCTGAGATGTTCAATTGGAAACAAAAGTACAGAACAATTATACCTATATTAGATTGGTGCAAAAGTAATCACAGTTTTTGCCATGGAAAGTAATGGCCAAAATGGCCGGGACTGGTGGCTCATGCCTGTAATCCCACCACTTTGGGAAGCCGAGGTGGGCAGATCATTTGAGGTCAGGAGTTCGAGACCAGCCTGGCCAACATGGCAAAACTCCGTCTCTAATAAAAAAAGAAAAAAAAATTAGCCAGGCATGGTGGCACATGCCTGTAATCTCAGCTACTTGTGAGGCTGAGGCAGGAGAATTAGATGAACCGGGCAGGCAGAGGTTGTACTGAGCTGGATCCACCACTGCGGTATGGCCTGGGTGGAGAAAAAAAAAAGAAAATAAAAGAGGCCAGGCACGGTGGCTCCCGCCTGTAATCCCAGCACTTTGGGAGGCCAAGGCCGTCAGATCACCTGAGGTCAGGAGTTCGAGACCAGCCTGGCTAACATGGTGAAACCCCGTTTCTACTAAAAATACAAAAAATTAGCTTGGTGTGGTGGCATGCACCTGTAATCCCAGTTACTCGGGAGGCTGAGGCAGGAGAATTGCTTGAACCCAGGAGGCAGAGGTTGCAGTGAGCCGAGATCGTGCCACGGCAACAAGAGCTAAACTCTGTCTCAAAGAAAAAAAAAAGGGGGGAAAGAAAAGAGAGAGAAGAAGGAAGGAAGGAAGGAAGGAAAAAGAAAGAAAGAAAAAGAAAGAAAGAAAGAAAGAAAGAAAGAAAGAAAGAAAGAAAGAAAGAAAGAAAGAAAGAAAGAAAGAAAGAAAGAAAGAAAGAAAGAAAAGGAGGAGGAGGAGGGATGGAGGGAGGGAAGAAGGAAAGAAGGAAAGGAGAGAAAGACCACAATTACTTTTGCACCAACCTAATTACATGTGTTAGTTTAAGCAATATACACATAAGGAAGTTATCTTTAGAGGAGAGAACTATAAAAGACATATTTTCTTTTAACGTTAAAAACCAATATTGTAGAACTGAAAGAAAACATATAAATAATAATTAAAAGAATGCACAAAGCAAGTTATTCAGGAATCTACCATAATGAAATTGTCAGGTATCAGCCAAAGTAAACTGCCGCACTTTCATGTTTCTGTCCCCAAAAAGGAAAGGTTATATAAAACACCATTAAAATGGTGAGCCTGTAGAAGAAGCTATTTCACTAATAACTCCATCATTGACTACACACTGTATTGAGCTAATATGGGAAAAGATTTGCTTTTACAGTCTGTGGAAGATTAAAATTCCATATTCTTCATGCCAAGTATCAGAGTCAACATTTGGGCCTTGGCCTGACTTGGTAATCCTGATGGATCTCAGAAGATGTGGAATGAGGACTAAAATCCCCTAAAACCTGTTTATAAATGGTTGTAATGGAAGTTTGGATTATCTGGCATTTCATTTTAGGGGACTTTTCTTCAGTCTTAGTTTTACTTTCTTTTAAAAAAGAAACAAAGTAAATCTGATTATGTTATTCCTCTATTTGCAAATCTATTATGGATAACCATTGTCTAAAATATAATGCTCAAACTCCTCCTTATCAAGGCAAACAAGGCCCTTCTGACAACCTACCTTAACCAGTCTTATCTAGGGTGTGTCTCCACTCACCTAACTCCATAGCCCTCCTAATACACACATAGAACTCAGTGAAAAGTTTGAAGACACTGTGCCAACACAGTGAATTTCACCTCTGTGAAGCCTTCCCCAAGTCTGTGTAGCACTTATCATATTTTATTTTAGTATTTTATTTTGTTTTGAGACAGAGTCTCGCTGCCGCCCAGGCTGGAATGCAGTAGTGAACTGCTTGACCTGAGCTCAAGAGATCCTCCTGCCTCAACTTCCCAAGTAGCTGGGACTCAAGGTGCATGCCACCATGCCCAGCTAATTTAAAAAAAAAATTTGGCTGGAAATGTTACCCAGACTGGTTTGAACGCCTGGTCTCAAGCAGTGCTCCCCTTCAGTCTCCCAAAGCGCAGGGATTACATGTGCAAGCCACGACTCCCAGCCCTGTTTTATTTAAGTTCATATTCTCTTCTCTAAACGGTTCAAATAAACGGGCCAAGTACTCAACATCTGGTAAGTGAAACAGTACTATATTATAATTGTTTATATCAATAAATCAGAAAAATGCTCTGAGAAGGGTTTTGAACCCAATGCCAATTTTATTGTATATGTTTGTTTGTTTTTAAGAAACAGCATGTCACTATGTTGCCCAGGCTGGTCTTTATCTCCTGAGCTCAAGCAATCCTCCCATTTCAACCACCCCAGTAGCTGAGGTTATAAGCATGAGCCACCACACCTTACGCTGAACCCAATGCCAATTTTAAAGATTTACAAACCAGTCATTTCAAATGAAGAATAATGAAGTCCAAGTGGAAAGAAAAACAAACAAAAAGTTTTAGTTATACCCAAAACAAAAAATACCCAAAAGGAACGCTTACACTAGGCGTCTGTATGGACACAGGCATAAAAGCACTGACTATGATGATGACAGACTGACTGCTCTGCCACCCTATCGCTAAAGTGGGCCCACCGATCCTGACCACACTGCTCAGGTCCAGCCCTAAGAGGCAGCATGGACAGAGCATGCTTTGCTTTGTCAGGATGGCTATGCAATGAAAATGCAGCTCTCTGAAGAGGGCCAAGTGAAGGGATGCTTGGGCTTGCTGGAAAGAAGCCTATTGGTTAGAGAAAAGCCTAGTGGAAATAGTCAGCTCACGGAATTGAAGGAAGTTGACCTAATCTCTTTCTCCTGAGAATTTCTGCCTGGATGAAGAAGGCAAAACTGGATCTCTGCATATAGAAGCACATGATAAACAGTTGTTGCTAGAAAAACTGTGGTTGTAATATGGGATAATATCTATTAAGAGAATAATAATTTTGCTGGGCATGGTGGCTCCTACCAGTAATCCCAGCACTTTGGGAGCCTGAGGCCGGTAGATTACTTTAGGCAAGGAGTTAAAGACCAGCCTGGGCAACACAGTGAGATCTCTGTTCCAAAAAAAAAAGTTAATTTTAATTTTTTTTTTTTTTTTTTTTTTTTTTGAGACAGAGTTCACCCTGTCACCCAGGCTGGAGTGCAGTGGTGTAATCTCAGCTCACTGCAACCTCTGCCTCCCGGGTTCAAGTGATTCTTCTGCCTTAGCCTGCTGGGTAGCTAGGACTATGGGTGCCCACCACCACGCCTGGCTCATTTTTGTATTTTTTAGTAGAGATGGGGTTTCACCTGTTGGCCAGCCTGGTCTCGAACTTTTGACTTTAAGTGATCCGCCCACCTTGGCCTCCCAAACTGCTGGGATTACAGACGTGAGCCACTGTACCTAGCCGCTACAATTTTTTTTTTTTTTTTTTGAGACGGAGTCTTGCTCTCCTGCTTTGTTAGTGACAGAGCGAAATGCCGAGATCGCAGCTCACTGAAACCTCCACCTCCCAGGTTCAAGCAATTCTCCTGCCTCAGCCTCCTGAGTAGCTGGGATTACAGGCGCATGCCACCACACCCGGCTAATTTTTTGTATTTTTAGTAGAGATGAGGTTTCACCATGTTGGCCAGGCTGGTCTTGAACTCCTGACCTCGTGATTTGCCCACCTTGGCCTCCCAATGTGCTGGAATTACAGGTGTGAGCCATCGCACCCAGCCCCCCAAAATTTTTTTAAGTCAGCCAGGCATGGTGACATGCACCTGTAGTCCCAGATGCTCTGAAGGCTGAAGTAGGAGGATTGCTTGAGCCCAGGAATTAGAGGTTACAGTGAGCTATGATGATACCACTGCTCCAGGTTGGGAGACAGAGTAAGACCTTGTCTCTAAAAAAAATAAAAATAAAAATAAATAAATAAATAAATGTCAGGCCTCTGAGTCCAAGCTAAGCCATCATATCCCCAGTGACCTGCACGTATACATCCAGATGGCCTGAAGCAACTGAAGATCCACAGAAGTGAAAATAGCTTAACTGATGACATTCCACCATTGTGATTTGTGTCTACCCCACCCTAACTGATCAATGTTCTTTATAATCTCCCCCACCCTTAAGAAGTTTCTTTGTAATTCTCCCCACCCTTGAGAATGTGCTTTGTGAGATCCACCCCCTGCCCCCAAAACATTGCTCTTAACTCCACCGCCTATCCCAAAACCTACAAGAACTCATGATAATCCCACCACCTTTGCTGACTCCTTTTTCGGAATCAGCCCACCTGCACCCAGGTGAAATAAACATCCATGTTGTTCACACAAATCCTGTTTGGTGATCTCTTCACACGGACACGTGAAACAATAATGCTAATAAAAAAGAGAATAATACTTTTGACTCTTTGATAATGGTCATTTTTCTCTGCTTTTCCTTTTTTTTTTTTGTCCCCCCTCATCAGAACAGAACTTTAACTAAAATACTGGCAGCTAACCACATTTAGAAAGACCAGATTGATGTGGAGAATTTGGAAATGGAAATAGGTTAGAAGAATCTGCCTGCAACAAAGATTTTTAACTTTATTTTTATTTTATTTATTTATTTATTTATTGAGACAGGGTTCTACTCTGTTGCCCAGGCTAGAGTGCAGTGGCGTGATCACAGCTCACTGCACTCTTGACCTCTCAGGCTCAAGAGATCCTACCACCTCAGCCTCCAAGTAGCTGGGACTACAGACTGGCTAATTTTTTGTATATTTAATAGAGATGGTTTTTTGCCATGTTGCCTAGCCTGGTCTTGGTCTTTAAATATTTATTTCTTTTAGTATTAAAAGTTAGCTCTTCACTGACAAAGCTAAGAGCACAACACAGGTTTATCAGAGAGTGATAGGAAGGGAGCAATGAGGAAATTGCTCCTCCCTCCCCCATCTAAGGGAACATCAGGAAATTGGTAATTTAGCATAACATGGGTGGGCAGAGATCTCTTTTTGTTTCCCAGATGGAGTCTTGCTCTGTCACCCAGGTTGGAGTGCAGTGGCACAGTCTCGGCTCACTGCAACCTCCGCCTTCCCATTTCAAGTGAAACTCCTGCCTCAGTCTCCCAAGTAGCTGGGATTACAGGCATGAGCCATCATGCCTGGCTAATTTTTGTATTTTTAGTAAAGACGAGGTTTCACCATGTTGGCCAGGCTGGTCTTGACTCCTGACCTCGTGATCCCCCTGGCTCGGGCTCCCAAAGTGCTGGGATTACAGGCGTGAGCCACAGAGCCTGGCCTAGAAATATCTTTTAAAAGCATTCATGCCAGCCGGGCGTAGTGGCATGCTTCTAAGTGCTTCAAACCATTAAATATCCAGACAAACCAGACTTTTTTTTGCCTATTCTAACTCTGTTTCTCTCCTTACATTGGACTCTTCTAGAATGTAGGAGATTTTTTTGTTTGTTTGTTTTTGGGTTTTTTGGCAGTTTTTACGGTTTTATGTAAACACAAAACATGCATATGAGCTATCTATTCATTTTCTTTGCTGCGCTGCCTGGCATTGGGGTTGGTGACTCTGATGGCCAGCTGGGCAGAACTTTCCATGATGGCTTTGAGGTTCTTGGTTTTTGTGAGCGATCTCAGCACAGTAAGATCTGTTGCACATCAGCAGCACTTCCAGCTCCTTGATATTGTGGACCAGGAACTTCTGGAAGCCACTGGCAGCATATGCTTTGTTTTTTGTTGTTGTTGTTTGTTTGTGTTTAATTTTGTTGTTGTTGTTGCTCCCATAACCAATGTTGGACATCAAGATCTGGGCCTTGAACCTTCTATGAACCCTGTTGTCAATACCTCTGGGTTTCTCAGTTATGCTTCATTTTGACATATGGGTCTGACTGGTGCTGGATGAACTTCTTGGTTCTCTTTTTGATGATCTTGGGCTTCACAAGGGGTCTGATGCCGAGGAGATGGCTGCCACCTCTGTAGGCAGCCCAGAGGAAGAGCTAGAATGTAGTTTTTAACTCACAATTCAGAACTCTCCTGAACCTACAGACTAGGTTAAAGTTCCTGCTAGCTACCTGCAGCATATAGCCCTTACTACTCTCATAGCACCTGTTAAGTAAGGAACTACTGAAATCACTTGCTTAATTACCTGATGTATGCTCCACCTGGGCAAGGATCTTACATGTCTTTTTTTTTTTAGACAGAGTCTCGCTCTTGTTGTCGAGGCTGGAGTACAGTGGCGCAATCTCGGCTCACTGCAACCTCTGCCTTCCAGGTTCAAGCGATTCTCCGGCCTCAGTCTCCTGAGTAGCTTGGATTACAGGTGCCCGCCACCACGCCTGGCTAATTTTTGTACTTTTTCAATAAAGACAGGGCTTCGTCATGTTGGCTAGGCTGGTCTCAAAATTCTGACCTCAGGTGATCCACCCGCCTCGGCCTCCCAAAGTGCTGGGATTACAGATGTGAGCCACTGCACCCAGCCTCATGCCTTATTCAATTGTGTATCCACAGTGCCTATTATAAACCTGGGCACAGGACAGATGCTCAGTAAATAATTGTGGAATTAATAAATGAGTATTCTCTTATACCTCAATGTTGCTAAATATTTACGTTAGATGAATGGTGTGGTAGTTTGTTCTATTGATGGACCCCAATGAACCAAATCTCCTGCTATTTACATCTTTGTGCCGTCCCTTCTTGAAACTGACACATTTTAACCAATAGGATACAGCTAAAGTTGCCCTGTTCCGGTTCCAGGCCTAAGTCTTAAGAAACCTTGAGCTTCCTCCTTTTGTACAAATGGAAGAAAATCCTCACAAACATAGTCCAACTCCTTCAACTACCAAGCTAGGAAGAAGCCCAAGTCTTCTATATGGTGATGCCATGTGTAAGAGAACTAAGAACCCAGCTGGCAGCAAGAACTGAGGAACTCAGCTGAGCAAGAACTGAACCCCTTCTCCCACCAAACTCCACCAACTAGCACCAATGTCCCAGTCATGTGAATGGGCCACCTTCAAAGTGGATCATCCGACCCCAGTCAAGCTGCTCCAGCTGATGCCAAGTCCTGCATAAATCTCAGAACCAGGAGCGAATAAATGATAGCTATTGTTTTAAAGCACTGAACATGGGAATGGTTGTTATGCAGCAACTGATAATTGAGATAGAGGATAGGTGGATATTTACCTTTCATAAAAATAAAATACAAACCATGTGCTCTATGTGCATGTATACCCAAAGATTTCCTGCAATGAAAGGCAGCAGATTTACAGAGAGAACTTATATATTTCCTGAACATACAATAGTCTAATATGTTATTAAACCAAGCATTATAGAGTGTTAGCATTTTTTCTTAGTTATGAAAAATAACTAATGTTTGCGAATATGAACGATTTACTATGTGCCCAGCACTTTGTATGCATAAATTCTCACAATAGCAATATGCTAAACATATTATCCCCAATTTATAGACAATGAAAATGAGAGTTAGAGAGGAAGTAACCAGGCCAAGGTCACATACTGAGCAAGATTCAGAGTCCAAATTTGAACTCAAACCATGCAACTTCAGAGCCCAAGGTCTTAATAACACTAGAGGGACTTTCTGAAAAAAAGCCACCACTACTTACCACTACCAAAACCAGTCATCAGAACAATGTAATTGTGCTCCTTCAAGGGAGAATTACTGTCACTATTTCTCTTTCTCTCCATTTCCATTCTCTTTCTCTCCAGCTTCAGCTGAGCTCCTCCAAGACTAGTGGTCTAGTGATGCAATCAGCAATCTCACTACATGACAGCCCCCCAACCAGAGTTTAGGAGAAAAATGATTCAGTCACGAAGGTGTTACCTCTAAAAAGGATTTGCAGAATGAGCATTAACCTTACCACACATGCAGCACCTACTGAAATAGTGCGATTGCAAGGAAATGCCTCTCAAACAAAACATCTCTTCCCTGAGTGGTAGATGTCTGAAATCCGCCATTGTGAAGGGGAATGAAAAATGATCTGCCACAGATTTCTATATACCTGATTCTCTGGAGTCAATTTCCTCATCTGTAATATTAGAGAATTGATTTGTTAAATTCTGTAAAACTTTATGATTCTATTTTTTTTTTTTTTTTTTTGAGACGGAGTCTTGCTCTGTTGTCCAGACTGGAGTGTAGTGGAGCAATCTCGGCTCACAGCAACCTCCACCTCCCAGGTTCAAGCAATTCTCCTGCCTCAGCCTCCCAAGTAGCTGGTACTATATAGGCACATGCCGCCACACCTGGCTAATTTTTTGTATGTTAGTAGAGATGGGGTTTCACCGTGTTGCCCAGGCTGGTCTCAAACTCCTGAGCTCAGGCCATCTGCCCACCTGGGCCTCCCAAAGTGTTGGGATTACAGGCGTGAGCCACTGCACCCAGCCCTGGTTCTTTTTTTTTTTTTTTTTTTTTTTTTGAGACGGAGTCTCGCGCTGTGTCACCCAGGCTGGAGTGCAGTGGCGCGATCTCGGCTCACTGCAAGCTCCGCCTCCCAGGTTCACGCCATTCTCCTGCCTCAGCCTCCGAGTAGCTGGGACTACAGGCGCCCGCCACCACGCCCGGCTAGTTTTTTGTATTTTTAGTAGAGACGGGGTTTCACCATGTTAGCCAGGATGGTCTCGATCTCCTGACCTCATGATCCACCCGCCTCGGCCTCCCAAAGTGCTGGGATTACAGGCTTGAGCCACCGCGCCCGGCCGGTTCTATTTTTTAATTTAAATTTGAGATAAATTTAGCAGCTATTAGGTTATTAAGTTAGGCAAGGGATTATAAAAATATAGTGATTTAATTGAAAGGTACTTGTCATAGATGGGTTTTATTTCTGTTCTGAAACCTAAAAGAAAGGATAGGATTCTGGGAACATAGACTATGTAAGTTATAGTCTACATAAGTAGACTACAAATATAACAGACTATATAAAATAAACCAATCACAAAAAGACAAATACTGAATGATTCCACTTATATGAGGCACCTATATAGAAAAATTCATAGAAATATAAAGAATAGTAGTTACCATGGGCTGGGATGAGGAGGAAATGGAGAGCTGTTCAATGAGTACACAGTTTCAATTTTGTAAAATGAAAAATTTCTGGAGATTACTTGCAGAACAATGTGATTATACCTAATACTACTGAACTGTACACTTAGAAATGGTTGATAAATTCTATATTTTTTATCACAATTTAAAAAAATAAATAGAATATACACACCCCATGAATGGTACAGAGAGTACTACTTCAGTGGCTTGGGGAAATGAGAGATTCATTGCTGTCATGTGAATGACATCAGTGTAACAAGAAAAGCCCCCTTGTGGGAAGATGGATGGCAGCCCTTGAAGATGATGCATGTTGACAGGTAGAGACAGGAAGATGAAGAGATAAGCAAAATTGGGGAGGTGGAAGAAGCTGTAATGCATTGGGAGATAGGAAGGAACCCAGTCTGATTTAACACTTAAGCAATGTGCACAGAAAAGAAATGCTTAAAGAATCACATCCAGGGAATATTTTATTCTATTCTATTCTATTCTATTTTTTATTTTTATTTTTGAGACAGAGTATCTCTCTGCCACCCAGCCTGGAGTGCAGTGGCACAATCTCAGCTCACTGCAATCTCTGCCTCCCAGGCTCAAGCGATCCTCTCACCTCAGTATATTTTGTAGAGACAGGGTTTCACTATGTTGCCCAAGCTGGACTCGAACTCCTGGGCTCAAAGGATCCACCCACCTCAGTCTCCCACAGTGCTGGAATTACAGGCATGAGCCACCTCACTCAGTCAGAATCTTAAATTCACTGAAGTTAGAGTTATATTTCCAGTGTGTATCATTTCTTCATAATTGAGGCAACATGTGCGATTGCTCTAGGGAATGAACTTTTTATTGCTTCAATTTTAGATTGATAAGATCACATTATGATGTATCATTAGGAACAGCTAATAACAGTAATGATCTAATAAGTGTAATGCAATCTAAGACACTTCACAAATAAACAAAAATTAAACCAAACTGGGCAACATGCCCAGATTACTTCCTACACACACCAACAAAATACTACAAAAGTAAAAATGGAAACAAATGTCTCCCAAAAATGGTGGTTATTTTTGGGTAGTAAAACAATGGAACTTTTTTCTTTTTCTCTGTGTTACTTCTTATTTCTGTTTTAAAAATAAGCATGAACATCTTTTGATAATGGGAAAACATTTAATGATATAAATTACTATTATACATGGCATCAGAATACAAGAGAACCACTTCTTGAAATCCCAAAAGAAAAATGGTGAGGAACCCACCTCTATCTCACCAACTGGGGATTCCAGCTACTTGGTGGCAGGCAAATTGCCTTTCATTGATTTTATACACCCTAACAGGGCTCCTCACAGTCTACTTTCTCCAGTAAGTAGTTTTTGACTATTAATGACTCTGGACACAGGAAAAGGAAAGGGTCTAAGCCATCCCAGGAATACATTTTGGCCCTGAATTTAACTAGAAAGAGGGAATAGCAGAAATGCTCCCACTACTCACCATGCTAAAGATAATATTTTTCAGCACTTGTCGAGTCCCATCAGTGAGCCAGCTACGGAGCTCAGTTCCTTCTCCAAAAGATTAGAAAGTAGGCATCTTGTTCTCTTAAGGAGAGACTGTGAGTAGGCTTAAAATTGAATTCACACTTTTCATCTCTAATGGAAATCAATGTTACTATTCCTTCTGTTTCCTTCCACAGATATACTATGCATATATATATGCAAATATGTATTTTACACACACAGACACCACATCATATAATTAATCTCTGTTAGCCGGACGTGGTGGCTCACGCCTGCAATCCCAGCACTTCGGGAGGCCAAGGCGGGTGGATCACCTGAGGCCAGGAGTTTGAGACCAGCCTGGCCAACGTGGTGAAACCCCATCTCTACTAAAAATACAAACATTAGCCGGGTATGGTGGCGGGCGGCTGTATTCCCAGCTACTTGGGAGGCTGAGGCAGGAGAACTGCTTGAACCCAGGAGGCGGAGGTTGCACTGAGTTGAGATCGCACCATTGTACTCCAGGCTGGGCGACAGGGTGAGACTCCGTCTCAAAAAACACACAAACAAACAAACAAAATTGGTCTCTGTCTTCAGTTTTTCCTTTTCTTTTCTATGCAATATATTTAACCTATAGCTATGGCGTTAATTCTTGTTGATCTGAGTCAAAGTTGAACTCTTTAATTGAATTGAAGAAAATTTCGTTAATTCATTCCACAAATGTTTAATTTGAGCTAGGTGCTGGGTCTGTATCAGTGAAAAAAACAGTTTCTGCAGAAGCTTGAAGTCTAATTTGCAGTCATGGTAAGTTATTAGTATAAAACTTACATAATTTCTATTAAAAATGTGTACATATAGGAAATAACTAGAGTAAAATTACTCATGAACTAATGCTTTGTCACTAGTAGAGCCATGAGCTACATATGGAGCAGATACCGGGCCTCCAAATACCAGGGTAAAGAAGCAGAATTGGATAGGCTTTGGTTAAACCAGGATTTTACATGTGGGAGGCACTTCAGATATAATCATATCCCAGTTATTTATTCTTAGGTGAGGAATCCAAGTCTCAGGGAGATATAAATAACAGTGTTATTTATTTATTTTTTATGTATTATTATTATTTTTTTGAGACTGAGTCTCACTCTGTCACCCAGGCTGGAGTGCAGTCGCCTGATCGCGGCTCACTGCAACCTCAGTTCAAGCGATTCTCCTGTCTCAGCCTCCCGAGTAGCTGGGATTACAGGCACATGCCATCGTGCCCAGCTATTTTGTTGTTGTGGTTATTTTTATTTATTTATTTTTTATTTTTTTATTTTTTTGAGACGGAGTCTCGTTTTGTTGCCCAGGCTGGAGTACAGTGGCAGGATCTTGGCTCACTGGAACCTCCACCTCCCGGGTTCAAGCAATTCTTTGCCTCAGCCTCTAGAGTAGCTGGGATTACAGGCATCCGCCACCATGCCCGGCTAATTTTTTTGTATTTTTGGTACAGACAGGGTTTCACCATCTTGGCCAGGCTGGTCTTAAACTCCTGACCTCATGATCCACTGGCCTCAGCCTCCCGAAGTGCTGAGATTACAGGCGTGAGCCACCACGCCCAGCCTGAAACACTGAGTGTTATTTAGAAGCAGAGATTCATGCTCTTTCTAGTCCAGGGTAGACCACATTGTTTGGTGTTGGTGAAGACCCAAGTAGATGACTTCTAAAAGTGCATCCCAACCCTCAGTTGTGAGGCTGCATTCCGTTTTGTAGAAAACACTGTAAGGACAGAACACCTCTTTGGGAGCAATCAATAGCAACATTGCAAAGAGTTTATGACCGTGAACTCAAGAACCTGACTACTACAATTAAAAATCCCTACTCCGGCTGAGCACAGGTCTGTGATTTCAGCACTTTAGGAGGCCAAGGTGGAAGGATTGCTTGAGGCCAGAAGTTGGAGACCAGCCTGGGCAACACAAGGAGACTCCCTTCGCTACAAAAAAAAAAAAAAAAAAAAAAAGGAAGAAGTAAATAGCTGGGTATGATAATGTGGTGCCTGTAGCTACTTGGGAAGCAGGAGTGGCTGGGCCCAGTAGTTTGAGTAGTTTCAGGTTGCAGAGAGCTATGATCATGCCACTGCACTCCAGCCTGGGCAACAGAGCCAGACCCTGTTTCTAAAAAAAAAAAAAAAAAAAAAAAAAAAATCCCTACTCTGTCAGTTCCCATATCTGTAAAATAGGAATAATAATGGTATCCATTTTATAGTCATTGTGAGAGTAAAATGAGCTGATACACACAGTGGTGTGCTGGTAAATGTTTCACCAACCTGGGAATAAGAAAGCTTTGTAGCACTTACCAATTTCCTACCTGATTTCAAACCACCAACATGAGTCAACTAACTTATAGAATTCCTGATATTTTAACCATCGGCTCTTGTGAGCTGGTACTTACATACCACAAGATATGAAATATTTATGAAAATCCCTGAGCCAGGCATGGTGGTGCACACCTATTGTCCCAGCTACTTGAGAGCCTAAGGCTTGAGCCCAGGAATTGAAGGCTGATTGTGGAATTGAAGGTGCGATGATTGTGCCTGTGAACAGTCACATAGGCACTCCTCTAGCCCAGGCAACAAAGTGAGACCTTATTTCTGCACTTTGAGTGTTACATGCATACAAAACATGTAGATATTAGTTACTATACATACTTTTTTTTTTTTTGAGACAAGGTCTCACTCTGTTGCCCAGGTTTAGTGCAGTGGCACAATCATGGCTCACTGCAGCTTCAAACTCCCAGGCTCAAGCAATCCTCCCACCTCACAGCCTCTGAAATAGCTGGGGACTACAGGCATGTGCCACCACACCCCACAATTTTTGTATTTTCTGTAGAGATGGGGTCCCATTTTGTTGCTCAGTCTGGTCTCAAACTCCTGAGCTCAAGTGATCTAGATCTACCCACCTCAGCCTCCCAAAGTGCTGGGATTACAGGCGTGAGCCACCATGCCCAGCCGGTCACTATATATACTACTAAAACATACATGACAGCATTTTCTCTGATTTTGGAATGTTCGAGTACACTATAATTTTCAAAATAACTAAATTCATAGTGATGCCCAGTGGTACCGTTATCCCCAGGAGGCCCTAAATAAAAATATAAGCTAACTAAAACAGTATGTTTACTATGCAAACGCAGCTTCCAGACAGTTTCCTCCAATGTCTCTGCTTTTCCACCCTTAATTCCCTCTAGATAGAGTCTAGAGACATCATAAGTGTGTGACTGATTCCCATCTGAATGACATTATTAATTATATATTTTGGGGGACAAAGTTTCTATTTATTTCCTTATTTTATTTTTTTGGAGACAGAGTCTCACTCTGTCACCCAGGCTGGAGTGCAATGGCGCAATCTCGGCTTACAGCAACCTCCACCTCCCGGGTTCAAGCGAATCTCCTGCCTCAGCCTTCAAAGGAGGAGTAGCTGGGACTACAGGCGCTCACCACCACATCTGGCTAATTTTTGTATTTTTAGTAGAGATGGGGTTTCACCATGTTGGCTAGGCTGGTCTTGAACTCCTGATCTCAGGCAATCTGCCATCTCGACCTCCCAAAGTGCTGGGATTACAGGCGTGAGCCACTGCACCTGGCCAGCAATTTTCAAATGTACAATATACAATATATTGTTATTAACTGTATTCACCATGATGTTCAATAGGTCTCCTGAACTTATTCTTTTCTTTCTTTTTTTTTTTTTTTTTGAGACAGAGTCTCGCTCTGTTTCCCAGGCTGCTGGAGTGCAGTGGTGTGATCTCAGCTCACTGCAACCTTTGCCTCCCTGGTTCAAGCGATTCTCATGCCTCAGCCTCCTGAGTAGCTGGGATTACAGGCACGCACAACCACACCCAGCTAATTTTTGTATTTGTAGTACAGACAAGGTTTCACCATATTGGCCAGGCTTATTCTTCTTAGATTTCATGTCCTTTGACTAACATCTTTCCAATCCCTGCCCTCTCTGCCAATCCCTACCCCTGATAACTAACATTCTACTCTTTGCTTCTATGTTTTTGACTTTTTAGATTTCATATATAAGTGAGATCATACAGTGTTTGTTCTGTGCCTGGCTTATCTCACTTAACATAATGTCCTCTAGGTTCATTTGTATTACTGCAAATGACAGGATTTCCTTCTTTTTAGAAGGCTGAATAGTATTCTGTTGTGCATATATACCAGATTTTTTCTTTTCTTTTCTTTTTCTTTCTTTCTTTTTTTTTTTTTTTTTTTGAGATAGAGTCTCTCTCTGTAGCCCAGGCTGGAGTGCAGTGGTGCGATCTTGGCTCACTGCAACCTCTGCTTCCCGGGTTCAAGCGATTCTCCTGCCTCAGCCTCCCAAGTAGCTGGGACTACAGGCACGCGCCACCATGCCTGGATAATTTTTATATTTTTTAGTAGAGACGGGGTTTTGCCATGTTGGTCTCGAACTCTCGACTTCAGGTGATCCACCTGCCTGGGCTTCTTAAAGGGCTTGGATTACAGGCCTGAGCTACCGTGCCCGGCCCAGATTTTCTGTATCTAATCATCCACTGATGCACACTTAAACTGATTCCATACCTTGGCTATTGTGAATAATGCTGCAATGAACATAGGCATGCATCTATAACTTAATCATACTGATTTCATTTTCTTTGGATATATATCCAATAGTGAAATTGACAGATCATATGGTAGTTTTATTTTTAATTTTTTTCAGGAAACTTCATATTGTTTTCTATAATGACTGTTACTAATTTACATCCTAACCAACTGTTTATTAGGTTCCTGTTTGTTTGTTTGTTTGTTTGTTTTGAGCCAGGTCTCCTTTTGTCACCCAGGCTGGAGTGTAGTGGGGCAAGCATGCCTCACTGCGGCCTTGACATTGAAACTCAAGCATTCCCACCCCCATCCCCTGGGCACCACATGCATGTGCCACCATGTGGGGTAATTTTTAAATTTTTTGTAGAAATGCAGTCCCACTACATTGCCCAGGCTGATCTCCAACTCCTGGGTTGATGTAGATCTCCGATCTCAGCCTCCAGAGTAGCTGGGACCACAGGTGTATGCCAAAAAAGTGCCAGGATTACAGGCTTGAGCCACCACACCCGACGAAGGGTTTCTTTTTTACTACATTTCTTTTTTTTTTTTTTTTTTTTTTTTTGAGACGGAGTCTCGCTCAGTCGCCCAGGCTGGAGTGCAGTGGCCGGATCTCAGCTCACTGCAAGCTCCGCCTCCCGGGTTTACGCCATTCTCCTGCCTCATACTACATTTCTATATTCTCACCAACAGCTGTTATTTTAAAATTTTTATTGATTCAATCTCCTTACTCGTTATCAATCTGCTCAAATTTTCTGTGTGTGTGTATGTATATGTGTATGTGTGTGTGTGTATATATATATTTGTATTTTTTACTATTTATTTATTTATTTATTTTTTGGAGACAATTTTGCTCTGTCACCCAGGCTGGAGTCCAGTGGCACCATCTCACCTGACTGCAGCCTCAACCCCCCGGGGCTCAGGAGACCCTCTCACCTCAACCTTCAGAGTAGCTGAGACCACAGGAGCAAGTCACCACGCCTGGCTAATTTTTTGTATTTTTAGTAGAGACAGGGTTTCACCATTTTACCCACGCTGGTCTTGAACTCCTGGCCTCAAGTGATCATCCCACCTTACCTTCCCAAAGTGCTGGGATTACAAGCATGAGCCACTGCGCTAGCCTCAAATTTTTTCATGATTCAGGCTTAGTAGATTGTGTGTGTCTAAGAATGTATCAATTTCTTTTTTTTTTTTTTTTTTTTGAGACAGTCTCACTGTGTCTCAGGCTGGGTGCAGTGGCATGATCTCGGCTCGCTTTCTGAAAGCACCTCGGGTTCACGCCATTCTCCACGCCTCAGCCTCCCCATTGGCTAGAGACTACAGGCCATACCACGTAGCTAGTTTTTGTTTTTAAGTAGAAACCCAGGGGGTTTCACCATAGCCAGGATAGTCTCGATCTCCTGATCGTGATCACCGCCTCGGCCTCCCAAAGTGCTGGGATTACAGACTTGAGCCACAGCTTGACCAAGAATGTATCAATTTCTTCTCGGTTATCAAATTTGTTTCTAGGTTCGAATATGTTGATCTATAATTGTCCATTGCAGTTTCTCAAGACCCTTCGTAATTTTTTTTTTTTTTTTTTTTGAGACAAGTCTTGCTGGCCAAAGCCCGGCTAGATGCAGTGGTAGCGATCTCGGCTCACTGCAATCTCTGCCTCGGGTTCAAGCCATACTCACCCTCCGCCTCCCGGTAGCTGGCACTACAGTGCAGCCCACGTGGCAGGCTGATTTTTTGTATTTTTAGTAGAGACGGGGTTTCACCATATTGGACAGGTTGGTCTTGAATTCCTGACCTTGTGATCCGCCAGCCTTGGCCTCCCAAAGTGCTGGGATTGCAGGTATGAGCCACCGCACCTGGCCAATTCTTTGTATTTCTTTTCTTTTTTGTTTTCTTTTGAGACGGTGTTTCGCTCTTGTTGCCCAGGCTGGAGTGCAATGGCGCGATCTTGGCTCACCGCAACCTCTGCCTCCCGCGTGCAAGCAAGTCTGCCTCAGCCTCCTGAGTAGGTAGGATTAGAGGCATGCGCGACCACGCCCAGCTAATTTTTTGTATTTTTAGTAGAGACGGGGGTCTCTCCATGTTGGTCAGGCTGATCTCGAACTCACGACCTCAGGTGATCTGCCCGCCTCCGTCTTCCAACGTGCTGGGATTACAGGCCTGATTACCAGATTACAGGTGCCCAGCCGATCTGTTGTATTTCTATGGTATCAATTGTAATGTTTTCTCTTTCATTCTGATTTTATTTGGGCATCCTCTATTTTTTCCTAGTCTCACTAAAGGTTTGTAGATTTTGTTTATCTTTTCAAAAAACCAACCCTAGGTTTCATTGATCTTTTTTATCTTTCTTGTTTTATTTACTTATTTCTAGTCTTTCTTATTTCCTTCCTTCTACTAACTTTGGGCTTAATTTGTTCTTTTTCTGGTTCTTAAAGGTGTAATGTTAGGTTGTTCAATTTGTAATTTTATAAAAATTTACTTGGATGCATACCATAGGCTTTACTTATAATATTTCAATCCTTACAGCAACCATAATCTGTGATATTATTTTCAAGTGATGAAACTGAGGCTCAGAGAGGATTTAAAACTTTCCAAAGGCTATACATCTAGTCAATAATATTCAGTGTATTTGAACCTGATCTCTGCTAGCTAGATCTTATGTTCTCTTCAATATCACACATTATGCCATAATTAAGAGAGGGCTTTTCTCTAGTTCCACATAAAAATTTGAGTTAAACAACATAGAACATAGTATTTTAACCATAACTATACTGCATACTACAGCTAGTCTCTGAATTATATATGTATTATCTAATTTTATATATAAAATTCATAGTAAGCTATGGATACATATTTATAAACACTGAACATTTTATTACATATTTTCCAATAAATTATTGATAATTCTGAAATTAAAAGTTTTACTTTGATTTCCATACCTTTTAAACTTACTTTTGCAATAAGAGAATTCTTTTTTTTTTTTTTTTTTTTTTTTTTTTTTTTTTTTGAGACGGAGTCTCACTGTGCCTCCCAGGCTGGGTGCAGTGGGCAGCGATCTCGGCTCACTGCAAGCTCCGCCCCGGGTTCACGCCATTCTCCAGCCTCAGCCTCCCAAGTAGCTGGGACTGGCTCGCTACCCGGCGCCCGGCTAGTTTTTGTATTTTTGATGAGCGAGGTTTCACCATGTTAGCCAGGATAGTCTCGATCTCCTGACCTTGTGATCCACCCGCCTCGGCCTCCCAAAGTGCTGGGATTACAGGCTTGAGCCACCGCGCCCGGCCTGAGAATTCTTAAAATAAGCTTAAATTTTAGTTCTGAAGCTATAAATACAGCATTCATTCTGCAACTTGAAAATTTTGGAAATCTATTCCCTTAGAAAAATGGCAAGGTGGGGGTGGGAAAAAGAATAATACCGAATACACCTTGGAGACTCTATCTCCAATCCAAATGTTCATCTCACTTAGAGAGGTACAAAGAGTGAAAATATGTCTGAGGTAAGTCAACAGAATCATCTGCTTTCAAATAAACAGACACTATGTCTACAATTGCAGAGGAATATAATACCTACATTTTATTCATACCAGGATGCCTTTATTATACATACTCAGGCATAACTCGAAACATGATCTGTCCATCACCACCTCCCTGATACCTTATTCCACCACGCTCCTCTCCTATTCTGTTTGAGCTACACCTGGCTCTCTTCCTATTCCTAGAACACACCAAACTGGTTCCACTTTTTACCACTGGCATTTGCTTTAACATCTGCTGAAATGCTCTTTCCCCAGATGTGTGCTTCCTCCTTCGAAGACTTCAGATCTCTGCTTGACTGTCACTTATCAGGGAGGTGTTCTCTGACCACCAAATAGAAATCTACTCACCCCGCCCCATGTGTTCTGCTCACCTACCTTGTTTTATCTTCTTCATAATCCTTCTTACTACCTGACATTTTAAATTTTTATTATTTATGTATATTTTTAAATTGTGATAAAATCACGTAACATAAAATTTGCCATTTTGACATTTACACTGTTGTGCAACCAATCTTCGACAACTCTTCTCATCTTGCAAAACTCAAACTCTGTACCCATTAAACAACAACTTCCCATTCCCCCAGCCTGCATCCCTTGGCTACCACATGTTTAGTAGAAACATGGTGAAACCCTGTTTCTACTAGAAATACAAAAACAGCCAGGTGTGGTGGCTCGCGTCTGTAGTCGTAGCTACTCTGGAGGCTGAGGCAAGAGAATCGCTTGAATCCAGGAGGCAGAGGTTGCAGTGAGCCGAGATGTCTTTGAGGCTCATCCATATTGTAGCATGTGTTAGAATTTGTTTCCTTTTTCTGTTTTTTGTTTTTGTTTTTTTTTTTGAGACAGAGTCTTGCTTTGTTGCCCAGGCTGGAGTGCAGTGATGCGATCTCGGCTCACAGGCAACCTCTGCCTCCTGGGTTCAAGTGATTCTCCTGCCTCAGCCTCCCAAGTAGCTGGGACTACAGGCGCCTGCCACCATGCCCAGCTAATTTTTTTTGTATTTTAGTAGAGATAGGGTTTCACCTTGTTGCCCAGGCTCGCCTTGAACTCCTGAGCTCAGGCAATCCACCCGCCTCAGCCTCCCAAAGTGCTGGGATTACAGGCGTGAGCCACCGAACCTGGCCGAATGTGTTTCCTTTTTAAGGCTGAAGACTATTCCACTGTATGTATATGCCACATTTTGTTTATCCATTCTTCTGACGTTTGGCTTGCTTCTACTTTTTGACTATAATGCTGCTATGAACATGAGTGGACAAATATTTCTTAGAGACCTTGTTTTCAATTCTGCTGTGTATATACCCAGAAGTATATTTATCCCTCTAGAAGTGGGATTCCTAGATCATAGAGCAATTCTATTTTTAATTTCTAAACAACATTCATGTTTTCCACAGTGGCTAAACTATTATACATTCCCATCAGTAGCGCACAGGGGTTCCAGTTTCTCCACGTCCTTTCCAATACTTGTAATTTTTTAGGTTGTTTTGTTTTGTTTTGATAGTAGCCATTCTAATGGGTATGGGATGGTGTGTGTGTGTGCGTGTGTGTGTGTATGTGTGTGTCTGTGTGTCTATATATTTATATCTTTATTTTCTTCCTTTATTTTACTAGAATGTAAACTCCATGAGGGCCAGGATTTTGTTTTTGTCACTGTTGCATTCCTAAAACTTTTAACCTGCCTGACACTTATTAGGCATCCAAAATATATTTGTCAAATGAATCAATAATCCCACATTTTCAAGATTTTTCTGGCCAGGCATGGTGGCTCACGCCTTTAATCCCAGCACTTTGGGAGGCCAAGCGGGGGCAGATCACCTGAAGTCAGGAGTTCAAGACCAGCCTAGCCAACATGGTGAGACCCTGTCTCTACAAAAAATACAAAAATTAACCAGGTATGGTGGCATGTGCCTGTAGTCCCAGCTACTCTGGAGGCTGAGGCATGAGAATCACTTGAACCCGGGAGGCAGAGGCTGCAGTAAGCTGGGATCGCACCACTGCACTCCAGCCTGGGTAACAGAATGAGACTCTGTCTCAAAAAAAAAAAAAGATTATTCCTGTATTAGCATTAGTACTCAAACTGAAAAGGTGAGAGAACAGTTATTGTAGGAATTATGATACACAGCATGTCTAAGATTCCCTTCAATGTTTTAGGGTCTAAAATTAAAATCCGGCCGGGCACGGTGGCTCAAGCCTGTAATCCCAGCACTTTGGGAGGCCGAGACGGGCGGATCACAAGGTCAGGAGATCAAGACCATCCTGGCTAACCCGGTGAAACCCCGTCTCTACTAAAAAATACAAAAAACTAGCCGGGCGAGGTGGCGGGCGCCTGTAGTCCCAGCTACTCTGGAGGCTGAGGCAGGAGAATGGCGAGAACCTGGGAGGCGGAGCTTGCAGTGAGCTGAGATCCGGCCACTGCACTCCAGCCTGGGCGACAGAGTGAGACTCCGTCTCAAAAAAAATAAATAAATAAAATTAAAATCCTTTTCTTTACAGATATTTTAAAATGTAAACCCAGTATAATTTTAGTAATGTAATGCATATATCATATCAACTAAAGAATAAATTCCGTCAACGCACATTCTCATCAGTTGTCAAGAACCATATTTGCTTATTCCTGTGATCATTATCTAAATGTGACCTTTGTTGCTAGGTTCTAAAGAAATGCTCTTAGGTGGCAATGCTTTTGATCACCATAAAAACATTAACCAGGAAATTTATACCAAGTCCTTGACGAGACAGCTAATTAAAAAAAGATCTTGCTGGGGGCGGTGGCTCATGCCTGTAATCCCAGCACTTTGGGAGGCCGAGGGGGGCGGATCACCTAAGGTCAGGAGTTTGAGACCAGCCTGGACAATAGAAACCCCATCTCTACTAAAAATACAAAAGTTAGCCAGGCATGGTGGTGGTCACCTGTAATCCCAGCTACTCAGGAGGCTGAGGCAAGAGAATTGCTTGAACCTGGGAGGTGGAGGCTGTAGTGTGCCAAGTTCGCATCACTGCACTCCAGCCTGGGTGACAGAGCGAGACTCTGTCCTTCCCTCCCCCCCAAAAAAAAAATCTTGAGGAGCTAAGTGTGGTGGCTTGTACCCATAATCCTAGCTACTCAGGAGGCTGAAGTGGGAGGATCACTTGAAGCAAGGAATTCAAGGAAAAGAACTTGAAAACTACTTTTCCTCCCTCCCACTGCGGTAATGAAACTGAACATAAGATTCAGTAAACAGGGGCAAGTAACCAGTAACTAAATTCCAGGTTCATGAGATCTATGATTCAATCTAGTTCCAGCTGTGTAGGTTTATCAGCTGTTGTTGACTGGTTACATATTTCTCTAATGTTTCCCAACCAAAACTTAGTTTTGTTGGATGGCATGAGCCCAGCCTCAATACATGGCATTCTTTTTTTTATTTCTAGAGAACTTTTTTCTCTTTTTTTTTTCTTTTCCTTTTTCTTTTCTTGACACAGAGACTTGTCACCCAGACTGGAGTGCAGTGACGTGATCATGGCTCACTGCAGCCTCAAACTCCTGGGCTCAAGCGATCCTCCTGCATCAGCTTCCCGAGTAGATGGGACTACAGCCATGAGCCACCATACATGGCCTTTTCTAGGAGTAAGCACATGACCCAGTTTTCATAATTAGAAGAAAGGAAGTGTCTGCAAGATGGCTACTAAGAAAGATTTACCACCCTCATAAGAAAAGACCTTTTGCCACCACCTGACACCTTCCTCCAACATTGCTTTCTGCTTTGGACACCATTACATGAAGATGTGATTTTTGGAACTGTGGCAGCCATCTCATGACCAGAAGGGATGACAGTGCTATCACTTGAGGATGGCACAGTAGAAGGATCAGAGAAGGTTCAATCATCGATGACACTATTGAGCCACTGAGCCAACAATCCTGGGACTAACAACTTCTGGCCTCCTGTTAGGTAAACAGTGAATGCACTTATGATTAAAGCCACAGTTAGTGGAAACACCCTAAAGGTGTATGTGTATGTGCACACGAGCACTCGTGTATGGGGGTATGTGTGCCTGTGTGTGTTTTAGGCAGGATCTTGCATCAAAGAGCTGTGACTTTGGACCACAACTTTATCATTTGCAGAGAGAGTTAGTGAGACAAGGAGATATTGTTAGGTGGTCCAAATTCATATGCTTTGGGGGCTAGAGGTAAGGATGAGTTAAAAGAAAATACAGTCACAAGATAAATTGCAAACTATCTTGGCTGGAGCTGTCTCTTTCTGCCTTGAAACAATTTAGAACATAGCAAATGCAGACAGCTGTTTAGAAATGGCTTGAAAAATGTGACTGCAGAGTCAAAAGCCTGTGGATGCTTAATACAGTTAATAAAATAAAACATTTTATGAGGTTGTATATTTTCCTATTAAATTTGAGAAGGCTAACAAATGAAGTCTGATAATTATGCTTGTGAGATATGCAAATTACCTCTCTGACGCTTGCACTTCTCCTCTAGAAGAAACTCGCTTTTAAAGATTCCTCCAGATGCCATGACTTTGGGTTAGTGTGATCCCAGGTGACTCACTTACTCAAACAATAAATTGCTTTTGATATCTTTTCTACCAATGCTTATGATGCCATTTTCATCACACCTGCATATGAGTTGCTAGCCAGACACAATAAATCCTGGCACTTTCATTTCAGGATTCACAATTTCATTATTACTTTCCCCTTTGAAAATAGCAATAACTTTAGAATCATTTCCTTTACTTTCTGCTTCTCCCACACTCCAAATTGGAAGCTCAGACCTTTTCCAGGTGTGTAGAGACAATGCCTTCTTCAGGCTAGCCAAACTCTTTTTCCTTTTTTCTTTTTTTTTTGAGATGGGGTCTCGCTCTGTCACCCAGGGTGGAGTGCAGTGGTGCAATCTCAGCTCACTGCAACCTCCGCCTCCTGGATTCGAGCAATTTTCCTGCCTTAGCCTCCCAAGTAGCTGGGACTATGGGCACATGCCACCACATCTCACTAATTTTTTGTGTGTTTTTAGTAGAGACAGGGTTTCACTATGTTGGCCAGGCTGGTCTTGAACTCCTGACCTCCAGTGATCCACCTGCCTCAGCCTCCCAAAGTGCTGGGATTATAGGCGTGAGCTACCGTGCCTGGCTAGGGCAGCCAAACTTTTAATAAGCTTCAAGATGATAAAGGAGTCTCCATTATCTTCATCACAATAGCAACCCGCCTTCCAAGAAACACAAAGGAATTCTCCATCTCTGTCCCACCCCTTCTTCAGCATCCTTCCTCTCTCCTACCTTTCATGTATTCAACCCTGAGAATGGCTGGCAAACACGGGCTTCTGAACCTTGGAGATTCAGGGATTCTATTTTCTCGGCAGCAAGAGAATAAAAGAAGCCAATAGATGCTGGTGGGGATGGAGTGGAGGATTTTCCTAAATACTGAGATCATTCCATAGTACTTTTCAAAAATTAACAGCTAGGCAAAACTTCTGAATCAGGGAACCATTATACCCTTGATGGTCCTCTAACAGTCACGGCCAATGTAAAGTTTTTTTTTTTTAATGCATGATGACTTTTCCATTTGCCAACACAATCTCTAGGCAAGAAATATTTGAGTTATGCGTTACACAGTCAAGTGCTTTGAAATACCTTAATTATTAAAAGCACATTATAAAACCAAACTCTATGTTTTCCTTCTATGTAGTCCACACATGTAAGACTTTAATTTCAATTTTAAAAGGTTAAATCATTTATCGAGCACCTGTTATATTTCAGGCAATATGATAGGCATTGTTCTACTCTCAATACCTCATAATGTGGCAATTAGGGAAATTTATGGCTGATTTCATTAGGAAGTGACAGGATCAGATGTATTAATTGTATACAAGAAAATTTGTAAATGGGAGAGACTGCAGAGAGTGATACCAATTAGGACACTATTATACCCAATTTGGTCCTGAATTTGGACAGAAAGAGTAAAATTGGAGAAAAGATGGAGAGGAAAAGAAACCAAAAACAGCACTTGAGGGTAGGCACCAAATAGTGAGACTTTTACAGACATGTTATGTTTGAAGGACCCACAAGACATAAAGGAGGAGATTTATGGAAGTCAGATGACAGTACCAGGTCAACAGAGGGGTTTACACTAAAGATACTGGTTGAGGAGACATCAACATATGGTAGTAATGGAAGCTACAGGAGTGGATAATTGATCTGGGAAGAAGTATAAATATGTGAGATGAAAATCAGAGATGGAAAGTAGAACCCTGGTTGACATTAATGTTTAAAGAACAAGTGAAGGAGGCCGGGCGCGGTGGCTCAAGCCTGTAATCCCAGCACTTTGGGAGGCCGAGATGGGCGAATCACGAGGTCAGGAGATCGAGACCATCCTGGCTAACACGGTGAAACCCCGTCTCTACTAAAAAATACAAAAACTAGCCGGGCAAGGTGGCGGGCGCCTGTAGTCCCAGCTACTCGGGAGGCTGAGGCAGGAGAATGGCGTAAATCCGGGAGGCGGAGCTTGCAGTGAGCTGAGATCCGGCCACTGCACTCCAGCCTGGACGACAGAGCCAGACTCCGTCTCAAAAAAAAAAAAAAAAAAAAAAAAAAGAACAAGTGAAGGAAGAGGAAGGGATGGAGGAGAATGTTAAAGAACACTAGTAGGAAAATCATGAATAAGTCATGATAATAAGTACAGCTCTTTAGGATCCGACTGTTGACTAACTCGCCAGTTAGTCGACAGCCTCCATACTTCCAGGCCCCAACATGATACCTGGCATGAGGAGGTGGTATTACATGCATTGTTTAAGGACACAAGCTTTGATATCTAACACATGTGGATGTGAACCCCCTCTTCTGCCATTTGCTTGACTGCATGATCTTCAGCAAACTAAGCCTAGTTTCTTTAAATTAGAGTGATTATCGTCCTATCTCATCAAATGGATGGGAGGATGAAATAATACATGTAAAGAATTTGTCACAGAGCTTGACACACACTCAAGCTCAGTTAGTATAAGCATCTTTATTTCAGAGGGAGTTTAATATAATTGTCGAATATATCAATGGTAATCTATAGTCCTAATGAGAAGAGCTTCAGGAAGGAAGAAATGATCAACAGAATAAAAACTGCTAAGAAGTAGGCCAGGCCCAGTGGCTCATGCCTATAATGCCAGCACTTTGGGAGGCTGAGGCAGGCAGATTACTTGAGGTCAGGAGTTCAAGACCAGCCTGGCCAACATGGTGAAACCATGTCTCTACAAAAAATAAACATTAGCTAAAGTGGTGGTGGGTGCCTGTAATCCCAGCTACTCAGGAGGCTAAGGCAGGAAATTTGCTTGAACCTGGGAAGTAGAGGTTGCAGTGAGCTGAGATCACGTCACTGCACTCCAGCCTGGGAGACAGAGCAAGACTCTGTCTCAAAAACAAAAAAATTAAGAGGTCTAATAGGATTAGTGCTATCCATTTCCTAAATAGTTAACTAATGCATCCTTGTCTCCCCATCAACTGGGTTTCTTTAACCTCACTGTCAGGCTCAGTCTTGCCCCAATCTCTATAACTAGAGAAGACAAAAGAATTGGGGAAAACAACACCACCTTCTAAACAGAGCAAAGTCCTAGAATAGGCAGGAGAGAATGTGATCAAGGTCAGGATAATGCTTCCTCTGAAATAGGAAGGAAGAAGGCAAGAATATGTGAAAATGCAAATGTTTAGAAGTGGATGTGTGTTCCTGGTTCTCTTTTATAACTGAAGAAGGTGTCTATAAAAGAGGCATTCATGCATAAAACATTTTGTACTGTCAGATGAAAGAACTAAGTCAGCTATATAATCATCCAAGTTTTTATCAGAAAGATAAGATTTTCTAAGTTGGCATACGAGGTCTCGTCCATCTAGAAGTCTGATTTAGTCAACAGCCCTGGTACTCTTGTACATTTTAGCTTTTTATATTTACAAATATATATTTTCTTAAAGTAAATATTCATTGTTGTCTAAAAAACTGTCTAAGCACTTCTAGCAAAGCTATACAAATACTTAGTAACTATCTTGGATAGGTAATAGCACTAAAGCACATTGGCTTGTTAGATATTATGTTTAGCTCAGCGGTACAAATTCATAAAGTAAACATTTTTCCTTATCAACTGGCATTATGAAGTGATTAGTCCTTATAATTTATATTAAATATGTCTATTACTCTGAAATCTACAAGCTCACACAATTTAAGGAATATCACAATACCATGCATCTATCATTTTCCTTCATGTTCATTATTATCTATCAGTCATTTCATTGGGCAGTCTCAGAAAGAGTTTGTTTGATTTGCTCAATTCCAAAATGAACTAAGGCAAAATAACCTTATGAAATTAAAATGCAGACAGATAGCAGAAGAGAAATTCAGTATTCATAAAACTTGTAGGAAAATAGTTTAATAAGCGCATCTTTTAGGACAATCAGAAAAAAAGGTCACACAAGCCCAATATATATTAGATAATACACTGCAGAAAAATGACACGTTCCTTCTACATTTATTATAATAAGAGTAGAATAAAGGTTAATGGATTTGAAGAACTGCATTTCCAAGAGTCTGGCTTTTAATACCAAGTGCCTGGCAAGATACCATTCATTATAAAAGAAAACTATTGAGATAAATAACTTGCATATTTGTCTAGTGAAATAAAGCATTTAAAAGAACAAAACTGTTTTTAGACCTGCTCAGGTAAAACAAAAGAATGTTTGCTTAATTTCATTAAAAGGAAAAATAAATTTCAGATGTAGCACTTGACAATCACCAGGTCTTCGTGTTTCCTCCAATTTCTTCAGGCTATGCGATGCCATTCTCAAGCAGCATGACTGATTCTTCTTAGGCTTCTTGTTGGGCTGCTAGTCTGTCTCCAATTTTCTAAATTTGGGTATATCTTTAAGGGATCTGATTCTGTCATATGTGATACAGAAGTGCCAGTCTTCTGCTCAAAGGGTTCTGTTTTCAGCCCAAACCCTAATCAAGAAATGACCTGTGAAGCGGTAACTTAAAATGTCCTTCTCATCACCCACAGCTCACTAAGCAATGATCATGGCCAAACACACATATTCAAGACAGAAGACACTGGCTAGAGAGACATTTTTATCAGGCTAACAGGTATGTATGGAAGTTTTACACCATAAAGCGAGAGAAGCAAAAACAGCCCCAAAATTAGATGAACAAACTTAGTACTTTAAGTTAAATGTAATCACATTAGCAGCAAGTAAGATTAATGTACAAATAATAATAATGGCCCTAAAACAAGGATCTTAGCAACCTCAGCATAGACATTGCAGAGAATTCCACAATGTGGAATTCAGAATGTGATCAGGCTACATATGGAAGACAGAAAATCCAGACAGGACTGAGACTTCCTAGTGAAGAGGCACAGAATTTCATACCCAAACCCCAGGGCATAGTATTAATAATATCAAAACCCCAGTGGATAGTATTAATAATTGCAGAGATCTGTTTAAATTATTTGAATTCTTTGAATGTTATTTCCTACAAATTCCATTATTACTTTCATAAAGACCTAAATTAAAGAACCTCTTCCAAGAATTGTCATAAAAAATATCTGGCAGCCAGGCACGGTGGCTCACGCCTGTAATCCCAACACTTTGGGAGGCCGAGGCGGGCGGATCACCTGAGGTCAGGAGTTTGAGACCAGCCTGGCCAACATGGTGAAACCATATCTGTACTAAAAATACAAAAATTAGCTGGGTGTGGTGGTGGGCGTCTGTAATCCCAGCTACTTGGGAGGCTGAGGCAGGAGAATTGCTTGAACCCAGGAGGCGGAGGTTGTAGTGAACCGAAATCTCAGAATTGCACTCCAGCTTGGGCAACAAGAGTCAGACTCCGTCTCAAAAAGAAAAAAAAAAAAAAAATACCTGGCCTAATATCTGGATATTAGTCAAGATTCTGTGCACAGATGAGCCAAACCAGTTAAGCAATATCCATCATAATATTCATTTTTTTCTGAGTGTTCTACAAATTACATTCACACAAAGTATCTTAACAGAACTATGATTTTAAATCTAATACTGTTCAGACTTTGAAATAAATTATTCCTTCAATTTTAAACCCCGCATGCAGTGACAGTTCCAGAGGTTCTACTTAGGAAGGACTTAATGGAGGCAATCTGATTGGAAGACAGAGAGATTCTAGGGGGGCATGGCATGAAGTGATTTGTCTAGAGGTTAAATATATATATATATATATGTATTTTTGTTTGTTTGTTTGTTTGTTTTTGTTTTTGAGATGTAGTCTCATACTGTTGCCCAGGCTGGAGTGCAATGGCATGATCTCGGCTCACTGCAACCTCCACCTCCCAGGTTCAAACGATTCTCCTGCCTCAGCCTCCCAAGTAGCTGGGATTACAGGCGCCCGTCACCATACCCAGCTAAGTTTTGTATTTTTAGTAGAGACAAGGTTTCACCCTGTTGGCCAGGCTGGTCTCGAACTCCTGATCTGGTGATTCGCCCACCATGGCCTCCCAAAGTGCTGGGATTACAGGTATGAGCCACTGTGCCCAGTCCCAAACATATTGTTTTTATTAAATTGTATATTATAGAACTGATGAAAATGGCAATTTTTTTTTTTTTTTTTTTGAGACGGAGTCTCGCTCTGTCGCCCAGGCTGGAGTGCAGTGGCCGGATCTCAGCTCACTGCAAGCTCTGCCTCCCGGGTTTACGCCATTCTCCTGCCTCAGCCTCCCGAGTAGCTGGGATTACAGGCGCCTGCCACCTCGCCCGGCTAATTTTTTGTATTTTTTAGTAGAGACAGGGTTTCACCGTGTTAGCCAGGATGGTCTCGATCTCCTGACCTCGTGATCCGCCCGTCTCGGCCTCCCAAAGTGCTGGGATTACAGGCTTGAGCCACCGCGCCCGGCGAAAATGGCAATTTTTTAAAAGTTGTATTTGGATTTTAAATAAGATTGTGAAAATATGACATCCATGATTAGGTGATAACGATGACAACAATAATGACGACGACGATGACAATGATTTTATTGGGAAGTGGCTTTCATCTGGGGATGGGAGGAAGGTGGCTAATGGTGCCAACACCTTTCAGGGGTATTCATTCTCTACAGAATAAAGACCAAATTCTTTAGTAAACTGAAGGCCATCCACGATATTATACCAAATATCTTTTCTTTTTTATTTATTTTGAGACAGAATCTCACTTTGTCACCCAGGCTGGAGTGCAGTGGTACAATGTTGACTCACTGCAGCCTCTGCCTCCAGGTCCGAGTGATTCTCTTGCCTCAGACTCCAGAGTACCTGGGATCACAGGTGCCTGCCGCCACACCCCGCTAATTTTTGTATTTTTAGTAGAGACAGGGTTTCACCATATTGGCCAAGCTACTCTTGAGCTCCCGACCTCAGGTGATCCACACGCTTCTGCCTCCCAAAGTGCTGGGATTACAGGCGTGAGCCACCATGCCCAGCCTACCAAATATGTTTTCAGTTTTATCTTTCACTAGTAACTCCTTGTCATTTACTCTTTAGTCCATTACTATTGATCACTAACAATTCTGTCTGGCCTCCAATATTTTCCCATCTCTCTGTGTCTCTTTATGCTGCTCCTTCTGGATCTGAAAAGCTCTTTATCCAGTCTCTACCTATAAAAATTAAAGCCATTCTCCTATATCCCACTCAAATTTCAACTTTTTCATTAAACCTAATACGATTTCCTTCAACCAAAATAAATTTTTATCTGTCCTTCCATGGTATTTTATACACTATTATTGCCCTTATGATATTGTTTTTTATTTATTTATTTACTTATTTTGAAACGGAGTTTCTCTCTTCTCGCCCAGGCTGGATGGAGTGCAATGGCTCGCTCTCAGCTCATTGCAACCTCCGCCTCTCGGATTCAAGCAATTCTCTGCCTTAGCCTCCCGAGTAGCTGGGACTACAGGCGCCTGCCACCACGCCAGGCTAAGTTTTTTGTAATTTTAGTAGAGACGGGGTTTCACCACCTTGGTCAGGCTGGTCTTGAACTCCTGACCTCGTGATCCACCTGCCTCGGCCTCCCAAAGTGCTGGGATTACAGGCGTGAGCCACCGTGCCTGGCCCATCATCTTCTATATGATTCTAAGATTCTTGAGAGCAGGGGTAGATCTAATGTCCTTCCCAGAAGAAAATTTAAAATATTCTGAGTGCTTTTCAAATGAACCATAACTTACAGAGTCATACTTTGCTTTTGAAAAATCCGAGGAATATGGCTGGGCACGGTGGCTCATGCCTGTAATCCCAACACTTTGGGAGGCCAAGGCAGGTGGGTCACCTGAGGTCAGGAGTTCAAGACCAGCCTGGCCAACATGGTGAAACCCCATCTCTACAAAATATTTAAAAATTCGCTGGATGTGGCATCGTGCACCTGTAATCCCAGCTACTCAGGAGGCTAGGGCAGGAGAATCACTTGAACCCAGGAGGTGGAGACTGCAGTGAGCCGAGATCGTGCCACTATACTCCAGCCTATGTGACAGAGTGAGACCTTGTCTCAAAATAACAAATCAATGAAAAATCTGAAGAATGTATCTTTTAAAATTATTGCCAAGGGTTATATTCCAGGTGACATCTGAAATTATTAATTTAGTTTCTAATTTTAACAGCTACCTTCTATAATGTCCAAATGAAATGTAAGGGAGGATTACATTATTAGTATGTCTTCTCTCAAGTGATAATTAAAACTGAAAATGTAATTGGTAATTTCTCTCTTCATGTTTGAAATGCCATAAAGTTTCATGGATTAAAGAGCAAATTATTACTAATTAGGGCCTCGCTCAGGCTGCCACTTGTTTGGTAGGTAATTTTGAGAAGTTACTTACACTCTTTGTGCATCCACTTAACAAATCTGAAATCTAAAATATGGATTATCTGCTTTCCAATTTGCTACAGATATTAGTCATTAAGTGACTGTCAAGAATTATAAGGAAAAAAGGCTGGGCGTGGTGACTCACACCTGTAATCCCAGCACTTTGGGAGGCCGAGGCGGGCAGATCACGAGGTCAGGAGATCGAGACCATCCTAGCTAACATGGTGAAACCCCGTCTCTACTAAAAAACACAAAATATTAGCCGGGCATGGTGGCTGGCGCCTGTAGTCCCAGTTAGTCAGGAGGCTGAGGCAGGAGAATGGCGTGAACCCGGGAGGTGGTGCTTGCAGTGAGCCGAGATTGCACTCCAGCCTGGGCGACAGAGCGAGACTTCATCTCAAAAACAAACAAACAAACAAAAGAATTATAAGGAACAAACAAACAAACAAAAAAATTATAAGGAAGGAGGAAATCTGACAAATGAACAGAAATGGTACTTGTTGGGGGTAGGGGAGTTAAAAAACTACTTCTTGGGTACTATGCTCACTACCAGGGTGCCAGGATCCGTACTCCAAACCTCAGCATCATGTAATATTCCCATGTAACAAATCTGAACATGTACTCCTTGTATTTAAAATAAAAGTTGAAGGCCGGGCGCGGTGGCTCACGCCTGTAATCCCAGCACTTTGGGAGGCCAAGGCGGGCGGATCACAAGGTCAGGAAATCGACACCATCCTGACTAACACAGTGAAACCCCGTCTCTACTAAAAATAGAAAAATTAGCTGGGCGTGATGGCAGGCGCTACTACTCAGAGTCCCAGCTACTCTGAGGCTGAGGCAGGAGAATGGCGTGAACCCGGGAGGCGGAGCTTGCAGTGAGCCGAGATCGTGCCACTGCACTCCAACCTGGGCGACTGAGCCAGACTCCATCTCAAAAAAAAAAAAAAAAAGAAGTTGAAATTTAAAAAAAAAAAAAAAAAAAATACTTGTTAATAACACCCTGAAGTTAAATAACCTAAAGTGAACTAAGGAAAGAACAGAGTTAAATGAAGAAAAGTTTTCAACTGAGGTGTAATCCCTACTTTGTTGCAAGATTATGAAGGTTATTTTCCTAATATGTTGACATCACCATGTAATATTTAAAAGTAAAGGAGGCCGGGCGCGGCGGCTCACGCCTGTAATCTCAGCACTTTCGGAGGCCGAGACGGGTGAATCACGAGGTCAGGAGATCAAGACCATCCTGGCTAACACGCTGAAACCCTGTCTCTACTAAAAAATGCAAAAAAAATAGCCGGGCGTGGCGGCGGGTGCCTGTAGTCCCAGCTACTCGGGAGGCTGAGGCAGGAGAATGGCATGAACCCGGGAGGCAGAGCTTGTAGTGAGCTGAGATCGCACCACTGCACTCCAGCCTGGGCAACAGAGCGAGACTCTGTCTCAAAAAAATAAATAAATAAAAGATAAAATAATAATAATAATAAAAGTAAAGGAAACAAACAAGATATTTGTAAAATATAAAGCTTGATTAGCAATTGTATACCTAAGACCAAAATTAATGTAATTCAATTTGTTACTTGGGATTCCTACATTGTTGAATGTAGTATTCAGAAGTGAGAGGGTGTAAAAGTAGTCTTTAATTCAGCAGTTTCATTTTATTTTTATTTTTTCCGTCAGTTAACAGGGTAGAAAGAAAAAAATTTATTTTTATTTATTTATTTATTTTTGAGTCAGGGTCTTGCTCTGTCACCCAGGCTGGAATGCAGTGGTGTGATAACAGTTCACTACAGCCATGACCTCCAGAGCTCAAGCAATCCTCACACCTCAGTCTCCTGAACAGCTGATTTTTTTTTTTTTAACTTTTTGTAGAGATGAGGTCTCACTATGTTGCTCAGGCTGGTCTTGAACTCCTGGGCTCAAGCAATCCTTCTGTCTTGACCTCCCAAAGTGCTGAGATTATAGGCTTGAGCCACTACACCAGGCCTAAACCACCAGTTTCACTCCTGGGAATTTATCTGTCAGTACATGTGTTCAAAGACCCATATATACTCTTTTTTTTTTTTTTTTTAAAGACAGGGTCTCACTCTGTTGCCCAGACTGGAGTGCAGTGACACAATTATGGCTCACTGTACCCTCGACCTCCCAGGCTCAAGTGATCCTCCCACCTCAGCCTCCCAAGTAGCTGTGACTACAGGTGCTCATCACCACACCTGGCTAATTAAGAAAACATTTTTTTTTGTAGAGATGGTATCTCACTATGCTGTCCTGGTGGTCTTGGGCTCAAGAGATCCTCCCACCTTGGTCCCCTAAAGTGCTGGGATGACAGGTATGAGCCACCAGGTCTGGTCCTCACACATGTTCATAAAGATAAATGTACATGGTGTGCACTGTAGCAAAATGCTGGAAACAACCTAAACGCTCACTCATAAAGAGTGAAATGAATTATGATACATGCATATAATAAAATATGTAACTAAATAAAAAATGAAGTACGTGTACCAAAATGGAATGATAACAAAAATACATTATTATTATTATTATTATTATTAGAGATGGAGTTTCTCTCTTGTTGCTCAGGGTGGAGTGCAGTGGCGCGATCTCGGCCCACTGCAACCTCCGCCTCCCAGGTTCAAGCAATTCTCCTGCCTTGGCCTCCCGAGTAGCTGGGATTAGAGGCATGCACCACCACACCTAGCTAATTTTGTATTTTTAGTAGAGACAGGGTTTCACCATGTTGGTCAGGCTGGTCTCGAATTCCCGACCTCAGGTGATCCACCCACCTCAGCCTCCCAAAGTGCTGGGATTACAGGCGTGAGCCACTGCACCCGGCCTACCAAAATAAATTATTATTAAAAAGGCATGATGTCAAGCAATGTGGACAGTAGGCTCCCATTTACGTAAACAAAAGGAGGAGAGGAGGATTGCAGTGTTTTGTTTTGGAGTAAGGTTTATTTTTCCCACATATCCATCTATAAATATGTGATGTTATTACCACATTCTGTATAACTTCTTCAATTAAAAAAAAGTACAATAAAATCATGTTTACAGATTATTAGAGGCCAGGTGCAGTGCTGTAAGCCTATAGTACCATTTATTCAGAAGGCTGAGGCAGGTGGATCACTTGAGCCCAGCAGTTCAAGGCTGTGGTGCACTATGATCATGCCTATGAATCATCCCTGCACTCCGGCCTAGGCAATATAGTGAGGCCCCCATCTCTACAAAAAAAAACTATTAGAATAAAGGACATTGAGTTAACCAAGAGGCTTACGATACAAACAGTTGAAATCAAAATTACATATTTTTTCACAATAGCATGTACACCTATAATATTTTATTATTTTGAAAGCACTTGGCCGGGCGCGGTGGCTCAAGCCTGTAATCCCAGCACTTTGGGAGGCCGAGACGGGCGGATCACGAGGTCAGGAGATCGAGACCATCCTGGCGAACACGGTGAAACCCCGTCTCTACTAAAAAATACAAAAAAAACTAGCCGGGCGAGGTGGCGGGCGCCTGTAGTCCCAGCTACTCCGGAGGCTGAGGCAGGAGAATGGCGGGAACCCGGGAGGCGGAGCTTGCAGTGAGCTGAGATCCGGCCACAGCACTCCAGCCTGGGTGACAGAGCAAGACTCCGTCTCAAAAAAAAAAAAAAAAAAAAAAAAAAAAAAAAAAAAGAAAGCACTTACACTAACATTATACCATTAGAGATTAATGATGGACCAATGAGGCCCAGTGTGGTGGTATACACCTGAAATCCCAGCACGTTGGGAGGCCAAGGTTGGAGGACTGCTTGAGGATAGAAGTTCGAGACCAGCCTGGTCAACATAGCAAGACCCTGTCTCTCTATCTAAAAAAGAATAATAATAATAATAATGGACCTATGAGATGGAATTATGGTTATTGCCATTTAATACATTATAAAACTAAAGTTTATCAAAATTATATAATTTACTCAGAGTTACTCAGATAGGAATTAGGGGAGCTGTACAAGTCTCATTTCTGACCTCTGTGGCTAATCCTCAGGAAAATGGCTGTCCTTCCCTGTAGTGCTGTCCTTGGGGAAGGGAAGCGGCTAACATTTATTGTGCATTTATCATATAATAACAATAGCTAAAATTATTTAGTATAAAACAAATGCCAGGTATCGAGCAAAATGTATTTTGTGCATTTTATTATTTATGTATTCATTTATTTATTTTGAGATGGGAGTCTCACTCTATTGCCCAGGCTGGAGTGCAGTGGCGTGATCTCAGCTCACTGCAACCTCCACCTCCCATAGCTGCAAAGAGAAAGTGCAGGCCCTATGTGAGCAAGTCCCTTGGTCTCATGCCCTCCTCATTCAGTAGGAAAAAGTGTGGTTGGAAGGAGCCCAGAGTGAGAAGTTCTAGAGCCCAGAGCTTGTGTCCAAGGGTGGTACAATGTAACACTCTCCAAATTCAAAGCACAGAGCCCGAGGGCAAGGCGACTGAACAATCAAAAAGAAGGTAAACAGCAAAAGTATAGCATTTGCATATAGTAATGTATGAAGATTTAAGTGAGGAAATATTTCCTGTGAAATGTTTGTAACTAGTTCTTATCACATCTGTGTTACCTCCTGATCCGATGACAAAAATAACGTGTTGAGTCTTTTTTTTTTTTTTTTTTTTTTTTTTTGAGACGGAGTCTCACTGTGTCTCCCAGGCTGGAGTGCAGTGGCGCGATCTCGGCTCACTGCAAGCTCCGCCCCCCGGGTTCACGCCATTCTCCCGCCTCAGCCTCCCAAGTAGCTGGGACTACAGGCGCCCGCTACCGCGCCCGGCTAGTTTTTTGTATTTTTAGTAGAGACGGGGTTTCACCATGTTAGCCAGGATAGTCTCGATCTCCTGACCTTGTGATCCACCCGCCTCGGCCTCCCAAAGTGCTGGGATTACAGGCTTGAGCCACCGCGCCCGGCCACGTGTTGAGTCTTGTTTGATACCAGCTTACTTGTGTTAACCTAGTTCTCACTCTGCGGTAGATCTATTTTCAAAGGTGGCCAATATCCCTCCCACATGCTATTTTTACAATATGATGTTAATAGCCATCTCTCCCATGGAATAGTGGGATGTATGTGCCCTCCCACTGAATCTAGGTGAAGCCATGAGACTGCCTCACCAAGAGTATGACAAAAGAAACCTGTGATTTCTAAGGCTAGGTCTTAAAGATGCCTTTTAATTCTGCCACAATTTCTTGGGACTTTTACCGTTGGAACCCAATCACCACGCTGCAAGGAAGCCAAGATTCACACAGAGAGGACTTATATAGGTGTTCTAGCCAACACCCTCAGGTAGCATTGGTCACCAGATGTGTGACTGAGCAAATTGTAGAAGATTATTGCTCCAGTCATGGAGTCACCTCCAGTTTTCTAGTCACCCCAGCTGATTCCTCATATCCTCACCAAGCCCTACCCAATTGCAGATTAATGAGCAAAACACATGATTATTGTTGTTTGAAGCCACTATGTTTGATGGGGTTTCTTATGTAGCAATAGATAACTGAAACTGTATTTATATATCCTTGCAATAAAAGCTAGGTTTACAGGCTAATGAACTCAAGGCTATATGTGTCACTAGAAATAGATAATTAGCTCCTTAATATACCATAATCTACCCATATAATAACCCTTTATAAAAACATAAAATGCTAAACTTCTCCAAACCTTGAAGTGAATGAAGCTTGAAGTCCCTATTTATTTCTCTTCTTATTGCTCATATTCAATGTAGCTGATTTAGAAACTTTTTTTAAAGCCTCTGGGAACTCTCTGTATTCATCAAGTAGGGTATGAGATGTGATATATTATTTTGTCTTTTTTCCATTTGATTTTTTAATATAGTTTAATTGTATGAATTTCACTTTCATAAATAGTCTTCCTTCTAGAAATGAGTACTTGCCTTGTAGCTTCATATATTTAAATAGGAAATGTATAAATAATACTTTTTTTTTTTTCTTTTTTTTGAGATGTAGTCTCGCTCTCTCACCCAGGCTGGACTGTCGTGGCGCGATCTCAGCTCACTGCAAGCTCCGCCTCCCGGGTTCACGCCATTCTCCTGCCTCAGCCTCCTGAGTAGCTGGGACTACAGGCGCCCGCCACCACGCCTGGCTAATTTATTTTTGTATTTTTAGTAGAGACACGGTTTCACCGTGTTAGCCAGGATGGTCTCAATCTCCTGACCTCGTGATCTGCCCGCCTCTGCCTCCCAAAGTGCTGGAATTACAGGCGTGAGCCACTGCGCCCGGCCTTTTTTGTTGTTGTTGTTACCTTTTTTTTTTTCATCAAACCTGTCAGCAGGAAGTAGAAGGATGGATTTTGTAAACCAAAATGCTTTCGTCACATTGTAAAAAGTTTCTAGGATATTTCAAAATAGGCTGGGCGCAGTGGTTCATGCCGGCAATCCCAGCACTTTGGGAGGCCAAGGTGGGTGGATTGTTCAAGGCCAGGAGTTCAAGACCAGCCTGGCCAATATGATGAAACCCCATCTCTACTACAAATACAAAAATTAGCCGGGCATGGTGCCATGTGCCTCTGGTCCCAGCTACTTGGGAGGCTGAGGCAGAAGGATTGCTTGAGCCCAGGAGGTGGAGATGAGAGTGAGCCAAGATCACACCACTGCCCTCCAGCCTGGGCAACAGAGCAAGACCCCATCTCAAAAAAAAAAAATTCTTTTAAAGCCAAGCTAAAAGCATATTAATGCTGTTAAGATTTTCTGAATCTATATAATGCATACAGAAAATCTGAAAAGTTAAAAATATTGAAACCCAGAAGAGAAAGTCTAGAGATGGACTCGTGTCAACATGTAAAATGAATTTTGACAAAGATGAAAAGGCAATTTAATAGATAAAACATAATCTTTTCAGCCAGGTACGGTGACTCACGCCTGTAATCCCAGCACTTTGGGAGGCCGAGGTGGGAGAATCACCTGAAGTCAGGAGTTCAAGACCAGCCTGACCAACCTGGTAAAACCCCATCTTTACTAAAAATACAAAATTAGCTGGTCACGGTGGCACATGCCTATAATCCCAGCTACTTGGGAGCCTGAGGCAAGAGAATCACTTGAACCCAGGAGACGGAGGTTGCAGTGAGCCGAGATCATGCCACTGCACTCCAGCCTGGGCAACAGAGCGAGACACTGTCTCAAAATAAAATAAATAAATAAATAACATAAAATAAAATAAAGAAAAGATAAGGATATCCTCTGGGCACGATGGCTAACACATGTAATCCCGGCACTTTGGGAGGCTGAGGCAGGAGAATCACTTGAACACAGAAGGTGGAGGTTGTGGTGAGCCAAGATCATGCCACTGCATGGGCAACAAGAGCGAGATTCTATCTCAAAAAGAAAAAAAGAAAGAGAAAATATAAAGGTGTCAAATAAGCACATGAAACGTGTTCAACATAATTAGTCATTAGGGAAATACAAATTAAATCCACAAAGAAGTGTCTCTACACCCTTATTAGAATGACTAAAACAAAAAAATGCCAACATCACATGTTGGCAAGGATGCAGAACAGTAAGAACTCTAATTCATTGTTGGAAGGAATGTAAAAGCAACACAGTCACATTGGAAAATAGTTTGACAATTTCTTATTAAGTTAAATATATACTTACTATATAACTATATAATTCAAAAATTATATTCCTAGGTGCACATCCAAGAGAAATAAAAACATGGTTCACACACAAAAAACCCATACAAATTTTGTTTGTTTGTTTTTGAGGCGGAGTTTCACTCTTGTTGCCCAGACTGGAGTGCAATGGCGCGATCTCGGCTCACCACAACCTCCACCTCCCAGGTGCAAGCAATTCTCCTGCCTCAGTTTCCCGAGTAGCTGGGATTACAGCCATGCGCCACCACGCCATTAATTTTGTATTTTTAGTAGAGACGGGGTTTCTCCATGTTGGTCAGGCTGGTTTCGAACGCTCGACCTCTGGTGATCTGCCCGCCTTGGCCTTCCAAAGTGTTTTATATAGCCACTTCATTCATCACTGCCCCAACCTGGAAACAACCCAAATGTCCTTCATCTGGTGAATGGCTGAGCAGTGGTGCACCCATATGTTGGAATACTACTCAGCAATAAAAAGGAAGAAAATGTTTACACATGTAAGAACTTAGAGGGACCTGTTTACAGGCACTATGCTGATTGAAAAAAATCAATTTTAGGCCGGGCACGGTGGCTCAAGCCTGTAATCCCAGCACTTTGGGAGGCCGAGACGGGCAGATCACGAGGTCAGGAGATCGAGACCATCCTGGCTAACACGGTGAAACTCCGTCTCTACTAAAAAATACAAAAAACTAGCTGGGCGAAGTGGCGGGCGCCTGTGGTCCCAGCTACTCGGGAGGCTGAGGCAGGAGAATGGTGTGAACCCGGGAGGCGGAGCTTGCAGTGAGCTGAGATCCGGCCACCGCACTCCAGCCTGGGCGACAGAGCCAGACTCAGTCTCAAAAAAAAAAAAAAAAAAGAAAAAGAAAAAGAAAAAAATCAATTTTAAATGGTTTTATTCTAGGTGATTTCATTCATCTGACATTCTTGGAAAGACAAAACTATGTGGACAGAGAACAGATCAGTGGCTACCAGGAACTGAAGGTGGGAGGAGCCTTTGTTTGACTACAGCAGGATTAGCATGAGGGAATGTTTCAAGGAGATAGAACTATTCTCTACCTAGATTGCGGTGATGGTTACATGACTCTAAGTATTTGGGTTACATGACTCTAAGTATTTGTCAATACTCATTAAACTATATAAAAAGTGAATTTTACTATATGTAAATTAAAAAGCAAAATTTAAAAACCTAAATTGATAATGTCAATGTATAACTATATTTATTTATTGCCTCTGTCATCCCTTCACTCTCTAAAATAAATTATCCTGTACTGTAACTCAAATACTTTTTATAAAATAAAAATTAAAAATATAATATCTTGGCCGGGTGCACTGGCTCACACCTGTAATCCCAGCACTTTGGGAGGCCAAGGCGGGTGGATCACCTGAGGTTAGGAGTTTGAGACCAGCCTGGCCAACATAGTGAAACCCCATCTCTACTAAAAATACAAAAATTGGCCAGGCATGGTGGCATATGTCTGTAGTCCCAGCTACTTGGGAGTCTGAGGCAGAAGAATAGCTTGAATCTCAGAGGCAGAGGTTTCAGTGAGCCGAGACTACGCCCCACTGTACTCCAGCCTGGAGGATGAAGTGAGACTCTGTCTCAAAAACAAACAAACAAACAAAACATACATATATATATATATATATATATATATATATATGCCAGCGTGTGTGTGTGTGTATGTGTGTGTGTATATGTATGTATGTAACATCTTGACAAAAATATACAAAGAATGTAATTAATAGTAGAAGAAACTGCCAGGTGCAATGGCACAGGCCTGTAGTCCTAGCAACCCAAGTGGCTAAGTCAGGAGGATTGCTTGAGCCCAGGCATTTGTTTGTTGTGTTCTTGTTTATTTATTTGTTTATTTTTTGTTGTTGTTTTGTTTTGAGACAGAGTCTCACTCTGTTGCCCAGATTGGAGTGCAATGGCATGATCTTGGCTCACTGCAACCTCTGTCTCCCGGGTTCAAGCGATTCTCCTGCCTCAGCTTCCCAAGTAGCTGGGTTTACAGGCACCCACCACTACACCCGGCTAATTATTTTTGTATTTTTAGTAGAGACGGCGTTTCATCATGTTAGTCAGGCTGGTCTCGAACTCCTGACCTCAGGCAATCCACCCACCTCGGCCTCCCAAAGTGCTGGGATTACAGGCGTGAGCCACCACACCCAGCCTGTTGTGTTTTTCTTAGACAGGGTCTCACTGTCGCGCAGGCTGGAGTGCAGTGGCATGATCACGGCTCACTGCAATCTTGAACTCCCCAGCTCAAGCAATCATCCCACCTCAGCCTCCCAAGTAGCTAGGAGTACAGGCACCCACCACCACACCCAGCTAATTTTTGTATTTTTTGTGAAGATGGGGTTTTGCCGTGTTGCCCAGGCTGGTCTCAAATTCCTGGACCCCAGGCATTTGAGGCTATAATGCAGAATGACTGCACCTGTGAATAACCACTGCACCCTACTGCACTGCCCATACATAGCCTGGGCAGCACAGAGAGACCCCGACTCTTTTTTTTTTTTTTTCCGAGACAGAGTGCTAGGATTATAGGCGTGAGACACTGTGCCCGATGACCCCAACTCTTTTTTTTTTTTTTTTTTTTTTTTTTTTTTTTTTTGAGGCCGAGTCTCGCTCTGTCACCCAGGCTGGAGTGCAGTGGCCGGATCTCAGCTCACTGCAAGCTCCGCCTCCCGGGTTCCCGCCATTCTCCTGCCTCAGCCTCCCGAGTAGCTGGGACTACAGGCGCCCGCCACCTCGCCCGGCTAATTTTTTTGTATTTTTTAGTAGAGACGGGGTTTCATTGTGTTAGCCAGGATGGTCTCGATCTCCTGACCTCGTGATCCGCCCGTCTCGGCCTCCCAAAGTGCTGGGATTACAGGCTTGAGCCACCGCGCCCGGCGACCCCAACTCTTAAAAGAAAAATAAAAGAAAGAATGAAAAATCCTTTAAAAATGTAAGCCTGGCCAGGCGCAGTGGCTCACACCTGTAATCCTAGCACTTTGGGAGGCTGAGGCAGGAGGATCACTTGAGCTGAGGAGTTTGAGACCAGCCTGGGCAACATAGTGAAATCTCATCTCTATTTATAATTAAATATATATATATATATAAATGTAAACATACATGTGTATATATAGCCTGTTCAAAAAGATTCTCCATTAACCCATTCATTCTCAGAATTATTTTTCTCAGGACTATCATAGAAACAGCAGAAATAATTGAGGAGCTCCCACTGTAGGCAAAAAGTAACTGAAGGCTTTAGTCTCTCCTGTCAGCAACCACAATGCTGGAAAAATGTTCTCTTAGAAAACACAGAAATGAAAATGGAATTCAAGCTTTTTTTTTTCAAGATGGAGTCTTGCTCTGTCATCCAGGCTGGATTGCAGTGGCACAATCTCAGCTCACTGCAACCTCCACCTCCCGGGTTCAAGTGATTCTCCTGCCTCAGCCTCCCAGGTAGCTGGGATTACAGGTGCCCGCCACCAAGCCCAGCTAATTTTTTTGTATTCGCAGTAGAGATGAGGTTTCACCATTTTGGCCAGGTTGGTCTCGGACTTCTGACCTCAGGTGATCTGCTCACTTCAGTCTCCCAAAGTGCTGGGATTCCAGGTGTGAGCCACCACGCCCAGCCCAAGCTATTCTCCTGATGGATTTGAGTAATGAAAATTACTTCAACTCTACTGTAAATACTATAGTTAAATCCAAGTAACTCAAAGCAGAACTCCATGAGAATAATTATAGATAGCTAGGAGTAACAGAGGAACTCCTTTAATGGTCACAAATCCTGAAAATTAGAAGAGGAAGACAGTAAATAACAGTGATTGCAAAGTGAGGTATTATTAAGACCACATTTTAAATCCCTGAGTTCCAGTTTCCTAGCTATGAACTTGAGTATGTAGCTCAGTTTCTCTAAACCCATGTTTTCTTGTCTAGAAAATGGGAATAATATCTCCTTCATAGGATTGCTGTGAAAACTATGCCTCGCTCAGCACCATGCCTGGCTCACTGTAAATATTTCAGTATTACCACATGGGAGGTCTCAACGTTTCCGCAGCAAAGAATGAAGGAACACGAGCTTGGTGCCATAAATGATACGACACCAATACCCAGAGACCACAGGGAAGGACTGATGAAGAAACAAGAGAATGACACTGAAATTTTCTGGCGCCAATGATAGACAATGATAGTCTTAACAGCTCTTCCAAGTCTCACAGCAATCAGTGCCATGATAATACCCATCAGAGTTTGTCAAAAAGATGGTAAGGTCCAGATAGCTGCTATCAATACATCTTTTCTTCTTTTCTTTTTTGAGACTGTTTTGCTCTGTCACCCAGGCTGGAGTGCAGTGGCTCAATCTCAGCTCACAGCAACCTCTGCCTCCTGGGTTTAAGCGATTCTTCTGTCTCAACCTCCTGAGTATCTGGGATTACAGGCGCCCGCCACCACACCCAGCTGATTTTTGTATTTTTAGAAGAGGCGGGATTTCACCATGTTGGCCAAGCTGGTCTCGAACTCCGCATCTCAGGTGATACTCCCACCTCCGCCTCCCAAAGTACTGGGATTACAGGCATGAGCCACCGTGCCCAGCCTTCAATATATCTTATACTTCATAATCTCAGTAAGTACTCGTTTAGCTTTGATTTAAATTCTCTGGCAATGGCCGTAAGAGTCATATGGGTCCTTTAATGTATGTGACATATACAGACAAACTATTTAAAACTTCAGTTGCAAAACAACCATTTCTTCGTCTTTTCTTTTACAAAGTTAGAAAATGAATGAAGAATAAACATGGGCTGATGTCCACGAAATCTGTCTTTCTATTTTAATAACTAATTTGACTTACAAGTTGGAAAAAGTAGGTGAAAATTCTGTAACTTATTTATCCTGGATATAAAATACAGAAAAGATACCCCTTTTCTTACAAGAAGAAGAAGAAAAAAAGGGAAATACCTAATGCCTAAGAAGCCTGAAAAGATGGCGCATTGATAAAGTTATCTCTCCCTTAGCAGAATGAACTTAAAGGTCATTTTTCCTTGTCCTTCTCATTTTTGGAAACCTAGATTTTAAGTACACTGTGTGAAGGTACTGGACCACTTTAGATATTTCATGCTACATCAGCATTTTCCAAAAGCTTTAAAAAAATCTTTGTTCAAAATGTGAAGTTGTAAAAAATAACATATGTAGCTTGTGATATGCAATTCTAATAATATATGAAATAATTAATGAGAACAGAAATATAGCAAATAAATGCAAACATGAATGCAATCCTACAGTGACATTTTAGGTACATACAAATTAGATATTATTTAGGCTCATTATTAGAGGAGTGATCAAAACAAAAATTGATAAATAACTATTTTGTCTAAATAACGTGGAAAGGACCCTATAAGTAATTCAAATTTTAAATAGTTTATTGCTTCAAATACCTACACCTGCTAATGGGTAGGGCTTTTGTCTTCTTCATTTCTTTATTTTTGGAGCATGAAACATTACTTTATGCTGAATAAATGTCTGTTGAATAAATGAATCCCCACACAGCATAGTTTCATCGAAATTAGTAGTTAAATATACTAATTTGCCAGTTATGTTTATATTCACCCAAAGCTTTTCTAAAATATTTTAATTTCTAAATTTCCATTATATAATTAATAGTATGACCAATAGATTTGTTGCAAAAATCCACATTAAAATCTTTACTCCTTTGGACTTCTGTGCTTTTTTCAATTACACTTATTCTGAATTTTTGCATGGTTCAGAAAGAGTAAAACAATTCCAATTTTAATTTAATTCCAATTCAATCCAGAATTGATTTGAAAAAGAATTATTAATGAACATGGAAAAACATGTCCAGGAAACAGTGACACAGTTAAAATACAATGTGAATAGGGCCTAAAACATTTCACCACTTAGTAGAACAACACGGTTATCCCTTCTGTTTTTCTATTTCTAATTTGCTCAAAATCACTTTCAGGCAAATGGTGATTCTGCAGCCAGAGGTTGTCAGTACTTCTGTTCCACCTGACTGGATGAATCAGGTAGACGAGAAGGACCAATAATTCCAGCAACCTATTTCTACATCCTATGCAAATTAATGCACCAATCACTAAAGCAGTGCTACTGTAAGGTCATATAAATGAAAGCCTGAACAGAGGACACCAGTCAATAACTTGAATGTTGCAGCACTATGTCATTTTACATAGTTTTTAATTATGAGTTTCTCTAAATAGGGTGTCTAGTCTGCAAAATAACAATGACCTTCCATACACATTTTTTCTATAACTATTTTCATACATATTATTTGCTAGATCAATAAAAGTGCTTTACAGAATAAGATTTCATAGAAATGTTTGAGTGCACATATTCTATTTATTAACAAATTTTACTTCCTCAATGTTTATATATAAGTATGCATACACATATATTTAGCCAAACAAATATAAAAATAATTTTTGCTTAAAATGTGATTTATATTGCAAATAACAATAATTTCACATTCATTCTTGAATGCATAACTATCACAAATACAGATTTAATGATATCTGCTATCACAATTCTTCCAGAAAATTTAAAAAACAGAATAGCTCCAAGTGCATTAAAAATGCGTTGTCATAAAATTAGAGTCCCAGATTCTATAAGGATTTAAAACCCTAACAATTTCTTTGGGATGCAGATTGCCACAAAAATTGTACACACTACTTTTTAGTCATTGCATTAAAAAATGCCCATAAACAAAAGTTGTCCCTAATATAACACTACCTACACATATTAAGATTCAAACGTGGCAAAGACCTTGTTAGGCATCAATTGATTTTACTGTCATGTTTTCATAAATCCTGGAGTCTCTTTTATTTTTCAAAATTTCCACACTGCCAGGGAGAAAGACCATTCTGTTGGGCATTATTTTCCTGCACAGATACTATTCATCAACCAATTTTAGCCCTATTTCTAAATAGGAATCCAATTGTCTTCGGTAAAGAGGTTTCCTATTTGCAGTCAATGAATCATATTCTCACACTCATACACCACCCTGAACACAGCAAGTGCACAATCGCTACTACTGTGATAACCTAAAGTGCTAGTGCTATAGTTTCTGGCAATGGTAGCAGCGGGGAAAAAAATTCTAGATACCAAATCACAGATCACAACCAGATGGAGTACTCCCTTGTTTTAATATTACCATACAAACAGAAAACAGGGCTTATTCAAACAGTCAAAGAAACGTGCATTCCTCCTTGCTGTGCTGGGGGAAGCTGTTTGTGTCTCTATAGACGTGGAGAGAACAGGAACACATGTTTTCTGTACTACATCGCTAATGCAGGATACAGGGCTGCGGTTGTTGGGTGAAGCTCTGCCCGAAAGTTGAGAAATGGTGAGTAACCTCTAGACGAGGTTCCTGCTCTCCCATGGGTGGAAGTAAATGCTTCCAGCAATCCTTCTCAAGGTCCTTAGGGAGTTTGGGTCTGGGGTACCTTTCCCCCTGGGGCACCCTGGTTTCTTCTAACGGTATAGCGCTGCAGTGGGTCATGTGACGGCTGGGTGTGTGCCTCTGTGCGGTGTGGGAGGGATGAGTTTGCGGGGTGCGTGTGTGTGAGTGTGTGAGCGTTCAGAAGTTACACGTCTGGTTTTGGAAGACGTGTATTTTTCAAGGGCTATCTGCGTGTGTGTATGTGTGTCTGTGTGTGAAGTGAGACTGAGAAAAGAGGTTTAGAGAATGATCCTGGGCCGGGCGATGTAGCCAAGTCGGCTCGTGTCGGCCCCGCTCCTTGGGGAGCCTCTGCATTGGGGTTGAGGTCCCCGCCCTTGGGGGACGCGAGGACAATGGGGTGCCGGCGCCCCTCCCGCACTTTGTGCACCCACCTGACGAATCCGCGGCGGGTTCGGCGGGGTGGAGGCCCCGCCTTCCGGGGCCGGGGAGGTGGGAGAAGCCATCTTCCTGCGGCTCCGGGTTTCTTCCTCCTGTCACGCCCGGGTTCTCCCGCGTCTCCTCGGTCTCCTCCGCGTCGGGCCTGCGGCCCGCGCCCTCCCTGAGACTCCGCAGCCGCCGCGCCCCGCGGACCCGCCCCGGCTCCTGCGCCGCAGAGTGGAAGGGGCGGCTGTGTCCTCCGCTCACCCAGCCGGAGTCCCTTCCCGCGCCACCTACATCCCGGCCGGCGGACTCCGGGCCGCGGCGGGCCGGGGTCGGACGCGACCTTGGCCGCGGGGCTGGGCCGGCAGCTGCCCCTTCCCAGCGCCGCGCCCGGCGCGTGTGGTCTGAACGTGCGAGCGGCTGGGCTTATTCTAGCGGCGGCGCCGGGAGAAAGGAGGCTGCTTCCCTAGCCGCTGCCGCTATCGCCAGGAGAGCGATGAGCTCATGGACAGCTCCCAGAAATATGTCTATATGCACCACTGACTGCCGGAGTTCGGGAGGTGGGTGGGGAGAAGGAGGCTCCTCCGCGGGCGCTCCCGCATCACTGGCGGACGTTCCCTTGGGAGGCCCCCGGCTGTTGGGGCGCGTCCAGCTCTTCAATGCCCATCTCCACACTCACTCTCGGTTCTTTCCATTCATGTCATACACACTTTTCCTATCCGCACTCACTCTCCCCTGGCGTTGTGCTAAGGCACCCACCCACCCACCTCTAGCCTCCACGCGCACACATTCTTTGTTCTGCCAACTACTCCCTATTGATAAGGGGGCATTCATTTACGGAGTGAACGTGGTGTGAAATGCCACCGGGACCTCAGCCCCTGTCGGATGTGGACTGATGGATGAAGTGTCCCAAGCGGTGTGTCCTTCACGCTTTGGGCGTTTCCCCCTCTCTCAAGATCCAACCTCTTCCCTTCCCACCTTCTTCACTATGAGAAAGCATCTTCCAGCCACGTTCCAGGGTAGGGACTTGGCCCCATCCCTCACCAAGGGAGAGAGCACCTCTTTTGTAGCTCTGGGAAGAACTTAAAAGACGGACCAGGGTTTGCACACCTTTGCTCAATTGCTTGTGGCAGGAGTCATACATCCCGCACAGGGGCCGATCTTGTTGTTTGCCTCACTGTTTCCCAGGGGTATAGAGCTTCCATGGATTTGCAAACCACCTTCCAAACCTGATTACTGTCTTTCTTCATTGGCTCAGCTGTCCCAACGAGGTGGAATTATGACTTTTTACAGATAAAATGACCTTCCTGAGATTGTTCCCTTTCTCAGGCATCATCAATTTCCCTTTCTTATAGATTTCCTTAGAAATATACATGGCCGGGCGCGGTGGCTCAAGCCTGTAATCCCAGCACTTTGGGAGGCCGAGACGGGCGGATCACGAGGTCAGGAGATCGAGACCATCCTGGCTAACACGGTGAAACCCTGTCTCTATTAAGAAATAAAAACGGCCGGGCGCTGTAGCCTGCCTGTAATCCCAGCACTTTGGGGAGGCCGAGGGCGGGCGGATCACGAGGTCAGGAGATCGAGACCATCCCATGCTAACACAGTGAAACCCCTTCGCCTCTACTAAAAATACAAAAAACTTAGCCGGGCGAGGTGGCAGGCTTCTGTAGTCCCAGCTACCGGGAGGCTGAGGCAGGAGAATGGCGTGAACCCGGGAGGTGGAGCTTGCAGTGAGCTGGAGATCCGGGCCACTGCACTCCAGCCTGGTGACAGGAGCCGGTGACTCCGCCTCAAAAAAAAAAAAAAAAAAAAAGAAATACAAAAACTAGCCGGGCGAGGTGGCTGGGCGCCTGTAGTCCCAGCGCTATTCGGGAGGCTGAGGCCGGAGAATGGCGTGAACCCGGGAGGTGGAGCTTGCAGTGAGCTGGAGATCTGGCCACTGCACTTCTGGGGCCTGGTGATAGAGCGAGACCTCGCCTCAAAAAAAAAAAAAAAAAAAAAAGAAATATACACCTACCTTCAAAAACAAAACAAAGCAAAACTTTCCTTTATAGCAGCCTCCTTTCCCTAAGCTAGTGTTCCAGTTCTGTACGTCTCTTTTCAGCAAGAGCCTTTACAAAGTTTCAATATCTCCTATTCCTCTCTTCACGTTCTCTATTGAACGTAGTCCATTCAGGCTTTCCTCCACCTGCGTCACCGAACTTTCTCCTGGCAAGGTTCCCAATGACTTCCATGCTGCGAAATCTAATGATCAATTCTCAGTCCTCCTTTGGCTTGACCTCTAAATGTTTAAAAAAAGAAGAAAAAGAAAAGAAACGAAAAGAAAGAAAGAGAAAGAAAGAGAAAGAAAGAAAGAAAGAAAGAAAGAAAGAAAGAAAGAAAGAAAGAAAGAAAGAAAGAAAGAAAGAAAGAAAGAAAGAGAAAGAAAGAAAGAAAGAAAAGAGAAAAGCAAAGAAAAGAAAAAGAAAGAAAAGGAAAAAAAGCTAGCCCCTGGGCGCGGTGGCTCACGCCTGTAATCCCAGCACTTTGGGAGGCTAAGGCGGGAGGATTAACTGAGGTTGGGAGTTCGAGACCAGCCTGGCCAACATGGAGAAACCCCATCTTTACTAAAAATACAAAATTAGATGGGCGTGGTGGTGCATGCCTGTAATCCCAGCTACTCGGGAGGAAAATCACTTTTTTTTTTTTTTTTTTTTTTTGGAGACCTAGTTTCACTCTTGTTGCCCAGGCTGGAGTGCAATGGCTTGATCTCGGCTCACCTCAACCTCCGCCTCCTGGGTTCAAGCGGTTCTCCTGCCTCAGCCTCCCGAGTAGCTGGGATTACAGGCATGTGCCACCACACCCACCTAATTTTCTATTTTTAGTAGAAATGGAGTTTCTCCATGTTGATCAGGCTGGTCTCGAACTCCTGACCTCAGGTCATCCGCCCGCCTTGGCCTCCCAAAGTGCTGGGCTTACAGGTATGAGCCACCTCTCCCGGCTTAATTTTTGTATTTTTAGTGGAGACGAGGTTTCACCATATTGGCCAGGCTGGTCTCGAACTCCTGACCTTGTGATCTTCCCGCCTCCGCCTCCCAAAGTGCTGGGATTACAGGTGTGAGCTGCCGTGCCCAGCTAAAAGTTTTTTCATCTCTTCAAGCATTCCTCCAAGTCTCCCAATGTGGCCATTTTTATTGGGGCAGTATAGCTTGACGGTTAAGATGGTGAACTGATGTCAATAACTAGCACTGAGATGCTATCTACTTAACATTTCTAAAGGCCGAGCATGGTGGCTCACACCTGTAGTCCCAGCACTTTGGGAGGCCAAGGTGGGTGGATCACAAGGTCAAGAGATCGAGACCATCCTGGCCAACATGGTGAAACCCTGTCTCTACTAAAAATACAAAAATTAGCCAGGCCTGATGGCGTGTGGCTGTGATCTCAGCTACTCTGGAGGCTGAGGCAGGAGAAACGCTTGAACCCGGGAGGCAGAGGTTGCAGTGAGCCGGGATTATGCCATTGCACTCCAGCCTGGCAACAGAGGGAGACTCCGTCTCAAAAAAAAAAAAAAATAAAGGTTTCCTTACCTGTGAAAGGGTTTCCTTACCTGTGAAAGGGAAATAATATTACTTACTTTGTAGGATCATTGTGAATAGTAAATGAGATAATGTACATAGACATTGTAAATGCTCAATGTAAATAATAATGTACTCATGACTACATTATTATGTAATATTATGTAATGATATATTACATAGATATTATGTAATGATATCTACCTAAAAACAGGAGACTGAAGATAAAGGTGGTTAAAAAAGAAAACCTTTGGCAGGGCGGGGGGGCTCACGCCTGTAATCCCAGCACTTTGGGAGGCTGAGGCAGGTGGATCACGAGGTCAGGAGATAGAGACCATCCTGGCTAACACGGTGAAACCCCGTCTCTACTAAAAATACAAGAAATTAGCCAGGCGAGGTGGCGGGCGCCTGTAGTCCCAGCTACTCGGGAGGTTGAGGCAGGAGAATGGCGTGAACTTGGGAGGCGGAGCTTGCAGTGAGCCAAGGTCCTGCCACTGCACTGCAGCCTGAGCAACAGAGCGAGACTCAAAAATTTAAAAAAAAAAAAAAGAAAACCTTTATATCATATCAGAAAATCAAAAAAAACTTAGCGAGGCAAGTAAGTACCAGTAATACTGCTATGGCTCCTGAGTGTTCTGTATCATAACTGGGCACACAGAAATCTAAATTTATAGTCTTCAATCTCTCCAGTCCTGGGGTACATAATCCAAATTAACAAAAAAATGAACATAACAATAAAAGAATTAACATTTTAAATAAATAATAGGTTGATATAGAGGCAGATGTTGAGATTGATAGATATGGATAGAGACATGATGCAATACTATAAGTAGGAAAGTATTCTCTTTTTTCTTTCTTTCTTTTCTTTTTCTTTTTTTGAGAAACTGTCTCACTGTGTCACCCAGGCTGGAGTGCAGTGGCAAGATCTCGGCTCACTGCAGCCTCCATCTGCTCGACTCAAGCGAATCTCTTGTCTCAGTCCCCCAAGAAGCTGGGACCACAAGCACACACCACCATGCCCCGCTAATTTTTGTATTTTTTTGTAAAGATGGGGTTTCACCATGTTGCCCAGGCTGATCTCAAACTCTTGGGCTCAAGCCATCTGCCCACCTTGGCCTCCCAAAATGCTGGATTACAGGCATGAGCCACTGTGCCTGGCCAGTATTCCAATTTTTACTTTTACTGGAGGCCAGAAGTCCAATATCAAGGTAACAATAAGGTTGGTTCCTTCTGAGGACTTTGAGAGAGAATCTGTTCTATGCTTTTTCCTTAGCTTCTGGTAGTTTACTGGAAAACTTTGGCATTCCTTGGCTTGTTGAGGTATAACTCAAGTCTCAGTCTCACTTGTCGCTTGCCACAACAGTGAAGAGTGCTCCAGGAAAGGCATCATTTGGGTTTACCAGGAAACTATGCAAAATGAGGACTACTTTAGTGGTCTCTGAAGCCCTCTTGAGCGGTGGCTGTTTATCTTCCAATAGCCCTCCTTCTCTCTCAGACCCTGGAATGAGCTTCATCTTTGCTTATAACTGCTACCTCTAGACTCTTGTCCCTACAGCTTGCCCTAAAAAAATCCAGCTGCTTTGAAAATCATACTAGACCACCACAATTTCTCTTTGTTACAGACATTTACATTTCCTGAAGACCTTAAAAACCTTACTTTCTTTTTCTTCAGCAATATCCTTGTCATAATTCTTGTTAAGGGTTTTGTTTTGTTTTTTTTTTTGAGATGGAGTCTTGCTCTGTCACCCAGGCTGGAGTGCAGTGGCGCGATCCCGGCTCACTGCAAGCTCCACCTCTCAGGTTCAAGCGTTCTCCTGCCTCAGCCTCCCGAGTAGCTGGGACTACAGGCGCCCGCCACCACGCTCGGCTAATTGTTTTGTATTTTTTAGTAAAGACAGGGTTTCACTGTGTAAGCCAGGATGGTCTTGATCTCCTGACCTCGTGATCCCCGCCTCGGCCTCCAAGAGTGCTGGGATTATAGGCGTGAGCCACCGCGCCCGGCTAATTCTTGTTAATTTTTAAAAATCAACATAGGCGAGGTGCAACAGCTCACACCTGTAATCCCAGCACTTTGGGAGGCCAAGGCAGGTGAATGATTTGATGTTAGGAGTTCGAGACCAGCCCGGCCAACATGGTAAAATCCTGTCTCAACTAAAAATACAAAAATTAACCTGGCATGGTGATGCATGCCCATAATCTTAGCTACTCAAGAGGCTGAGGCAGGAGAATGGTTTGAGCCTGGAAGGTAGAGGTTGCAGTGAGCCAAGATTATGCCACTGCACTCCAGCCTGGATGACAGCATGAGACTCTATCTCAAAAATAAAATAAAATAAAATATAAAATCCACATAGACAATTAGACAGTGCTCCTGTTAACCTGCAATGACTTGACCTCCACCCCACCCCAGATATCTACTGTCTACTCCCATGTTCGTACCCTAGGGTTTTCATTATTGATATTTGTCCCCTCTCTATGACCCCACTATCAAACATTCCATTCTCTGATCATCACTTACTTTCTTTCCAACTGACTTCCTATACTACCCGATCTCCAGTAATTCTGTAATCCCACTGAAACTTCCAACCCTTCAGCCCTACTATCTTCACACTATCCCTACTCCATTGCACGTCCCCCTCCTCCTCCTAACTCAATTTGGATTCCATGAACCACTATTATATTATTATAATCACTGCCTTGTATGTACTTTAACTTGCCTCTTTCTTCCTCTGCCATGCTCACCTGGCAAAATGAAATCTCAGTTATATCCAGTGTTCCATCTACTTTAAGCCTGCACCCATGCAAAGTATACCTGGAGAAAAGTGCTGAGAGGTCTCAGTGTCGCTGGATACTAATTGTAAGTGGGCCTTGTTGGTGTGTGGTAATCCTTCATCTTTCCTTAATAAATTAATTCTCCCACTTTCCAAGCCAATCATTAGCACATTAACAACTCTCTCCTCAAACTTCCAGTGCTACCCCTGAATTTTTTTTTTTTTTTTCGAGACAGGGTCTCACTCTGTGGTTGCCCAGACTGAAGTGCAGTGGAGCAGTGTAGACTCACTGCAGCCTCCACTTCCTGGGTTCAAGCAATTCACATGCCTCAGCCTCTGGAGTAGCTGGAATCACAGATGCACGTGACCATGCCTGGCTAATTTTTGTATTTTTAGTAGAGACGGGGTTTCACCATGTTGGCCAGACTGGTCTTGAACTCCTGACCTCAAGCAGTCCACCTACTTCGGCCTCCCAAAATGCTAGGATTATAGGTGTGAGCCACCACTCCTGGCCTGGATTCTTCATTCTCAACTGATGACCTTGTTATTTCACCAAGAAAACAGAGGGAATGAAAGGGAGCTTCCGCATAGTTTCATCACCATTGTGTTCATCTGCCCATATGCTGAATGATGCCTTTTATCGTCTTACCATGAATGAATTGTGCATGCTCTTATGAGAGGCCAAGCCCTCCACTTGGGCACTTGATCAGATCTCCTCAAATTTACTTGTGAACGTCATTCTTTTTTCTTTTTTTTTTTTTTGAGACAGAGTCTCACTCTATCGCCCAGGCTGGAGTGCAGTGGCGCAATCTCGGCTCACTGCAAGCTCCGCCTCCCAGGTTCACGCCATTCTCCTGCCTCAGCCTCCCAAGTAGCTGGGACTACAGGTGCCTGCCACCACACCGGGCTAATTTTTTGCATTTTTAATAGAGACGGGGTTTCACCATGTTAGCCAGGATGATCTTGATCTCCTGACCTCATGATCCACCCGCCTCAACCTCCCAAAGTGCTGGGATTACAGGAGTGAGCCACCGCGCCGGCGTGAATGTCATTCTTATAAGTACTCTCCCTCCTCTCTCTCCCTCTGGCTCTCACTTTCCCATGTATCATCTATTTTCCCTCTCTACTGGCTCATTCCCATAAGCATACATCCCCATCCCTCTGTAATTTCATGCTTCTGCTCCACGTGTAGAAAATTTTTTCTGAAATGTTGTCTCCCAAAGTTCTGGGATAAGTATACACATTTTTAAGCACCCACTTATGGGTGGGGACATGCAATACTTGTCTTTCTGTGTCTGGGCTTGTTTCACTTAACGTAATGACCTCCAGTTCCATCTTTGTTGCTTTGGTCAATTTTGGTCAGTTCTTGTCTGACTTATCTTCAAAAAAAATTTATTTGACATAAATTTCTTCACTTGACTTCCAGGACTCCACACACTGTCTTGGTTTTCCTTCTGCCCCATGGGCTGCTTTTTAAAAATCCATAATCCCAGCCCTTGGACCGCCCGGGCAACATGGCAAAACCTCATCTCTATAAAAAATACAAAAATTGGTCGGGTGCGGTGGCTCACACCTATAATCCCAGCACTTTGGGAGGCCAAGGCAGGTGAATCACAAGGTCAAGAGTTTGAGATCAGCCTGGCCAATATGGTGAAACTCCATCTATACTAAAAATACAAAAATTGGGCCAGGCACGATGGCTCACATCTGTAATCCCAGCACTTTGGGAGGCCGAGGCAGATGGATCACAAGGTCAGGAGTTCGAGACCAGCCTGGCCAACATAGTGAAACCCTCTCTATACTAAAAATACAAAAAATTAGCCAGACGTGGTGGCAGAAGTCTTTAATCCCAGTTACTCAGGAGGCTGCGACGGGAGAATCACTTAAACCTGGGAGGCACATGTTGCAGTGAGCTGAGATCATGTCATTGCACTCCAGCCCAGGTGACAGTGCAAGACTTTGTCTCCAACAAACAAACAAACAACAACAACAAAATTAGCTGGGCATAATGGCAAGCACCTGCAGTCCCAGCTACTTGGGAGGCTGAGGCAGGAGAATTGCTTGAACCCAGGAAGCAGAGGTTGCAGTGAGCCGAGAACGTGCCACTGCTCTCCAGCCTGGGTAACAGAGTGAGACTCCGTCTAAAAAAGAAAAAAAAAAAAATACAAAAATTAGCCAGGCGTGGTGGCACACACCTGTAGTCCCAGCTACTTGGGAGGCTGAGGCAGGAGGATCACTTGAACCAGTGAGATCAAGGCTGCAGTGAGCTGAGATTGTGCCACTGCACTTCAGCCTGAGTGATAGTGCCTAAAATATGAGAGTTTTAAAATACAATGCAACCCTTCTCTGTCATGTATCCTACCTATGTATCCGTCTACACAAATTCTCTAAACCTCCTCCATCCTCTTCATTCCCAGCCTAGATGGAGATTCTTACCATGAACCAAATCACTCAAGCTAGAAACTTTAGTGTCATCCTAGACCTCTCTACATCTCTCAGGTTCTATAATGACTCACCACATCCAGTGAATTCTAATATGGGAATCTCCCCTTCTTTTTTTTCTGTATCCTTGGCTTTAGTCAAGGCTCTCAGCCACTCTTTCGGTGTTTTGTTTAGTTTCTTAATAATGACCCCACAGAGTTCTTCCTATCCTGGAACATCCAGCATAATTCACCCAGAGTAACTTACTTTTTAAAACCTCTCCTGTTTAAACAGCCCTCATGGCTTTCTATTGCTTCAGGATAAAATCTGCATTCCTTTGCTTTGAAATAAAAGCCCTTCTAAATATTGATATACTTTTTGCATTAGGGAAGATAGTCCTAAGACTGATAGTTATTTAAAAATTTAAAAGGCGCCGGGCGCGATGGCTCAAGCCTGTAATCCCAGCACTTTGGGAGGCCGAGGCAGGCGGATCACGAGGTCAGGAGATCGAGACCATCCTGGCTAACACGGTGAAACCCCGTCTCTACTAAAAAATACAAAAAACTAGCTGGGCGAGGTGGCGGGTGCCTGTAGTCCCAGCTACACGGGAGGCTGAGGCAGGAGAATGGCAAGAACCTGGGAGGCGGAGCTTGCAGTGAGCTGTGATCCGGCCACTGCACTCCAGCCCGGGTGACAGAGCAAGACTCCATCTCAAAAAAAAAAAAAAAAAAATTTAAAAGGCTGGGTGCGGTGACTTATGCCTGTAATCCCAGCGCTTTGGGGGGCTGAGGCGGAAGGATCACCTGAGGTCAGGAGTTCGAGACCAGCCTGACCAACATGGGTTGACCAACATGAAGAAATCCCGTCTCTACTAAAAATACAAAATTAGCTGGGCATGGTGGTGCATGCCTGTAATCCCAGCTACTCAGGAGGCTGAGGCAGGAGAATCGCTTGAACCTGGGAGGCAGAGGTTGCAGTGAGCCGAGATTGCGCCATTGCACTCCAGCCTGGGCAAGAAGAGTGAAACTCCCTCTCAAAAAAAAATTATAATAATAATGACCAGGCACAGTGGCTCACGCCTGTAATCCCAGCACTTTGGGAGGCCAAGGCGGGTGGATCACGAGGTCAGGAGTTCAAGATCAGCCTGGCCAACATGGCAAAACTCCGTCTCTACTAAAAACTACAAAAATTAGCCCAGCGAGGTGGCAGGCGCCTGTGGTTCCAACTACACAGGAGGCTGAGACAGAAGAATCGCTTGAACCCGGGAGGTGGCGGTTGCAGTGAGCCACGATCGTGTCACTGCACTTCAGCCTGGGTGACAGGGCGAGACTCTGTCTCAAAAAAAAAAAAAAAAATACAAAAATTAGCTGGGCATGGTGGTGCATGCCTGAAATCCCAGGTACTTGGGAGGCTGAGGCAGGAGAATTGCTTGAATCTGGGAGACGGAGGTTGCAGTGAGCTGAGATCAGGCCTCTGCACTCCAGCCTGGGTGACAGAACAAGACCCTGTCTCAAAAAAATTAATTAATAATAATAAAAAAAAATACAAAAATTAGCCAAGCATAGTGGTGGGTGCCCGTAATGCCAGCTACTCAGAAGGCTGAGGCAGGAGAATCATTTGAACCTGGGTGGCGAAGGTTGCAGTGAGCAAAGACCTTGCTATTGCACTCTAGCCTGGGTGACAGAGTGAGAATCTGTCTCAAAAAAAAAAAAAAAAATTAAAAAGAGGCTGGGTGTAAGGACTCAAGCCTGTAGTTGTAACACTGTGAGAGTCTGAGGCGGGAGCATCACTTGAGGCCAAGAGTTTGAGACCACCCTAGGCAACATAATGAGGCCTTACCTCTATTAAACATAAAAAAAATGAGCTAGTGGGGTATGGTGGCTCACACCTGTAATCCAGCACTTTGGCAGGCCGATGAGGGTGCATCACCTGGGGTCAGTAGTTCAAGACCAGCCTGGCCAACACAGTGAAACCCTGTCCCTACTAAAAATACAAAAAAATTAGCCAGGTGTGGTGGCAGCCACCTCTAATTCCAGCTACTCAGGAGGCTGAGGCAGGACCTGAACCTGGGAGGCCAGAACCTGGAAGGTGGAAGTTGTAATGAGCTGAGATCACGCTATTGCACTCCAGCCTGGGTGACAGGAGGGACACTCCATATCAAAAAAACAATTAGCTGAGTGTGATGGTGCTTGCCTCCTGCTCCTAACCATGCAGGAGGCTAAGACTGAAGGATCGCTTGAGCCCAGGAGATTGAGGCTGCAATGAGCTATGATAACCACTGCACTCCAGCCTCGGCAACAAAGCCAGACTCTGTCACAAAAAAAAAAAAAAAAAAAAAAAAAAAAGGCCGAATGTGGTGGCTCACGACTGTAATCCCAGCATTTTGGGAGGCCAAGGGGGTGAATCACCTGAGGTCAGGAGTTGGAGACCAGCCTGGCCAATATGGCGAAACCTCGTCTCTACTAAAAATACAAAAATTATCCGGGCGTGGCATGTGACTGTAATCCTAGCTACTCGGAAGGCTGAGACAGGAGAATCGCGTGAACCCAGGTGTTGAAGGCTGTGATGACCTGAGATGCTGCCACTGCACTCTAGCCTCTGCAACAGGGTGAGACTCTGTCTCAACAAATAAAAAGAAATTTTAGGCCGGGCGCGGTGGCTCAAGCCTGTAATCCCAGCACTGTGGGAGGCCGAGACGGGCGGATCACGAGGTCAGGAGATCGAGACCATCCTGGCTGACACGGTGAAACCCCGTCTCTACTAAAAAAATACAAAAAACTAGCCGGGCGAGGTGGCGGGCGCCTGTAGTCCCAGCTACTCGGGAGGCTGAGGCAGGAGAATGGCGTGAACCCGGGAGGCGGAGCTTGCAGTGAGCTGAGATCCGGCCACTGCACTCCAGCCTGGGCGACAGAGCGAGACTCCGTCTGAAAAAAAAAAAAAAAAAAAAAAAAAGAAATTTTATGGTTATATGTAGAATAATCTTTCAACATTTCTTCTTTCTTTCTTTCTTCCTTTTTTTTCTTTTTTTTTTTTTGAGACAGTGTTTTGCTCTTCTTGCCCAGGTTGGAGTGCAATGGTGCATTCTTGGCTTACTGAAACCTCTACCTCACCATGTTGACCAGGCTGGTCTACATGGTGGCCATGCACCCTAGCAAAGATTTTCATTGTAGCACTGGTTATAATAGATAAAACATAAATAAACAATAACAATCTGGAAGTCAGCTAAATATTCTAAAAGAGAGGATCGAGTACATACATTATGAAGCTTCCACATATTGGGATTTTTTTTTTTTTTTTTTTTTTGAGACGGAGTCTCGCTCTGCCGCCCAGGCTGGAGTGCAGTGGCCGGATCTCAGCTCACTGCAAGCTCCACCTCCCGGGTTCACGCCATTCTCCTGCCTCAGCCTCCCGAGTAGCTGGGACTACAGGCGCCCGCCATCTCGCCCGGCTAGTTTTTTGTATTTTTTAGTAGAGACGGGGTTTCACCGTGTTCGCCAGGATGGTCTTGATCTCCTGACCTCGTGATCCACCCGTCTCGGCCTCCCAAAGTGCTGGGATTACAGGCTTGAGCCACCGCGCCCGGCCTGGGATGTTTTATAGAATGTTATTCAACCATTCAAATAATATTTTAAGCAAATATTACTGGTTCCGTTGTTTGTATAATAAAATTGTTTCAAGCTATCAGTTTCTCCCACACAGGCCCCACTTTGATGACATCTCCAATCTTTTCTATAACTGACCTTTTGAGCTGATTTCCTTCTGCTGTTCATTCATGCTGTGTTCCTGCCATTCTCCCTTCTCAGAAGCCAGTCTTGCCTGTGACTCTGGCCTTACATATCCTGGGTTCCATCTGCCTAGAACGCCTTCACCTATCTTCTTCACATGACTAGCATCTGTGCAAAACTGAAAGGGGTAATAAATCTCTTTTTTTTTAAATTAATGTTTATTTATGTATTTGTTGTTATTATTTTTGAGATGGAGTCTTGCACTGTCACCCAGGCTGGAGTGCAGTGGCACGATCTTGGTTCACTGCAACCTCCACCTCCCGGGTTCAAGTGATTCTCCTGCAATAGTCTCCCGAGTAGCTGGGATTATAGGCACCCGCCACCACACCCAGCTAATTTTTTGTGTTTTTAGTAAAGACGGCATTTCACCATGTTGGCCAGGCTGATGTTGAACTCCTGACTTTGTGACTCGCCTGCCTCAGCCTCCCAAAGTGCTGGGATTACAGGCATGAGCCACTGCGTCTGGCCTATTTATTTATTTTTGAGACAGAGTCTTGCTCTTGTCGCCAAGGCTGGAATGCAATGGTACAATCTCAGCTCACTGCAACCTCTGCCTCCTGGGATCAAGCGATTCTCCTGCCTCAGCCTCCTGAGTAGCTGGGATTACAGGAACCCACCACCATACCCGGCTAATTTTTGTATTTTTAGTAGAGACGGAGTTTCACCATGTTGGCCAGGCTGGTCTCGAACTCCTGACCTCATGATCTGCCTGCCTCAGCCTCCCTAAATGCTGGGATTACAGGCGTGAGCCACCCCGCCCGACTGGGTAATAAATTTCTAAAGAGAGTTGGGCCCACTTCAGGTCGGGCACGGTGGCTCACGCCTGTAATCCCAGCACTTTGGGAGGCCGAGACGGGCAGATCACGAGGTCAGGAGATCGAGATCATCTTGGCTAACATGGTGAAACCCCGTCTCTACTAAAAATACAAAAAGTTAGCTGGGAGTGGTGGCGGGTGCCTGTAGTCCCAGCTACTCGGGAGGCCGAGGCAGAAGAATCGCTTGAACCCGGGAGATGGAGGTTGGAGTGAGCCAAGATCATGCCATTGCACTCCACCATGGGCAACAGAGTGAGACTCTGTTTAAAAAAAAAAAAAAGAGAGAGAATTGGGCCCACTCCCAAGTAAACATTTCAAATCAATATAAGTAAGGTCCAAAACAATCTTAAAACTAATCAACTAAAAGGGTAGGAGTTTCAGCTACACAGAACAAATCAATAGTCTGAAATTTAGATATTCTAGCTTAAATGGATCTTGAACAAAGTTTTATTCATATTAAATATAGACTGATTGTCAGGTGGCTGATGTTCAAGGCTTTTCACATTAAGACTCCATCCTTCCTTTCCAACTTTATTTCCTGTCTCTTCTCTACATAAACCTTACTTCAGCTGAATCAGTCTACTCAATCTTAAATAAAATCCCAAATTTATTCTATCTTCTGCCAAAAGCACGATTGGATTTTCCTATACTTTTGCTATTACCTCATCCTATGATAATTTATGAACACTCACTGTCTATAGCAACCAAATAATATACATAATACTTATGTATTACTTATATAATATATATGTAGTACTTATATAATACACATACTTGTGCTATATTGTATAGTTATTATTATTATTATTTTATATATATATATATATTTTTTTTTTTTTTTTTTTTTTTTTGAGACGGAGTCTCGCTCTGTCACCCGGGCTGGAGTACAGTGGCCGGATCTCAGCTCACTGCAAGCTCTGTCTCCCAGGTTTATGCCATTCTCCTGCCTCAGCCTCCCGAGTAGCTGGGACTACAGGCGCCCGCCACCTCGCCCGGCTAGTTTTTTTGTATTTTTAGTAGAGACGGGGTTTCACCGTGTTAGCCAGGATGGTCTCGATCTCCTGACCTCGTGATCCGCCCGTCTCGGCCTCCCAAAGTGCTGGGATTACAGGCTTGAGCCACCGCGCCCGGCCTTTTATATATATTTTTTGAGACGGAGTCTTGCTCTGTCCCCAGGCTGGAGTGCAATGGTGCAACCTTGGCTCACTGCAAACTCCACCTCCTAGATTCAAGCGATTCTCCTGCCCCAGCCTCCCAAGTAGCTGGGACTACAGGTGCACACCACCAAGCCCAGCTAATTTTTGTATTTTGTATTTAGTAGAGATGGGGTTTCACCATGTTGGCCAGGATGGTCTCGATCTCTTGACCTTGTGATCTTCCCGCCTCGCTCCCAAAGTGCTGGGATTACAGGTGTGAGCCACCACACCAGGCCTATTATTATTATTTTTGAGACGAAGTTTCACTCTTGTTGCCCAGGCTACAGTGCAATGGCATGATCTCGGCTTACCACAACCTCCACCTCCTGGGTTCAAGTGATTCTCCTGCCTCAGCCTCCCTAGTAGTTGGGATTACAGGCACCCAGTACCATGCCTAGCTAATTTTTGTATTTTTAGTAGAGACAGGTTTTCTCCATGTTGGTCAGGCTGACCTTGAAATCCTGACCTCAGGTGATCCACCCGCCTCTGTCTCCCAAAGTGCTGGGATTACAGACATGAGCCACCACTCCTGGCCTATTGTATAGTTATTTATCTTTTATGCATATGCCCTATTTCCCAGTAGCTATGTTATTAACATTTTCAAGTTGGCCTATTGTATAGTTATTTATCTTTTATGCATATGCCCTATTTCCCAGTAGCTATGTTATTTTTTCAAGTTGGCGGGGAGGGGGTATCATATGCTTGCTTACAACCTCAGCACATGTTCTATGAAAATCAGCATGAAATAAACGATAATTGTTTATGATTTGAGGAAATCACCACAAATGGAAAGAGCACTAGAACTGGGCACATTTTTTTTTACATAAGCGCTTTAAAAAGGAATTATTTTTCTCCTTTTTCAGTCATTTTTGGCTTTTTCAAACTAATAGATTTTATAGAGCAGCCAAATTTTGAAGAACACATTGGTCTTTAGGTGACAACATGTTGCTACCTTATTGCCTGAAGTTATTGCAGACATTTTCTACCCTCATATTTGCAAATATATCCCAATATTTTACAAAATTTTATTAAAATTTTAGATTGCTATTAAGCTAGAATTTTTTTGTAGAATTTTAATTATAAAAGTAGTACATGCTCATGGTAAATAGCATGCAAACATTACAGAATTACACATAAAATGGGCTGTGCGCAGTGGCTCACACTTGTAATCCCAGCACTTTGGGAGGCTGAGAAAGGCAGGTAGCTTGAGCCCAGAAGTTCAAGACTAGTCTGGGCAGCATAGTGAAATCCCATCCCTACTAAAAATACAAAAATTAGCTGGGTGTGGTACATGCCTGCAGTCCTAGCTATTCGGGAGGCTGAGGTGGGAGGATCGCCTGAGCCCAGGGAGGTCGAGGCTTCAGTGAACCCTGATCATGCCCCTTCACTTCAGCCTGGGCAACAGAGTAAGACCCTGTCTCAAAAAGAAAAAGAAAGAAAGAAAGAAAGAAGTACACATAAAGTGAAAAATAAGTGTCCTTCACTCCCTATTCCTGTAGTCCCATGCCCCAGAGATAACTACTGTAAACTGCTTCTTTTTTATCCTTTCAAAACTCTTAGCACCTGTATTTGCAAAGACAAGTGCATTTTGGGGATTATGTTATACATGTTACTTGACAAGGTCCTTTTTTTTAACTTTACAATACAGCATGTTTCCATATCAGTAAATCGACTTCATTTTTATTATAATATTTGATACCCTACAAAAACCTTACATAATAAATATATAATAATTAAAATATTATATGAAACACGATGGCTCACACCTGTAATCTCAGCACTTTGGAAGGCCAAGCCCGGAGGATCACTGTGGCCCAGGAGTTTGAGATGAGCCTGGGCAACATAGCAAAACCCTGTCTCTACAAAAAATTTAAAAAATTAGCCAGGCATGGTGTCATACCACTGTGGTCCCAGCTATTCAGGAGGCCAAGGTGAGAGAATCACTTAAGCTCAGGAGATGGAAGCTGCAGTGAACCACGATTGCACCACTGCACTCCGAGAGAGACCCTGTCTCAAACAAAAGCAAAAACAGAAAATAACAACAACAAAACATATTATATGATGATGTAATATTGGTATAAAGAAACTATGGATTCCTGACATTTTTTATTGAATTGAGGTTTTTATTGAGATAATTGTAGATTTACATGCAGTAATAAGAAATAAGCAAAAACAGCAAGATCCTTTGCACACTTTGCCTAGTTATCCCCATGATAACATTTTACAAAGCTATAGTGTAATACCATTACCATGATGTTTACGTTATCAATCCACTAGTTTTATTCAGATTTTTCCAGTGTTACTTATACTTATTTGTCCCTACTTGTGAGTGTGTGTGTACTAACTTCTACACAATTTTACCACCTTTGTAGATTCGTGTATCCACCTACCACAGGCAAGTTATTCAACAGTTTCAACACCAGGAGGATCTCATGTGTTTCCCTTTTATAAACACTTCTCCTTAAACCCTGGCATCCACTTCGTCTGCCATTTCTAAAATGTTGTCATTTCAGAGCTGCTACATAGGTGGATGCCAACGTGATCCCCATGGAGCTACCATAGCTAACGGTGCCTATGCCACCAGGAGCGTCTGACATGGGCATGACCAAGGCTAACCGCTGGGCGTGGCTGCTGGTGCTCAGATTCCTGTTTGGGTGCCGCGTCCTTCAGATCCTACTCCCGTCCTTCTCTTTTATGGCCAGGGTGCAGCGCAAGGATGCAGAGCAGGAGTCACAGATGAGAGCAGAGATCCAGGATATGAAGCAAGAGTTACCCGTGGTCAACATGATGGTCAAGTTTGCCAGATCCGCCAGGCTGGAAAGAAAGATCAACAAGATGACGAATAAGCTCAAAACTCACGTGAAAGCATAGACAGCTCAATCAGGAATGATAAAATGGGTTCTAAGTGTTGCTTTCTACAAATTGCCAGCTACCGTGATCAGGCTATCAGACAGTCTTGTGGGGTTATCCATTACTTGACAGGGTCTTGCTCTGTTGCCCAGGCTGGAGTGCAGTGGGCCATCTAGGCTCACTGTAGCCTCTGCCTCCAGGGTTCAAGTGACCCTCCCACTTCAGCCTCACAAGTAGCTGGGACTAAAGGTGCTTGCCACCACATCCGGATAATTTTTGTATTTTTTGTAACGACAGGGTCTCGCCATGATGCCCAGGCTGGTTGCATTTTCTTCCTCTGTTTATTTATTTATTTATTTATTTATTTATTTATTTATTTATTTATTTTTTGAGATGGAGTCTTGCTCTGTCGCCCAGGCTGGAGTGCAGTGGCACCATCTCGGCTCACTGCAAGCTCCGCCTCCCAGGTTCACGCCATTCTCCTGCCTCAGCCTCCCGAGTAGTTGGGACTACAGGCACCCGCCACCATGCCCGGCTAATTTTTTGTATTTTTAGTAGAGATGGGGTTTCACCGTGTTAGCCAGGATGGTCTCAATCTCCTGACCTCGTGACCTGCCTGCCTCGGCCTTCCAAAGTGCTGGGATTATAAGCATGAGCCACTGCACCAGCTCTTCCTCTGTTTACAATGGCATTTGTTGGACAAGCATTTGTATAGTACTATCTACTTACTTGAAGCTGTTAATTTTTCATTAGTGTTTTGTAAATTTCTTCAATAGACTATAATGCATTGTTTTGTGCTCAAATTTTGTATTGTATTTAAAACATTCAAATGAAATGTATTTTATATAAGCATTTAATATTTATGCTCTGTTGAATGGAAAGAGGTAAAAAACAAATTTAGGAAGCCTGATTAAATTAATCTGAACTGAAACCTGTTTGGCCCATAAAGCATAACTCTGCTAAACCTATTTTTTATATACTTTTTTCTAATTAAAATTTTTGCAAGTGCTTGTGTGACTTTCTTCCCTACAGCCACTTATTTGCTATGAGGAATCTGGAACTGACAAGTGTTGTAGAGGGTTTGTCCATTAACTGAGTAACCATGGCACAATAAAGCTAAATTCTATCACTAGTTTATAAAAGATCATATTTGTATTCTTGTATTCCCTCATGCTTGAATAAGTGGCTTGTTATTATTTTGGCTAAGTGCTGTGGTCCTTTAGTTTATTGTCATGCTGAAGACCACCAGAGTGGATTTCAGGTTCCACTTATTCAAGCTCACAGATACTACAGGCTTAGTCAGCACCAAATTTAGTTTCCAGAAAGGACACGGGACAGGGAACACAGCAGCAGCGCCATGGAGGACCTGGCACTAGTTTCCGGTGTCTCATCACCACACAGGATACATTTTGGTCACAAAAGATGAGAAGCCAAACTAAGGTGATTACAGCAGTATACGGAAGCTGCAGTGTTTATGGTCCCTTAGATAAAACTTAGCAGTTGGAGGACACATGCCTAACTCCTTTCATTTATGTATTTATTTATTTGCTTGTTTTGAGACAGAGTCTCGCTCTGTCACCCAGACTGGAGTGCAGTGGCACAATCTTAGCTCACTGCAACCTCCGCCTCCTGGGTTCAATTGATTCTCCTGCCTCAGCCTCTCCAGTAGCTGGGATTACAGGCACATGCCACCATGCCCAACTAATTTTTGTGTCTTTAGTAGAGACAGGGTTTTACCATGTTGGCCAGGATGGTCTCAAACTCTGACCTTAGGCAATCCACTCGCTTCAGTCTCCCAAAGTGCTGGAATTACAGGCGTAAGCCACCGCTCCCGGCCCATTTTTAGTTAGCTGTTGTTTAGCGGTTAAACAACAAAAAATTGGCAGCCAGGTACATCATGCCCAGGGCCAGCTTTGCATCACTAATCAGTATGAAGTATTCCTGACAAGACCCTTATCTCCTAACCACATATCTCTTCCGTTGTTACCAAAAGAATTTTGACAAATCTCACTGAGACTAGAGAAAAAGATTTATAATTTACAGCTGTTCATTGTTTCCAAATACATTAATCTGTGAAGATTAAGTAGGAAGATTAAATAAGGAAAACTCAAATGTCTTTTATGTTTTATATCCTTGTGTTTTTTTGAAAATAGTATTTATTTTAATGTAATTTTATTTTATTTTCTGAGATGGAGGCTCACTTTGCTGCCCAGGCTGGAGTGTAGTGGCATAATCTTTTTTTTTTTTTTTTTTTTTTTTTTTTTTTGAGACGGAGTCTGGCTCTGTAGCCCAGGCTAGAGTGCAGTGGCCGGATCTCAGCTCACTGCAAGCTCCGCCTCCCGGGTTCATGCCATTCTCCGGCCTCAGCCTCCCGAGTAGCTGGGGCTACAGGCGCCCGCCACCTCGCCCGGCTAGTTTTTTGTATTTCTTAGTAGAGACGGGGTTTGCACCGTGTTAGCCAGGATGGTCTCGATCTCCTGACCTCGTGATCCACCCGTCTCGGCCTCCCAAAGTGCTGGGATTACAGGCTTGAGCCACCGCGCCCGGCCAGTGGCATAATCTTAGCTCACTGCAACCTCTACCTCCCAGGTCCAAGTGATTCTCGTGCCTCAGCCTCCCGAGTAGCTGGGATTACAGGCGCCCGCCACCATGCCTGGCTAATTTTTGTATTTGTAGTAGAGACGGGGTTTCACCATGTTGTCCAGGGTGGTCTCAAACTCCTGACCTCAAGTGATCCACCTGCCTCGGCCTCCCAAAGTGCTGGGATTACAGACATGAGGCATTGCACCTGGTCCCTAAAATAAATTTTTAAATTATCAAAGTAATATCTTGAAAATGTTATATAAATGGAATCATAGAATATGTAACCATCTGAGATTGGCTTTTTTTGTTCAGTAAAATTCCCTGGAGATTCATTCTAGTTGTTGCATGCATCAGTGGTTCATTCCTTTTTATTGTAGAGTAGCATAAATTAGAATCCTTTTTTTTCCTTTAAAAAACAGGTCTTGCTATGTTGCCCAAGCTGAGTGCAATGGCTGTTCACAGGCACGATTGCACCACTCATCGGCATGAAAGTTTTGACCTACTTTCTTTCCAACCTGGGCCTGTTCACCTCTACCAAGGTAACCTGGTTGTCCCCTGCCCTCAGGAAGTCACCATGTTGATTCTGAACTTAGTGCAGACATCTGACTGGTTTAGCACACTGCAGCCCTCCTAGTCTCAAGGATTCTCCTTATTGTGATAGAAGATGCTGTGGTGTCTGGTATGAAGATTCTAATTTAGCCAGGCCTATCGTCCCAGCTACTATGTTAACCTCAGACACCACAGCATCTTCTTTTTTTTTTTTTTTTTTAGACAGAGTCTCACTCTGTTGCCCAGACTGGAGTGCAGTGGCACAATCTCAGCTCACTGCAGCCTCCGCCTTCCAGGTTCAAGCGATTCTCTGGCCTCAGCTTCCTGAGTAGCTGGGACTATAGGTGCGTGCCACCACGCCTGGCTTATTTTTTGTATTTTTAGTAGAGATGGAGTTTCACCATGTTAGCCAGGATGGTCTTAATCTCCTGACCTTGTGATCTGTCCGCCTCGGCCTCCCAAAGTGCTGGGATTACAGGCCTGAGCCACCACTCCCGGCCACAGCATCTTCTATCACTATATATATATGTGTATATATATATATGTTTATTTATTTATTTTTTGAGACAGAGTTCCACTCTTGTTGCCCAGGCTGGTGCAATGGCACGATCTTGGCTCACCGCAATCTCCGCCTCCCAGGCTCAAGCGATTCTCCTGCCTCAGCCTCCCTAGTAGCTGGAATTACAGGCATGTACCACCACACCTGACTAATTTTTTTGTAGTTTTAGTAGAGATGGGGTTTCTCCATGTTGGTCAGGCTGGTCTCGAACTCCTGACCTCAGGTGATCCACCCGCCTCAGTCTCCCAAAGTGCTGGGATTACAGGCGTGAGCCACCGTGCCCGGCCACCTATCACAATATATTTTAAGAAACTAAATAGAGGATGGGCATGGTGGCTCACACCTGTAATCCTAACACTTTGTGAGATCAAGGCGGGCAGATTACCTGAGGTCAAGAGTTTGAGACCAGCCTGAACAATATGGAGAAAATCTGTCTCTACTAAAAATACAAAAAATTAGCCAGGCGTGGTATCACATGCCTGTAATCCCAGCTACTCAGGAGGCTGAGGCAGGATAATTGCTTGAACCTGGAAGGTGGAGGTTACGGTGAGCCAGGATGGCGCCATTGCACTCTAGCCTGGGCAACAATATCGAAACTGCATCTAAAAAAAAAAAAAAAAAAAGAAAGAAAGAAACAAAATACAAGTGACTTTAAGAGTCAAAGATTGCATTGAAATTAATATAGGCCTACTTTTGCATTCAGGAGTGTAATGATAACTTCATGAATATGGCCCTGGGTGAAGCCCAGGACAGTATTTCCAATAGGAAATGTATAAAGTTAGGAAATACCACTTTGTTTGTAAGTATTTTAATCATTTGGTCAACACTATTTATGTCGACCTTAAGGGACAAGAACAGTAATCCTAGATTGAATGAAACCTCTGGAAGAGGCTTCTGACCTTCTTCTCCACTGGGATAATTTCCATTTCCTCCAGGGCGGCATGCTTGGTACATGAAGAGCCAAAGTGAAAACCAGCTACTTGAGTAGGTCAAAGGGTAAAGTACTCTTCTATGGACTTGCTGTGGTGTTTAGAACAACCATATGATAGAATGTCTTTCTTTCAAAGTATTAGCTTTTGGTGAGATCATGGAGGGAATATGAGGAGAGAAAATAATGTTAGACATAGGTTTTTAGATGGGAAAATGTGTGTTTGACCTTTTATGATTTTTATAAATTAAAATATGATCTAAGGATCTGCAAATGGGAGCAGAATATTTATAGCCAACTAGGAAAATCTGAATAGCAAATTTCATTGGTTTGCAGATGGTACATAAATGTGACTTTGCAAAAATAGATCAGAGAGAACAGGAGAGAAATGGAGAGTAATTTATTGCAGTGACAAGGAAAACAATGTCTAGACCCCAAAACTAAACAATTATTTTCCTGTTTTGCTAAAAGTACTTTATATGTTAACTTTTAAGATAATTACCTCAATATTTTATTCAGTTGAACATGCAAGCAACATTTTAGTTTGTGTCATTTAAAGTTTCTTTTCTTATCTGTGCTTTAGTTTTTGAACAATGCATATGGAGATATGAAGAATAATAATGCTCAAAGACCAGGATCAGGATAAAACATACCCCAGAAGTCAACTATTCAGGCCCATTAAGCATTTCAAACTCTGCGTGTCCAAAACCAACTTCAGCTGCTTCTCTGCCTTTTCACATGAAATCTAGAATTTTAGGGATTATCCTAAACTTCTTCTCTCCCTCCTACTTTCCCCACAATAGTCATTGAATTCTCCTTATACCAACTTCTTTTGTAGTACTTCCCTTCTCTGTCTTTGCATTTGCCACTATCTTTATTAAGACTCTCACCATCCCTCCAGTCCCACCCCCACTCATTTTAAAGATAGTCTAGGACTTTCTGAGTAGTCTTTCTGACTCTGATCCTGTGATGTACCCTAGAATGATCTTTCTAAAACAAAAATCTAACCAGGTGGCACCTCTCCTTCCACTCCAAGTATTCAGTAAATGCTTGGATTGGATACACTGGATTCAATAAAATCCAAATTCTTCAGCTTAATACACAAAGCTCTTCACAATCTAGTCCTGGCTTGTGGCTTCTGCCTCATGACCAGCCATTCCAGCACTACACACAGGGCCCTGAGTATGTCTTACTCTTCCCCACCACTTTGCCTTCAAATATCTTGCTCCTTATTATTCAAATGCTTTCCTTACTTTTATGAAACACAGTTCAAGATCCCTCTTCTGGGCTCTGCTACCCCCAGCCCCACCCCACACCAGTCTACTTTATTTATTTTTTTTATTTTTATTTATTTATTTTTTTGAGACGGAGTCTCGCTCTGTCGCCTGGGCTGGAGTGCAGTGGCCGGATCTCAGCTCACTGCAAGCTCGGCCTCCTGGGTTTACGCCATTCTCCTGCCTCAGCCTCCCGAGTAGCTGGGACTACAGGCGCCCGCCACCTCGCCCGGCTAGTTTTTTGTATTTTTTGGTAGAGACGGGGTTTCACCATGTTAGCCAGGATGGTCTCGATCTCCTGACCTCGTGATCCGCCCGTCTCGGCCTCCCAAAGTGCTGGGATTACAGGCTTGAGCCACCGCACCCAGCCTATTTATTATTAATTAATTCATTTATTCATTCATTTATTTCTGAGACAGAGTCTCGCTCTGTCACCCAGGCTGAAGTGCAGTGACTTGATCTTGGCTCACTGCAAACTCCACCTCCCAGGTTCAAGCGATTCTCCTGCCTCAGCCTCTTGAGTAGCTGGGATTACAGATGCCCACCACCATGCCAAGCTAATTTTTGTATTTTTAGTAGAGACGCGGTTTCACCATGTTGGCCAGGCTGGTCTCGAACTCCTGACCTCATGATCTGCCTGCCTTGGTCTCCCAAAGTGCTGGGATTACAGGCATGAGCCACCGAGGCGGGCCTTATTTATTTATTTTTATTTTTTTATTTTTAATTAGGAAGAGTATTTATTTCTGCTCCTTTCATGCATCTTATTGTTCAGGAAACAGTCTTATGTACATATCTGAAATAATCTACCATCACACACTCTAGTTAAAGGCAAAGCACCATAGGAAAAGCTGATGAGCTGTCCAGAGTTCTCAGCTTATGGAACCTTGCTTCTTAATTTTATGTTAATTTCTGAAAATCAGAAATGTCAGCTCCAAAAAATGTTAAGGGGGTTGTGAAAAATAATTATTTGATACTATAGTTGTAGATATGGAGTAAGAAATGAAAAACTAAGAAGAAAATGCCACTAAACATACTTGGTATAGCAACAGGACAGCAGGAAAAAAAAATACTGTAATAAAATTGTCTCTTTAATACCAAGAAGAAATTCTAGTGCAAGCTTCAATACGCTTCCTGTTTTTTCACTGGATATTTCTTTTAATGCTGCTCTTCATTCTTTTCCACATGTCATACTGGAGGATTGGTACAGCCTTTAAAACTTCATTGACAGGAGCAAATCCAGTATCCTCATTACTGTTGTATATGTCCCATGTGCCTGAACATAACACAGACTAGCTTCTCATTATGTAAATATTTATCATATGGATAAAGGGGACTCTTCGAATAGTAAAGCAACAGTTGAGAATTAACAAGTCACAAATCTGCATAGTTCTTTCCCACATAAAAAGTGCCGTGGCTCTAAGACCTAAAGGCGCTCCTTCTGTACTACCACAATCCTTCTGATTTCTTCTCAAAGGCACTCTAACCCATCAAATAGCCTGGCAGTTTCATTCTCATGAATACTCTAGCCATGAAAAAATTTAATAGGACACATACGAATCCAATGAATAGAAGAAGAAATCTATTGAGTTTTGGGATATTCGGTGCATTCGATGGGTCCAGGATTACGAAATTTAAACTTCCCATTGTAAACAGGAAGCTGGATGCAAGTCTTTGCATAATATATTGTCCATTTATTCTGTAGGCCAAGAAAGCTACTGGCCTCTGATACCCATATTCATCAGTCATAGAGCCAACACTTGGAGGTTCAACAATAACATCATAAGTTATTCCTCCAGTGATGAGGAAGTAAGACACCTTCACCAGAGCATACATAGTCATGGCCAATGGTATGTGCAGCCAGGGCAGCTTCTTCAGCTTCAGGTTGGGACACTTAAGTACTAAGAATGGGACACGGTACAAAGTCTCCATGTTGGTGGCAGCAAGCTATTTATTTATTTATTTATTTTTATTTTTGTTTTTTGAAACGGAGTCTCACTCAGTCTCCCAGGCTGGAGTGCAGTGGCACGATCTTGGCTCACTGCAAGCTCCTCCTCCTGGGTTCACACCATTCTCCTGCCTCAGCCTCCCTAGCAGCTGGGACTACAGGCGCCCACCACCACGCCTGGCTAACTTTTTGTATTTTTAGTGGAGACGGGGTTTCACTGTGCTAGCCAGGATGGTCTCGATCTCCTGACCTCGTGATCTGCCTGCCTCGACCTCCCAAAGTGCTGGGATTACAGGCATAAGCCACTGTGCCCGGCCTACTATTTTTTATTTTTAAGACAAGGTCTCACTGTGTCACCCAGGATGGAGCACAGTGATGTGATAACGGCTCACTACAGCCTAGACCAGCTGGGCTAAAGCCATCCTCCCACATCAGCTTCCCAAGTAGCTGGGACTACAGCTGCATGTCACCAGGCCAGCTAATTTTAAATTTTTTTTGGTAGATATAGAGTTTTGCCATGTTAAAAATTTATCTCTTTTATGTTCTTATTTTACCTATATTACGCATTCTTTTACTTACTCAATAAATACTTACTGAGTACATACTATGTGTCAGGCATTGTACTATACTGTCACTCTACTGTGATGATTTATGTGTCTCCCCTCTACTTGAACTTAAACTCCCTAGATACAGATTCCATTTAAATACAGTATTGAATGGGTGAATGGATGATGGATGGATGGATGGATGGATGGAGACTTTTGATAGTAGCTAACAGGATTCCTTACAAGCTCCAAAAAAAAATTTTTTTTTTTTTGAGACGGAGTCTTGCTTTGTCGCCCAGGCTGGAGTGCAGTGTCATGATCTCAGCTCACTGCAACATCCGCCTCCCAGGTTCAAGCAATTCTCTGCCTTAGCCTCCTGAGTAGCTGGGATTACAGGAGCCCGCCACCACGCCCTGCTACTTTTTTTTTGTATTTTTAGTAGAGACGGGGTTTGACCATGATGGTCAGGCTGGTCTTCAACTCCTGACCTTGTGATCCACCCGCCATGGCCTCTCAAAGTGCTGGGGTTATAGGCATGAGCCACCACGCCCGGCCTTCCAATATATATAAATATATATTGGAATATATATAGAGGAATATATATATAGGAAAATATATATAGAGAGGAATATATATAGAGAGAGAAATATATATATGGGAAATATATAGAGAGAGGAATATATATATATAGAAATATATATATATAGAAATATATATATATATATATATTTTTTTTTTTTTTGAGACAGAGTCTCACTCCATTGCCCAGGCTGGAGTGCAATGGCGCGATCTGCAACCTCTGCCTCCCGGGTTCAAGCAATTCTCCTGCCTTTGCCTCCCAAGTAGCTAGGATTACAGGTACCCACCACCATGCCCAGCTAATGTTTGGGGTTTTTTTGTATTTTTAGTAGAGAGAGGGTTTCATCATGTTGGCCAGGCTGGTCTTGAACTCCTGACCTCAGGTGATCCACCTGCCTCGGCCTCCCAAAGTGCCAGGATTACAGGCGTGAGCCACCGCACCCGACCATATGTAGGAACATTTCTAAGCTATATTAGAACCTCTCTCCTGCTAAAAAACACCAGGACCATTTGGCCCTACTAAATGATTCTTTATTAATGTTCTTTGGAGGGCTTGAGTTTTCCTTTAAAATTTTTTGTTTCCTTCTGTGCTGACAGGAAATCACTTGTTGCTTAATTGTCGTTGATATGCCACCTGAAGCAGCTAATTTTCCTCTAACACCATTCTGATCTGTTACAAGTTTGGAAGCCACATCATGAGAACTGCTGTAACTTTATGCAAAATGCAAACCAATAGATTCAGAATGAGGCCCTGAAGACTCTTGTGAGATTGGTCTTGTCCAAGCACTTGAGAGTTGATTAAAGAAAAAAAAAATTATTTTATTTTATTTATTTATTTTTTTTATTTTTATTTTTTTGAGACGGAGTCTCGGTCAGTCGCCCAGGCTGCAGTGCAGTGGCACAATCTCAGCTCACTGCCAGCTCCGCCTCCCGGGTTCCTGCCATTCTCTGGCCTCAGCCTCCCGAGTAACTGGGACTACAGGCGCCGCCACCACGCCCGGCTAATTTTTTGTATTTTTAGTAGAGACGGGGTTTCACCATGTTAGCCAGGATGGTCTCGATCTCCTGACCTTGTGATCCACCCACCTCGGCCTCCCAAAGTGCTGGGATTACAGGCGTGAGCCACCGTGCCCGGCAAAAAAATTTTTTTTTCAAAGAGAATAGTCTTGAATCTAGGGCACTGAACTTTATGATAACTATTTTTCCTACTCAGAATACTTCCTTACTTCCTGATTTTTGGGGCTCTTGACAAATCTGGCATTAATATATAAAATGTAGTACCATTTTAAAAACTAGAGTCCACAAAAAGCTAGGCCTTACAGTGGCTCATGCCTGTAATCCCAGCATTTTGGGAGACCAAGATGTGAGAATCGCTTGAACCCAGGATTTCAAGACCAACCTGGGCAATGTAGCAACATGTTATCTCTACTAAACATTAAAAACAAAAGCAAACAAACAAAATACACTAGCCAGGCATGGTGCTGCATGCCTGTAATTCTGGCTACTCCAGAGGCTAAAGCAGGAAGATCTCTTGAACAGGGGAGTCTGAGGTTGCAGTGACCTATGATCACACCAGTGCATTCAAGCCTGGGTGACAGAGGAAGACCTTGTCTCAAAAATAATAATAAATAAATAAAATCCACAAAAAGAGGAATTAATATTTGAACATATACCTATATAGTGATAAGACATGGTATTGTGAAAAGACACATTTTAAAATCTATTTGATTTAAATATCTGGCAGAACCTATGGTACTTTTTAGTAAATGCAAATAACATGAGCTTGGGAAACGGATAAACCCAGGTCCAAAGTTTTGTTCTGTCCGTTTGGGTGACCTTTGTGTAACTTAGCTATTTTCCCTTCATTTCGTCTATACAATCCCTAACCTGAAAAATGGAGAGAAAAACATTTTTTTTCCTTTCTTTTTTTTTGAGATAGAGTCTCTCTCTGTCGCCCAAGCTGGAGTGCAGTGGCGCAATCTCAGCTCACTGTAACCTCCACCTCCCGGGTTCAAGCGATTCTCCTGCCTCAGCCTCCCGCGTAGCTGGGATTACAGGCGCACACCACCATGCCAGGCTAATTTTTGTATTTTTAGTAGAGACAGCATTTCACCGTGTTAGCCAGGATGGTGTCGAACTCCTGACCTCATGATTCACCAGCCTCGGCCTCCCAAAGTGCTAGGATTACAGGTGTGAGCCGTCGTGCCCAGCCCAAAAACACTTTTTACTGAATTGTTTGCAAATAGATTAAGATAATAATTTAAGAAGGCCGGGCGCGGTGGCTCAAGCCTGTAATCCCAGCACTTTGGGAGGCCGAGACGGGCGGATCACGAGGTCAGGAGATCGAGACCATCCTGGCTAACACGGTGAAACCCCGTCTCTACTAAAAAATACAAAAAACTAGCCGGGCGAGGTGGCGGTGCCTGTAGTCCCAGCTACTCGGGAGGCTGAGGCAGGAGAATGGCGGGAACCCAGGAGGCGGAGCTTGCAGTGAGCTGAGATCCGGCCAGTGCACTCCAGCCCGGGCGACAGAGCGAGACTCCGTCTCAAAAAAAAAAAAAAAAAAAAAAAAAAAAAAGATAATAATTTAAGAGCAGTTGCTTATTTGGCACTTTTTATTGCAGAAATGAGCTAAAATAAGATAGGGTTATGTATCAGTCATTGAAGAGATAACACTAACCGTCTCAACAAAATCATTAATGTTTTACTGGGCAAATCTTGTGATCTTTTTCAAATGTATGCTATCAGTGCCCCTGTGACCTTTGCTAACCTGTGATTACAGCTTTGCTCACCTGTGATTACAGCTTTGCTCATCCTCCTGTTATGAGATCTCCTCTACTCTGAGTGGCAACAAACTCTTCTCTAGACCATCAGATTACTCTTGCAGAGGGTCTTGGGTTATCTTCCTCTGTGAAGCAAGCCAAAGAAATGATGTGATGTTGTTCCCAGCCTCTGACCACTGAGCTCCTCCACCCACTAACAACGTTTTGCTTTTTTTTTTTTTTGAGATGGAGTCTCACTCTGTTGCCCAGGCTGGAGTGCAGTGGTGTAATGTCAGCTCGTTCCAACCTCTGCCTCAAGGGTTCAAGCAATTCTCCTGCTTCAGCCTCCTGAGTAGCTGGGGTTACAGGCATGTGCCACTGTGGATAATCTGTATTTTCAGTAGAGATGGGGTTTCACCATGTTGGCCAGGCCGGTCTCGAACTCTTGACCTCAGGTGATCCACCCACCTTGGCCTCCCAAAGTGCTGAGATTACAAGCATAAGCCACATGCCCAGCCAACAACGTTTTATTTTTAAAATTCTGAGTGTGTCGTAAGCACTTTGTTGTATCCATTAACAAATTCAATCATATGAGACAGCATTTTCTTAATTAATTGACTTATTTTTTATATATATATATATACACACACATATATATATATATATATATATATTTTTTTTTTTTTTTAAGAGATGGAGTCTCCCTCTGTCATCCAGATTGGAGTACAGTGACATGATAGATCCTAGCTCACTGCAGCCTTGAACCCCTGGGTTGAAGCGATCCTCCTGCCTCAGCTTCCCCAGTAGCTGGGACTACAGGTGTGCACCACTGCATGCAGCTGACAGATACTATTATTATACATACTTAACAGATAAGAAAACTGAGGCAGAAGTTTGAGCCTGTGCTGTCCAATGTCATATCCATTAGCTCATGTAGCAATTGAGCTCTTGAATCGTGGCTTGTCTGGGCCGGGTGTGGTGGCTCACGCCTGTAATCTCAGCACTTTGGGAGGCTGAGGCGGGTGGATCACTTGAGGTCAGGAGTTCAAGACCAGCCTGGCCAACATGGTGAAACCCTGTTTCTACTAAAAGCACAAAAATTAGCCAGGTGTGGTGGCAGGTTCCTCTAATCCCAGCTACTTGGGAGGCTGAGGCACAAGAATCACTTGAACCCGGGAGGCAGAGATTGCAGTGACCCGAGATCTTACCACTGAGATCGTACCACTGCACTCCAGCCTGGGTGATGGAGTGAGACTCTGTCTCAAAAAAAAAAAAAAAAAGTGGCTTGTCCGAATCGTGATCTAAGTGTAAAGCACACACTGGATTTCAAAGACTTTAAACTATCTCATTAACATTGGAGTACATTAATTACATGTTGAAATATTTTGGATATATTGGCTTAAGTGAAATACATTATTAAAATTAATTTCACCTGTTTCTTTTCACATTCTTTAATCTGGTTACTAGAAAATTTTAAATTAACCGGGCGCAGTGACTCATGCCTGTAATCCCAGCACTTTGGGAGGCCGAGACTGGTGGATCACGAGGTCAGGAGATCGAGATCATCCTGGCTAACATGGTGAAACCCCATCTCTACTAAAAATACAAAAAGTAGCTGGGTGTGGTGGCGGGCACCTGTAGTCCCAGCGACTTGGCAGGCTGAGACAGGAGAATGGCATGAACCCGGGAGGTGGAGCTTGCAGTGAGCCGAGATGGCGCCACTGCACTCCAGCCTGGGCAACAGAGCGAGACTCTGTCTTAAAAAAAAAAAAGAAAATTTTCAATTAGGTTGGGCGTGTTGACTCATGCCTGTAATCCTAGCATTTTGGGAGGCTGAAGTGAGTGGATCACCTGAGGTTGGGAGTTCGAGACCAGCCTGACCAACATGGTGAAACCCCATCTCCACTAAAAATACAAAATTAGCTGGGCGTGGTACACATGCCTGTAATCCCAGCTACTTGGGAGACTGAGGCAGGAGAATCGCTTGAACCCAGGAGGCAGAGGTTGCAGTGAGCCGGGATCATGGCATTGGACTCCAGCCTGGGCAACAAGAGCAAAACTCCACCTCAAAAAAAAAAAAAAAAAAAAGAAAGATTTTAATTTTTTATGTGTCCCACATTATGCTTCTATGGGACACAGCTGGTTTAAGCAAGTTGCCCAAGGTCAATCTGCTAGTGTCAGAGGTAGAATTGGGACCAGGTGGTCTTGAAATATCAGCATTATAAATTAATGTTAACCATATATTAAAATATTTTAATAATGCAATTAACATATTCATAATTTAGTATGCAAGTTACATTATGGTAATTTCTATACCAGGTGTTTGGTAATTCTCATAGTACAGCTAGGCTTAACACATTATTTTAAAACAATTGGACATTTGGAACCTTTCAGCTTTCAAAGTTGAGGTTAAGAAGGAAATGAAGATAGGATGTCCTTATTACAAATCGTTGAGGTAATTTAGAGAGGAGAACATATCATTAATCTTTTGACATTATTTGTGTCCTAGTTTTCTTTTCTTTTTCTTTTCTTTTTTTTTTTTTTTTTTTTTTTGAGACGGAGTTTCACTCTTGTTGCCCAGGTTCAAGTGCAATGGCTCGATCTCGGCTCACCTCAACCTCCGCCTCCCGGGTTCAAGTGCTTCTCCTGCCTCAGCCTCCCTAGTAGCTGGGATTACAGGCGCATGCCACCACGCCTGGCTAATTTTGTATTTTTAGTAGAGAAGGGGTTTCTCCATGTTGGTCAGCCTGGTCTCAAACTCCCAACCTCAGGTGATCACCTACTTTGGCCTCCGAAAGTGCTGGGATTACAGGCGTGAGCCACCGCACCTGGCCTGTGTGTCTTCATTTTCAAAAAATTACTTTTATAAGGAATTAATCTTATGTGTAGCAGAGAAAAAAAAAAATAGGAAAAGCCCTTGTTTTAATAGAACATATATTCTGGCCATTGGGTGTGAGAGAACATAGATGTTAAACAAATAAATATACATCATGTCAGGTGGTTATAAGGGCTATGAAGAAAAACAAAGCAGAGTAAGAGGACTGAGAATAACAGGGGACTGAAGGAGGGGAATGGTGCTATTTTTAATAGGAGAATCTAAGAAGTCCTCTCTGACATGCTGGCATTTGCACAGGACCTAAATGAAGTGATGGAGCAAGCCTTGCAGTTATTTTGGGGAAGAGCACTCCAGGCAGAGGACAAGCAGGTGCAAAGAACCTAAGGCAAGAACAAAAAGCTAATGTGGTGAGAGTGCTGTGATTGAGTAGAAGATGAGGTCAGAGGGATATGGGGTGGGAATGGATATACAGGCCTGATGGTCCACCAGAAGGACTTTAGACTTCCTTTTGATGGACATTGAAAGTCACTGGGGGTTTTAGAAGAGAGGAATGATTAAGTTCTGTCATGCTCTGCCTGCTTTATTGAGAACAGGTTGTAGGGGTCAGGAATAGAAGTAGCAGTGCCAGTTAAGATGTTATTGTAATGGTCCAGTTGAGCAAGCATGGTAGCTTAGACTATAATGGTACCAGTGTACAAGGTGAGAGAGGTCGGATTTGTGTTGTTTATGAAGGTAAGGCTGACAAAATCTGAAAATGGATGGGATATGAGGCATGGGGAAAAGATAACCAACTGGCCTGAATGCACATGACTATCTTATTTCATCTGTTCATTTGTTCATTTATCCTTTCATATATTTATTTATCAAGTATTTCTGCATGCTGGCAGAATGCCAGTAAATGTGGTACATGCTGGGATGATAAAAGCAGAGAAATCTTTCAGTTTAGTGGATTTTAGAAGCATATATTTCAAGAACATGTTTTTCTGATTGTACTATTCACTAAAGATATTTTTAAGAGAAAAATAAAATATAAAGAAAAATTAAGGTCGGGCGCGGTGGCTCAAGCCTGTAATCCCAGCACTTTGGGAGGCCGAGACGGGCGGATCACGAGGTCAGGAGATCGAGACCATCCTGGCTAACACGGTGAAACCCCGTCTCTATTAAGAAATACAAAAAACTAGCCGGGCGAGGTGGCGGGCGCCTGTAGTCCCAGCTACTCGGGAGGCTGAGGCAGGAGAATGGCGTGAACCCGGGAGGCGGAGCTTGCAGTGAGCTGAGATCTGGCCACTGCACTCTAGCCTGGGTGACAGAGCAAGACTCCAGCTCAAAAAAAAAAAAAAGAAAAGAAAAATTAAAATCTCCACCAATGTATTACAATCTTGAAATATTTATTTATTTATTTATTTATTTATTTATTTATTTATTTATTTCTCTGACAGGGTCTCACTCTGTCACCCAGGCTGGCATGCAGTGGCACCATCACAGTTCACTGCAGCCTTGACCTCCCAGGCTCAGGTGATCGCCCCACCTCAGCCTCCTGAGTAGCTGGGATTACAGGTACGCACCAGCACACTCAGCTAATTTTTGTATTTTTTGTAGAGATGGATTTTCGCCATGTTGGCCAGGCTGATCTCGAACTTGTGGGCTCAGGTGAACTGCCTACTCAGCCTAGTCTGCTAGGATTACAGACGTGAGCCACCACACCCAGCCAAAATCTTGAAATTTTAACATATATTCATTTCACTTTGAAATTCTTAACATATTATTTCTTTTATTTATAATGTATGTATTATCTAAGATATATGTAACATAATTGGAATCATACTTTATATTGAGTTTTGCACGTGATATTTTTATCCCTCAATATGGTTCTCTTAACATGTCATTTAAATTTTTGGTTTTTTTTTTTTTTTTAGACGGAGCCTTGCTCTGTCTCCCAGGCTAATTTTTGTATTTTTTTTTAGAGATGGCGTTTCACCGTGTTGCCCAGGATGGCCTCGATCTCCTGATCTCGTGATCCGCCCACCTCAGCCTCCCAAAGTGCTGGGATTACAGGCGTGAGCCACGGAGCCCAGCATTTTGTTTTTCCTTGAGATGGAGTTTTCACTCTTGCTGCCCAAGTTGGAGTGCAATAGCACAATCTTGGCTCACTGCAACCTCTGCCTCCTGGGTTCAAGTGATTCTCCTGATTCAGCCTCCAGAATAGCTGGGATTACCAGCTGGGATGTGCCACCACGCTCAGCTAATTTTGGATTTTTAGTAGACATGGGGTTTCTCCATGTTGGTCAGGCTGGTCTCGAACTCCTGACCTCAGGTGATCCACCCACCTGGGCCTCCCAAAGTGCTAGGATTACAGGCATGAGCCACCACACCCAGCCAACTGATTTTGTATTTTTAGTAGAGGTGGGGTTTCACCATATTGGTCAAGCTGGTCTTGAACTCTGACCTCAGGTGATCCACCTGCCTCAGCCTCCCAAAGTGCTGGGATTACAGACATGAGCCACCACCCCCGGCCTGATTTTACTTCTAAGGTAACACAAATCTTTTAAAAATCATAGGAATACAGAAAGATAAAAATTAGAAAAGCAGTTTACTCAGTCCCACCACTCAATCGCAGTCACTGCTAAACTCCTTGTGGATCTCGTTCCAGTAATTTTTTAATGCTCAGATTATTTTTATTTTTTTAAAAAAACTTCCTTGTATTTCTACTATAAATGCTATTTTGATTTTTTTTTTTTTTTTTTTTTTTTTTTTGAGACGGAGCCTCACTCTGTCGCCCAGGCTGGAGTGCAGTGGTGCGAACTCGGCTCACTGCAAGCTCCCCCTCCCGGGTTTACGCCATTCTCCTGCCTCAGCCTCCCGAGTAGCTGGGACTACAGACACCCACCAGCATGCCCAGCTCAATTTTTGTATTTTTAGTAGAGATGGGGTCTCATCATGTTAGCCAGGATGGTCTCCATCTCCTGACCTCGTGATCCGCCCGTCTCGGCCTCCCAAAGTGCTGGGATTACAGGCTTGAGCCACCGCGCTCGGCCGAATTTACTTGGCTATTAATATGATCTATATTTGACTATTGTTGGCCCATCCATCACAGAGTTTAATTAAGTTGATCTGTCAAGCTAAGTGGATGTGTTACTCTTCCCTTAGCACTCCATGAAGTTCACTGCACAGACTTTCCCAAAGAGCTAAGGTGGGTTTACAGAAGCCTCCATGCCAGAGCCTCTATAGATTTTCCTTAACTAGTCACCTATCGTTTTGAGCATCTTTAATAATATCTTGGTGCTGCATCTGTCCTAACAGCCTTTCCAACTTGTTTGTCGGCTTTTCACCTTAAATATTGTTAAGCAATCATTTATGCATACTTTAAAATTAAAAATAATCTTTCATACGCAGTATCTGTTTACTTAAGAATGTTATAAATAGGCCGGGCGTGGTGGCTCATGCCTGTAATCCCAGCACTTTGGGAGACTGAGACGGGGAGATCACCTGAGGTCGTTAGTTCAAGTCCAGTCTGACCAACATGGAGAAACCCTGTCTCTACCAAAAATACAAAATTAGCCAGGCATGGTGGTGCATGCCTGTAACCCCAGCTACTCGGGAGGCTGAGGCAGGAGAATCACCTGAACCCAGGAGGCGGAAGTTGTGGGGAGCTGAGATCACCCCATTGCACTACAGCCTGGACAAGAGCAAGACTCCATCTCAAAAAAAAAAAAAAGGAATCTAAGTGCTATAATCCAAGCAACAACACTAACTCCTAGTATATACCATTTTATATCTTTTTTTTTCTATGTGCATGTATGAATATATGTCCCTTGAACTTCGCCTGTAGTTGTCCGTGTTGCTTGTCATAAAAAAATGGAGAAAACCCAAAGTTTTCATTTTGGAAAAAAACAAATGCGATATCCTTGAACTAAAGTTTCATATCTTTGTGATGTTTTCCTCAGAGGGGTTTAGGAAGCCTTACCTATTCAGTTTAGGGGACAGAAAACAAAGTAAGGGAAGGTTGACGCTGGATGTAAAAGGAAATGGAAAAAGAAAGTCAAGGTTAAAGGGGAAGGACAGGTTTCAGAGGCACATATGTCTTCTTACTGGGTCCTCAGCTGCTGTTGCTTCTCATCTTGCATCTGGACCCTGCCCAATACCAAATGCCTGCCCTTTACCTCCCTCCTCCATCCTGCCCTTGAGACCCACATTAAGACATGCTAAGGCTCAACTCCCACTCTTCGGTACTAACCCTACAATAAAAATTCCCAAGACATTCCAGCTAGTGCTGATTTCTTAGGGTTGCTAGTTATCAGTATTGCCTCAGGGAGCTTTCTTGTGTTTGGGCAACATTTTTGCCTCAATAAAAGATCAAAGAGATCTCTTGCCATAGTAATACACAATTTAAATGGTTTAATTATGTTTAATGTTCCACAGAATAACAAAACTATATATAGAATGTATACTTGATATTGGTATTCTATTTCTTTTTCCTCAGTGATTCTTGCTGTGATCTTTTTTTTTTTTTTTATGTTACCATTTGTGCTGGTAAAACATGGGCTTTAACGTCAGATAAACTTGAAATCTTACACCTAACTTTACTTAACTTCATTAGTTGCAGGAACTTCATTGGACAATTTTAATTCTCTAAGTTTCAATTTCCTCAGGCAAAATGGGGCTAACAATACCTAACTCCAATTGTAAAAGGTAAATGAAATAATATATTCCAAAGGATGAATACGGTGCCAAGGAGATAGATTTTTAAGCCCTTGTTTCTTATCAGACCTAGAATGGTGTCTCTGGGGTATTTGTTGCAAGTGAATTAAATAGATGAGCACATAATAAACATGAGTTCAATTCTTTGCCAGCATAGGTATCTGAGAATTTTTGCAAGGGAGAGAGAACACTCCCTGGTCTTTCAATGCAGAAAAATGGTGCCCAGTGCTGTCATTCACTTCCTCATATCCCAGGTTTTGAGTGCATGGCAAAGAAAAAAAAAAGGACTGAGAATTTCAAAGAATGACCAGTAGAATCCAGACCCAGGAATTTTCCAGCATGCTGCCATACAGCCAGCATGATTGAATTGACAGCAAAATTATATCAGACTTTGCATCAGTCATTAGTGTCAGAGACTCAATATAAATCTTGGTTCCGGCAAAGAATTTAGAAAGGGAAAAATTGCCCTGATCCTAGAAGGAGCTTAAGATCCAGGAGAAGGAATCCATGCACATAGCATTGAATGCATATGAAGTGGTAAAGTTGGTCAGTATTTTTTAAAATTGTGATTTAGCAATGATGGCTTCCTCTTTAATGATGGGTTTACAGTAAGAATAATATTTCTGGAACAATGTAATATAAAACTTTTTCTCATTTTACCTCTTGTCACCTAGTAGCTTAACTCCCACATCACCAGCAAAATTCAGGGCACTTCATGTCTGCTCTTGTCTGTAGGCAGGGAAAGAGAGAAAGTGAGGTGATTTCAGGAGGAAGACACCCCTACCAAAAAGGGTCTTCCTATCCCTGAAATTACGTTTCAGAATCTCCTTGTAAAATGTTTATCACAGAGCCTGCACATATTAATTGTTCAATATAAGATGGCTGTTTCTATTACCATTATATTACACATAATAATAATATATATAGTCATTATTTTATCTCTACAACTTTGCAGTCCTGGAAAAGACCATACCTTAAGCTGTTTTAGACCATGTCATTCTGCTCAAAACCTTCCAATGGTTTCTCATCTCCCTCAGAATCAAAATAAAATTTTTTTACAGTGAGCCCCAAGGCCCTATATTATCTGACCTCCAGCATTCTGGCCTCATCTCCTACCACCCACTCCCTTGTTCATGCCACATCATCTATGTTGAACTCCTTATTGCATCTCAACAAAGAAGGCACACTCACACCTCAGGGCCTTTGCACTTGCTATCCTTGGGCCTCAAAGTCTTCCCTCAAACCCTACTACAAATAGCTCCCTATCTCACCTCCTTCAGGTCTTTGCTCAAATGCTATCTTCTAACCAAGACCACTCTACGTTACTAAACTTGCAACATCACACACACCATTCCTTTGAACTCGCTATTACCCTTTTTGTTGCTGTTGTTGTTGCTGTTGTTGTTGTTGCTGTTGTTGTTGTTGTTGTTGTTTTGAGACGGAGTCTCGCTCTGCCGCCCAGGCTGGAGGTGCAGTGGCACGATCTCCGCTCACTGCAAGCTCCGCCTCCTGAGTTAACGCCATTCTCCTGCCTCAGCCTCCTGAGTAGCTGGGACTACCGGCGCCCGCCACCAAACCCGGCTGATTTTTTTTTTTGTATTTTTTTAGCAGAGATGGGGTTTCATCATGTTAGCCAGGGTAGTCTCGATCTCCTGACCTCGTGATCCACCCGCCTCGGCCTCCCAAAGAGCTAGGATTACAGGCGTGAGCCACCGCACCCGGCTTTGTTTTTGAGACAGAGTCTTGCCCTGTCGCCCAGGCTGGAGTGCAGTGGTGCAAACTTGGCTCACTGCAACCTCCACCTCCCGGGTTCAAGCCATTCTCCTGGCTCAGCCTCCCGAGTAGCTGGCACTACAGGCATGCACCACCACACCCGGCTATTTTTTTTTTTTTTTTTTTGTATTTTTAGTAAAGGTGGGTTTCACCATGTTTGCCAGGCTGGTCTCGAACTCCTGACCTCAGGTGATCCATCTGACTTGGCCTTCCAAAGTTCCGGGACTACAGGCATGAGCCACCATGCCCAGCCTCCTGTTACCCTTTGTACTACTCAGGGCTCTCTTAGAGAGACAGAACTAATAGGAGATATATATATATATGAGTTTATTAAGTATTAACTTACATGATCACAAGGTCCCAGTATTAATCATCACACCCTTCCTCTTTTTTCCTCCATAGTCTGTATTATCATCTGATACAATCTATATGTATATATGTATTCATCTATTTATTGCTATCTCCTGACACTAGAGTAAAAGCTCAGTGAGAGTAGATCTATTATTTTGTTACTGATGCTTGGTCCCTGATTGTTGCAAGTTAAATATTGGCTGAATGAACAAATGATACCTCTATCTGGTAATGGAAGATTTCAGAAAGCATTTTAATAAAAATACAATCATGTGGGGGGATATGAGAATCAGGGTGACACCACCCAAGGAGGTAAACGGCTCAGAATAGAGAAGTCCTAGAGGTCTGAAGACGAATTTGTCTATTTTATCATTTTGTAGAGAGCCAACCCTCTTCACTGGGTCAGCAACAATACTGCATTAATTTTGGCAATTGAAGAAAACCTAAACCTCATCTCAGGAATTCTATTGCTTTTTAAAAACCCATTTGTGGCCAGTTCTCATTCATGTTAATAGATCTCTCCTTTTCCTTTAAGGGCAGCAAAGCCAAAAAAAGTTACTTCAAGGGCCCAGAAAGGAACAACTAGCTAAATATAGACACATCATACTGTAAGAAATAAAGACTGTGTAAGTCTGCCAAAATAAGATCCCATCAATGAGGAACATATTATGTTGTTCCTGGTTTCAACCTTGACATAGGAAAGTTTAAGAAACAGATTTGTAATTCTCTATTGCTTATGTAATAATTAGAAATCTTAAGTGTTCTGGTATTTGAACTGTCCTTTGAAAGAGCAACCTGGATATTTAAAGGCAGGGACTACGTGACTCCAGACAAAAATATACTGTATCATACTGGAAGCTATGTATGCCTTCCCAGCTGCCGCAAGAACATTTGTCATGTGGTGACAGCATTCTTCTCACTTCTGATAGCTCACACACTGTCAAACTAGTATGCATGCCCTTTGCTATAGTTTCTGTGTCTTTGTGAAGTCAGTTTTCAAGAACCTTTGAGGCCAGAACAACATAAGGAAGGTCTTAAGTCTCCTCTTACTTTTTCAGACAACTGCAAAGTTAAGGATAAAATCAGTAGAGATTACATGTCAGTGATAGGTAGTTTGAGGCTAGAGGTATGATGAAACCAAACACTTTAGTTGTGTGCAGAGTCTCACAATGCTAGGATTAAACATTAGCTTTGGATAGTAAGTAAAGCAGTCGTTAAAAAATTGCTCTGGGGCTGGGCGTGGTGGCTCACTCCTGTAATCCCGGCACTTTGGGAGGCTGAGGCGGGCGGATCATGAGGTCAGGAGATTGAGACCATCTCGGCTACCAAGGTGAAACCCCATCTCTACTAAAAACACAAAAAAATTAGCCGGGTATGGTGGTGGGCACCTGCAGTTCCAGCTACTCGGGAGGCTGAGGCAGGAGAATGGCGTGAACCCGGGAGGTGGAGCTTGCAATGAGCCAAGATCGCGCCACTGCACTCCAGCCTGGGCAACAGAGCAAGACTCCGTTTCAAATATATATATATATATAAATATATAAATATATATATATATATATATATA